>NC_046333.1:63555432-63860958 GCF_000738735.6 Corvus cornix cornix
GAAGATGGCCTTTTGTGCAACAATGAGGTCTGTGGTTAGGGACTAGTTGTCAGGTTTTATTTAGATGGAAACCTGTCCCAGAAGCTTTACCTCATCTCATTGTCCTGTAGGGATGAACTTCAAATGCCAGTTTATGTTTGCCTGGAACTGGCCGTCTCTAATTGAAATGAACAAGGCTGTCTTATCTAAGTAGATAAACACAGCCCATTTGCAATTGTAGATTTAAATGCACTCTTTCATAGATTACCTCAGCACAGTATGGCGCTGTCCTTGAATATTTAAAGTCTCACTAACAAGAGACCAGAATTAAAGAGTAAATGCTCTTTGTGAAAAAGAGGTTTTTGAGCTGCAAGTTGATGCTGATCTCTGCTAGGCTGGAGGAAGACTGTTTGGTACAAAGTCCCCTTTATGCCAGCATGGCAGGCGCTCCAATAAACCTGGCATGCAAAGTCATGAAGGTTGATTAACATCCACAGCATTACACAGGGTTATATACAAGTACTCTGCTTATAAAGTAGAATAAATGGGCCGTTAGTTAAGGCATTGCTTAGCACAGAAAATGACCTTTCTTTATGTTGTGGATCTAGGCTTCTGCTGTTAACAGCCTGGAAAGCAGACTTTTTAGAAATAGTTGACTGATTGGAAAAACGAGTTTAAAATACTTTATGCAAACTTGAATATTGGGGTTTATGGGGAAAATTTTGCAGTCTTTTAGTTTCTCTGGCATAGCTGGATATCGAGATGGTGCTGGATTGCCATCTGGCTGGATCAAAATTATAACTGCTCAGTAATTTTCTTTTTAAAGCCTCTCAAATAATTTTGGTCTCAGTGGGATTAGTCTCGTGAAAACTAGATTTGCAGGGAAACTTAGAAGGGGACAGACTCTTGTGAGAAGAAGAGTCTGCTCTTCAGTCTGTGCTTTCCTACTTCCAGGGGAGATTCTGCCAGTACAGACAAAGGGGTCAGAAATTTTACCAAGGTTTTAGGAAAATAACTTTCAGTTTTTGTTTCGTGGCTGCTCTCCCTCCTGACCTTTGTTGACTAGACAGTTCTTCAGGCAGCAGGAACGAGAGTAGACTGAAGGAGATGGAGTTTTCCATGCTGTCTGTTCCCCTTTGCTCAGGCTGAAAGCAATGGAAAAGTACTGGTTTGGTGTCCTTTTGTCACGAGAAGTCTTCAGTTTCCTAAAGTGCTAAGGAGGGATCTCACCGAGCTTTTGGTTGGTGTATCTGTGTGCTCTAAAGTTGAATGCTATTCTGCAGCTTGAAGTTCTCAGCCCCAAGGTTTGGGAAGAGGTGGTAGCGTCAATTTCAGTGGGATTTGGGCAATCCTTGTGGTATGAGGAGGGGGAAGGTGCCCTCTGTAGGGGCAGATTTTGTCCTGACATGGCTTTTTAAGAGCAGAAGAGTATTTTGGAGGCTAGCACTACTTACATAGGTCGTGCTCTAAAACCAGGTGGGGACATGCCAAATGAAAATATGACATCAGAGGAATTAATTTGCTAAGGTGTAAGAAACTTCTGCTTGTTCAAAAGAATGCACGTTTCCCTCTGCCCCCCCACCCCAAAGCTTGCAGCTCAACTGACCGTAGGTACTGTTTTGAGGAAAAACGGGGGTATGGCCCTTCTGATTGACACCTCAACACAGAGCTCATCTGAGAACTTAAAGAAATACGTAGTCAGAAATGACAGTGAAGAACAAAGGGAAAGCTGCTGGAACCTTATGGAATGCAAGAGATTCCCACAACGTAAGTTCTCCCTCTCAAAATTCACCTTAGTACAATCTATGTTTAAGTCTACACAAGCTGCAGTTTTGCTGTACTTACTAAGCAGCTATGTGCAGCAGATGTTGCTGAACACATTTGTGCCGTCTCTAGAAACAGAGCGTCCCAAACCTGCATAGGTCCCTGAAACACTGATGCATGGCTACCATCAGAATTGCAGAGAAACTGTTCCTGGTCCAAATCTAGCAGCGTCTGCTGCCGGTGCCTGTTGTGAGAGATGTTGCTATTTATACCCCTTTGCTCTCTGTGAAATGTAAGTCAGGATTTTTAGGTTATGATTGCTCATAGGACAAATATTTTCAGATACTTCTGTGCTAATACTGGACAATTAGGACTCCTCCCTCTCTGTTTATCTGAGCTCTTCATCTTTTGTTGACAACCTTTTTCCTCCCTTTTAACTGGAAGGAGGAAAAGGTATTTTGCTGTTTCCTCAGTGTACTTTTCCTCTAGAGCTGCTTGTGTTTTTTATTCTGTCTTTGTCCTCTTATTATCTGGGCTCCCTTTGAAGTGTGAGGGTCTGTTCCAGTGCCACGCAGTGCCGAGCTGTGCCGGCAACTCCAGGCTGCTTGCTGCAGGCTTGGTGTTACAGCCATGGAGATATCTTTTTTTCCTTTCCCCCACCCTGACTCCTGGGCCATCCAGCCTAATGTGAGAACAGATTGGCCTTAGTATTTGGAGAAAAGATCTATAATAAGCACGGGGGACATGCTGGTAAAAAGCATCAGCATGGTATACCAGCTCTGTTGGAGTACTGACTGTACATTAATTCTCTAACTTATAATTAGCTATATTAAATTTCAATTTTCTGAAAGGAACCATTATCAAATAACACTCTGTTTGAAATCTCAAAGAAACATAAGGAATGAAAGCTTAGTCCTCTTATGCTTTCATCTTTCAGAAGCAATCCCTATCTCAACATCTTGACCTACATTTTCTTTTTACCCTTTCCAAGAAACATTGTGTGGATTTAATGTCTCAGAAGGCAGGTAAGGGTTTTTTTTAATGCGTTTGTATGTGTTGACATATAAAGTTTGGGGAAAACAATGAGGCCTTCATGTCCCCAATGATTTTTTTTATTAAAAAGACTTGAAAGTGTTTTCCATAGTATCTCTGAGGCAGATTTTAGGTTCAGAAAGAAACTAAATGTAAGAAGCCCAGCCTATTCTTTTATGGTCCACTTATATCAATCTTGCTTCTGCCAAAGCCTTTCCTGAATTTACATGGCAGTAGGAAAAAAAAATTTGGGCTTTCATTCCTTCTTGCATCCTGCTCTTCATTTGCATCTAGTCATACATTTTCTTTTTATGATTAAATGGGATGTTTTTTATGTTTGCTTGTTTTGTGGGGGGGATGGTATGTTTAAAATGCTGGGTTTGTTCACATTGGTTCTCGCCCTTACTGTGTAGCTGTTTGGTGTTACTGATAAACAGTTCTGCATGGGAGTTAGACTTTAACCTGGATGGCCTGGGTGTGCACAGAAGCAAAGGCTGTCAGTGCTGCTTTCCCATTAGATTGGTCTGACTTCCCCTATTGAAAGGGTATTTCCCATACTCACAGTGTGCTTGATACCATCTTCTCTGCTTCATCCCAGCACATGGGATTGATTATGTCCTGGCATCTCCAACTGCAGGATGAATGTCACTATAGCCTTGCCCCATGTGGGAACAGGGAGAATTCTTCTGCCTTTTGTTCAGTGGGGTTTTTCTTGTTTTTTTTGGGGGGGGCTGGTGTGTGTGTGTGCCTGTTATCACTCTAAACACATGAAGTGCTAAATGCATGCTAAACATTAATACTATTTAATAGTCCTTGCAGCTTGAGAAACGTTGTAGGGTGGGAATGTTGTAACTCCAGGAAGACTTTGTTTGAACTGTTTCAGTTTAGTATGTCTCTCTAGCTTTTTATTCTCGGGGTACTGTGAATGTACAGAGGGATTCCATTTGCCTTACATTTTTTCCTCCTCCAGTATTGTCACATCATGTGGAAATAGAGTTAGGCAGTGTTTTGACTATCAATAATATACTTTTGGCCCTAGATCAGCGGGTTTTTTTGATTGTAGTGATACGGTGGTGAACTTCAGTATACTCACAGTCTCTTTGGTATATTTTGAAAGCTCATTTACCTCTTTATCATGTATTTCTATGCTGTTCCATTGCATGTACCTCCCACCCTCTCACTCCCATTTCTCTGATGCTGTACTTAAAACAAGAAATATGCTAATGGGTGCTAGCCTTCAATTACACCAATACATGACAGGAACGTTCTGTGTAATGAGTTCTTGGTTGGGGAGGAGGAAATAGTATTCTTAAAAAATTGGAAGATAGTACTTTATCTCCTTTGCCTGTTCAGAAAGATAAAACCATTAAATGCACATCAGTGTATAGTCTTGACTGGATAAGGGTGTGTTGATGGTTGTTCCAAGGTTTCTATTAAGTCAGGAAGCAGCTAATGTTGTTTCACTTCCTCTTCTGATGCCCTGAAACATGAGCAAAAAAAGCTATTTAATAGCAGCAGAATGTTTCATGGTGGTGGAATTTAACTCCTCTGGGGGCTGGTGTGTCGGGAAGTCTCCTTAACATTTCAGAAGACTTCTCTCCAGCATCAGATTTTCAAGTGGCTGCCCCCCTACCCCAGCTCTCATCTCTTCCCCCCGTGGTTTGCCTGTAGAGCTCACAAAAGGGAGGTGAAAGTAAGGTTAAGCTGCTGGTCTCAAGAGCTGGAAATAGAGATGGAAATTGCTTAGCTTGTGAGGAGTGTTTCCTTAAAGGCTGTTACAGCACTGAAGTTTCCTATGCCGATGCTTCAGAGATCTGCATTAATGCTGGCAAGAATCAGTTGTCCCCCCAGTTAAAATGAGAATGGTCTCCACGTACAGTCTGGCAGGTGGCTGAAGTTGTCGTGTTCCGACACCTTTAAAGTTGAGTCACTCTCCCATTGGCCTGTGCTCCACTTGTGCAGTGAGATCCTCGGAGCTCAGCTACAGGCTGGATGTAGGATCCTCCTGCTTGTATCCCCTCACCTGCTCTCCAGTCACTGCAGTGCTGGAGCTGGTCTGGGAGGGCAGGGATTTCTCCTGAGTGTCTTCCAGCTACAGATTTATTTCCTGGCTTGTACTTTTCCATTGCACGTTCCCAGCAGGTAGGTGGCTGCGGTGCATCAGAGAGGCATCCGCCAACCTGTGCCACTGCTGTCAGCATCGCGTAGGAATGGGCCGGAATCCCTACCTTAGGCAAAGGCTTAGTGCTCAAATAGAGGTGAAATGTCATCGCTGCCGTGCACGCCCATGGCAGAACAATTTGTTCATTTGTGTTGGGCTTTCATACTGCACTTGTGCTTTCAGTTTGCTGCAGTTGGTCTCAATGTTTTACTGTCACAAGCCTGCTCTCCTCTGACAATAACTCTGCAAACAGATTACAGGGAACTGAGTGCAACAACAAGGCAGTTCTTCATCCTGAGTGTGGAGCATACTTCTCTGACCTTTAATTTTAGAAAGTGAGGAAATGAGACTACTCACTTGCCTGCCCCTACAAGAAATTAAAAAAAGGAAAAAAAAATTCCCTTCCCTTGTGAAGGGGAGAGTACAGATCTGCAACAGATTTCACAGTAAGATAGGTGGACTTTTTTTTTATTTGTATTGTTTTTTTTTAAGCATCCAGGTTTTGAAAATATGGTTTAAATACGTTTACTCACTGTGGTAAAAAAATTCTTTCTGTGACCACAGTGCTGTTTCATGTGTTAGAACCATGTCAAGTGTTTTAAGAATATATTTTTTATAATCAATTTAGCAAGCTAGATGAAAAACCAGTGACAAGGATGAAGGCATCCTAAAAGATCAAAGGCTGAGTTTTGGGAGCTTTCCAGGTGGTTGAATTTTCATGTTGCTTTATGATACCTTGTAGATGCTTTCTGTGAAGGAAAGGAAATAAACACTGGGTAGATGATGCCAAGGGGAAGAGTTCTCCCACAGGAAAAGCAGCTCTGGTTTTCCCCTGAAGAGAGTTCCCTTTCCCTACTAGCAGCAAGGCACTGAGCATCATGGATGACATTTAGGGTTCTGGACAAAAGCCTTTGAAACCAACAGCTTAAAAAAAAGTGTTTGAGAATTGCTCAGGCAGCTTCCTCCCCTCCCACTTTCTGGGATGTCACAGGACCTTATGCTGGCCTGGTTGTCAAGTCTGTGTTAAGGCTCTCAACAGACGTGTGTGCAGTCACGCTGGCAGGGAATTTGAGATCTGGCTTCAGGCAGTGGCGATGCATCCCTGGTGTTGTGGGAGGCAGCCTGCCTCCCTGCTTCAGTCCAGCTAGACTGCCCTGACCTCCTGCACCAGGGGAGGGCTGTCTGGCATGTTGCTGAAGAGGCTAGGGTGTTATGTTAGAAGAGACTGTGTCCTGGTTTTTTTTCAAGTCAGTGGATATTTAATTGCTCTATACTCAGAGATCGTAATTCAAGTGCTTAGTAGAAGGATGTGACATGCCAGAGGAAAAAAACCCATTGTCAGCAAAAGAGGTTGAACAGCTTGACTCCTACGGCTGACTGATGGATGATCTCAGAGTTAGGGAGGGCATGTTCACTAAAAAGTTATTGAAAATGTGGAGCAAAAGTAATTAAAGTGGTTTAATTCAAGTATCTGTCATATGTAACTTGAATTCATGTAGAACACCTAGCATTTAGCTCAATCAGTTTTTCCCAGGACAGGATGAGGACTTTTTCTCTCCTTTTCTTTGACTGAAAGTTCAGAGCACCTCCAGTGAAGGGAGGGCTGAATCCATGCTCGTATCTGCTGGCTGCATGGGACAATCACTGTCGCTGTATCAACAGGCTGTGTGTTCTTGCAGCAAACAGAATCCTCATCTCTCCTGTCACATTGGGGAAAAAATTTCTATCTGTCTGGAGGGCTGCCCATGCTCCTGGCAAAAGTCATGAAAAGCAAATCCTCAATGACATGCATTAAAATATCAAATGGGACTGTGCAATTAGACGTATGTCATTCAACGTTTTCCTTTCACAGCTTTTGTCACAGAGGCGCAGAATTAGAGACAATTAAGCAGAGGATAACTTCCCCAAAAGGGCTTTCTGGCACTTCTCTTGTCTTTTCCCCATCCTTTTTATTTGAGCACACTGCTGTGCTGAAGCCCTCCTACTCTTTCAGAATCTGCTGTTTTGCTTACTTTTGAGGTGTGTGTAGAAGCCAAGTCATACATTTATGTCTCTGATAATTTTATTTAATTTGGTTTACTTGAGAAAGAAGTAACTCAGGCTCTCTCTTCTTGCTGCTTTCGATTTGCAAATGGAGTAGGGCTGTCCCAGTCCATCAGAGGAGTGTGGATGTTACATAAGAGCCCTGCTGCATTCTTAGCTCCTGCTGTCAGCTCTCCGGCCTCCCCAAAGACTGCAGCAGAGGGCTGGCCTGGCCCTTGCCTGCTGCTGCCTTCTTAGGGGAGGTGCTGGCTGTCCAGGACACCAGTTCCAGAAATGAGCTTTTCTTCCTCTCCATCAGCCCAGATCATAAGCCCGGCCTGTTTGTGTGATCCCTCACTGCAGATCACTGGGAACTGTGCTTCATTAGAGGAAAAGCATGTAGCGAGTGTTCATCAAGATGCTGTTTTGCATTGTTCCCAGTTTCATGCAGATATGCAGTTTTCAAATTTTGCAATCCGTGAGGGTTTCCTAGAAATCCTAACAAATACAGTCAAGCCTTGCTAAGCCTCTGAGTTTTAGCTGCACATTTCTTCCTTTTCAGGCTCACAAGTATTCATTGTTACTGAGACACTGCATGCCTTTTTATTTCCCTTGTTGTTTTATTTGCACATTCATACGTTGTATTTTCTTCCAATTAGCAGGCTCTTTCTTGCTTCACTGTGTTTGCCTTCACCTTCTTTCTTCCTCCTTCGTTTATACTCTGTGGAGACACAATTGCTAATTTTTACTTTCTAGTGTAGAATAGCTGTTGTCTAGAGACATGCTCTTGGCATAGAGCGTTTCTTTCTCATGTTACTTAAAATACCAGAATGTCTTTTTTAAATTTTCTTTTTCATCTTTACTAATCTGTCTAGTCCCTAGGTGTCAAGGTATGGATATTTTTGAAGTGTGGATTTATTGTTCCTTTGTCCATCCATACCTAGTGAAAGCTTAACTCTGAAACAGGGTGCGTCTAAAGGCATAGCCCTGTGATGCTGAGGTAGGGGGAAATAACTTGTCTGAAAAATGGGACTGCTATGGTATGTTACAGTTAAGCTAGCTCTGTAGCTCCTGCTTCAGGAGGGGGAGGAATTGCCCTCACTTACTGACATATGGGTGACAAAGACCTGCAACAGTGATTAGCTAGCTTTACTTCTTATTTAGCAGTGTAACCCATGCTCTTTCCCTCACATGGGGGGTATTTGTGAAGAACAAGTAAAAATACTTTGGAAACAGTCAATAACTTTTCTCCAAATAGCTCTCAAATGGGTTAAAAAAAAAAGGTAGGAAGAACAAAACATTTTAAAATGAAATCACTTCTTTCATAGGCATATTGCAGGTTTTCTTTACTCTCTCCCATGGGGTGTCACCCCACTGGTTTTCCATTCAGCTGTAAAATTCCCCAGGAAAGGCAGGATAAACAAGACATGATGGTTTTGGCATAAAAACCAAAGAAGACCTTATTTCTATCTCCCTGAATTTTGTTAATACCTGAGAACTTAGACTTTTCTCTCTCTCAGTGGTTATGCTGATAGTTCAGTTGCTGATACCCTTGAACTAAATGGCGATAAATTATATTTTTTGTGGACTTGCTTGTGTCTGTAATTTCTAATAAAAAGCATGTTTAACTCTGTTTCCAGGTTGCATATGAGAGAAGGTGTCTTACAGGACAGACGCAAATCTAAGGCAATTAAGGGCACTTTTCTCCTCAAGGAGAAATAAAGCCACTCTGTCCAAGACCAAAATCTACACAAGGCACACACCACTGAGGGATGTTAGTAACACAAACCCTGTGTCTCATGTCGTGGTTACTGTCTGTACCCCTCCCTGCATTTCACTATGGAAGCTGAACTCACTACCTTTATTTTACAGTTGGGTGAGCTGAGGTGCCTGGAGAGGAGGTGGCCTCTTCAGGGGCACCTGCTTGGCAGTGGCTGCATCTGGACAGAGTCCAGGTCCCTGCATCCTAACCAAGCTCTCTTCCTGTTGTTGGTTGTTGCTGTTTTCCTGCTGAGGGCTTCATGCCTTCTCCAGCCACATATCTGAACAGCAAAGGTCTATAGCTTGCATTTGGAGTCCTCTTGTTCCTCTGAAGCTTTCTGACTGCAGTCAAAGGAGGTTGTGCGACTGAGGTAGATTCGAGTACAACAAATTTGTACAATAAATAGTGTGATTCCTTGACAAAGTACGGGAAGAGTACATGATGCTTGTTTCCCTGGTGCTAAAAGGGAGTGTTTATGGTACCATAAAATTGACTGTGTTTGTTTGTCAAAACGTAATGTCTTTACACAGCCTGGTACCTACTTATTAGAAATGCTACTGCTCTCCCCTTACCATACAGCTCCAGGGGCAATTGGTAGAAGCTCAATTACACAATGGTACAATATAACACACAGTGAGCAGCTGGTAGGGTCGTGACCATCAACTCGCTTTCCTCCTCTCTGTTCTGCTTCATTCATGACAGCTCTATCTTTTGGGTTTGGGGGCAGTTGTTCCTTAAGTTTCCTTTCCCCCAGCCTCCCCTCTGTAAAATCAAGAAAAAAAGTTTGGAAAAATCTAAGGGGTAGCCGTTTGTGATTTTAAGCTATGACTTAGCTGTCTGCATTTGTAGGAAGGGGATTTAAGAGATGTGTTTGTTCCCTCAGCTTTTTTTGGGTCAGCATTACTGCTGCTATCTCCTTCACCTGTCAATGAACACCTACCTCGCTGCTCAGCCTGTTTGATACTCCTGTTCGCTCCCTCATCCAGGCCACACCATCATGGAGCCCAGGCTATGGCCTCTGTTCTGGTTTATGAAGTATAAAGTGCCAGAAGGGGTTGTGTGTTTACTTGGGTGAATCAGAGATTCAGAGTTCTCATTGTGCCCTTTAAAGTGGAGAAATGTCTTTAATCAGAGAGGTGTGTCTCTTTGAGTACTTTAAAAAAAAACCCCAAACCTAAAATAACAGAAGTATGAACAAACTTCAGGTGAGGTTTTTCTCTATTTATACAGTGCAGACATTGGTAGGCTTTTTTGGGGGGTGCTTTATTGGTTTCTTTTGTTTTAAATTTCTTTCAGATGCATATTTCGTAAATCAAACTGAGGCTAGAAGTATGTCATATGGCCTGGGGTAGTTTCCTGGCAGAATTAAATAAGGTTCATTTTTGACTGTTGTATTCCTGCTTTTATGAGTTTAATACCACCTCAACCTCAATCCAAACTCCCCCAAATGAAAACAAAACACCCTAGAAAGTGTTGTGTTGAAACAACAGAACAGTTAATTTCAATTAATGCTGCTAATCAGTAATGGACTAATATGCAGGATGCAAAGTCACAAAATGTCTTTGGTTGCTTAATAGTGGTTTTGGATGGAGCTATAATGGGAGTGAGGAGCTTCTTTCAACCTGTGTTATTTAGTCTGTTCTCTTTGGTGATCTGGTCTTTTGACAGGCTGACAAACACATCTTGTGCTGTAATGTCATTCATGCGTGGCTTCCATAGTAATGATTTATATCTACATATAAAAGCACTCTTCTAGTCATTTATGAAGACTATACAAGCTATTTGCTAACAGTTTTTGGCATAATGGTACTGCTTCATGCATATGCTCTGTTATGTACCACAATCAACCTAATGTCCAGTGGCTTGTCATCTGAAAAGCCCGCGTACTGTTAATTACCATCGTGGTGGCAGCACAGAGCATCGTGTGGCATAAACGATGATGGTTTCATGCTGTGGCTTTTTTATTTAGAGACAGAAAACTGTTGTGGTTTTGCATTACCAAATTAGATCAAAATAGCCTTTATGACAGCTATCCTTAAAAAAGTAGACACGGAATTAATATCTCTTATCCCAGAGAAAAATATTGTGGTTTGCTTTGTTTTTAAATTATATCACTATTATGAAAACCCCATTCTTTAGTCTCTGAGACAACCAGAGCATGAAAATAGGCCTTATTTTTGAAGCATGTTGTCTGTTTAATATGTAATGTGATACCTTGTCATGCTGTGACAATGTGACAGATGGCATTTGCACTATAAAACTAAATTATCTTTTGTGCATAGCTGTACAACAGCTAAATACAGTAACTCGGTACAGTGTGCTGATTAATGCAGACTGCAGATGTTTAGAGATACCGGTGCGGTTAAACTTAGCATCAAATGACTAATGGTTTTATTTAACATGCCTACCAAGATTTTGGTAGTGTTTCAGCACGTAGTCTAGTACGTAAAGTGTGGTTTTGGTAGAAGACAAATTTAGGATTACAGACAACGCAATGTAGATTTGTATTGCATCACAGCTGTTTGTCTGTTACTTACGAAAAATGGTGAAAATTGTTCCTTAATGATACTATGCAAATAAACTTGTATACAAAGCTGTAGCTCATAAGAAACTGTAACACTCTGTAGTTCAAAATTATTTGGGTTGGAGATGACCTCTAAGATAATCAAGTAAAACTGTTAACCCAGCACTGCCAACTCTACCACTAAACCATGTTCCAAAGTGCTACATATACACATCTTTTAAATACCTTTGGGGATGCTGACTCAACCACTTCCCTGGGCTGCCTGTTCCAGTGCTTGATCCCCTCTTCTGTGAAGAAATTTTCTCCAAATATCCAGTCTAAACTTCCCCTGGCACAACTTGAGGCTATTTCCTTTTGTCCTATTGCTTGTTACCTGGGAGAAGAGACCAATCCTCATGTGGCTACACCCTCCTTTCAGGCAGCTGTAGAGTGTGATAAGGTCCCTCCTGAGCCTCCTTTTCTCCAGGCTAAACACCCCCAGCTCCCTCAGCTGCTCCTCATCAGACTTGTGCTCCTGACCCTTTCCCAGCCCCTTTGCCCTTCTCTGGACGCGCTCCAGCACCTCGGTGTCTTTCTTGTGGAGGGGCCCAGAGCTGAGCATAGCACTCGAGATGTGGCCTCACCAGTGCTGAGTACAGGGGGACAATCACTGCCCTGGTCCTGCTGGCCAGGATGCCATTGGCTTTTTGGTCACCTGGGCACACACTGGCTCTTGTTCATCCAGATGTCAACCAGCAACCCCAGGTTCTTTCCTGCTGGGCAGCTTTCCTGCCTCTCCGGATCCCTCTGTAGAGCCTTTCTACCCTCAGCAGATCAATGGTCCTGCCCAACTCGGTGTCATCTGTGAACTGACTGAGGGTGTCCTCAATCCCCTGGTCCAGGTCATCGATGAAGATGTTAAACAGGGCTGGCCCCAACACTGAGCCCTGGGACCACCATGAGTGACCAGCTGCCAACTGGATGTAATGCCATTCACCACCACTCTCTGGGCCCAGCCATATAACCAGTTTTTAAACCAGCAAACACTGCACCCATCCAAGCCATGAGCAGCCAGTTTCTCAAGCAAAGTGTGTGGGAAATGGTGTGAAAGACCATTCCCTAAAGTCTAGGTAGGCAATATCTACAAGGTTGAAGGAAAACAAGAGGTGTAGGTGAGCCACCAGTTTATTGCTGGTTTTGATTTTTGTACAGAATGTGTGCGAAACATTCTGTACCTTTGTGAAACTGATGGCCAGAGTAAATATTTAAAGAGCTGAAGATAGTAATTTTTTTCCTTTCTATTTTAGGCATAGAATTCATGTTGGTGGTCTTCCATGGTGTGGTTATGCTCAAAACTTTGTCCATGTTCAGGTGGTACTAAACTTCCAGACCATGGTGTGGGATGGCTAACCGTCAGACTTTATAACACTGTGCTTAAACCCTTTGCTTTCTAACTTTTGTGTCAGCTCTCCTAAATGAGATGGTGCAGAAAGAAAGAAATCATTAATATTTTTAAACAAAGCTTTCCTGTACAACTCCCATGACTGCACAGCTGAAGTTTGGACAGGCATGTTACTCCATAAGGGAACAGAGCTCTAGCTCCATGGCTATGTAACTACAGTCCCTGCTATTTATTACATGCTCTCATAAGGAGCATTGTCATCCTAGCACAGTGAGAATGCTGCCTTGGGTAAATCCCCTTTTTAACTTACTGTAACTTGTGTTTGTTTTGCTGCTTGCCCTGGAAACTGGACCTTTTCTACCAGCCCAGAGCAGTTCAGCTTGCAGGGACCAGGGAGGACTGCAGGGAAAGGACTGCCAGGGGGGAAACCAACCCAGAATCTCTTGGCAGTGGGAAGAAAAGTGTCCCTGTGTAGTCAAAAAGCACCCAGGAGCAGAGTTACGTATTTCACATATTGTTGAGATCTGCAGGATGGCTCCCTTGGGCTGTGGACCCTCTGACGTTATCTCATATAGAAAGCTGTGAATATGGTCATGTTGAAATTGTCTTTGTTTAGGTCATTTAATGGTTTTGATATCTTTGGCTTGTGTTTGTGGGGTGTTGACTGCTGATTTTCCTAACATAATGGCTTTGTGGGTTGCCTCTGACTGTGAGAACTGACTGGAAATACAATTGAATGTATTTTTTTTCCTAAGCTGCCTTAGGACTGGGAAACAGCAAGCTAAAATAGGTGTTGCTCTATTGTAAGAACATGGAAATGTTCATGCTGAGATGCCTTGTTGGCGTTAGAGTAAGTGATGTGGAAATAGTGTTTTGGAAACATTGTGAAAGTCTCTTCACCCAACCACTTAGTTAACTAACCACATGATGCTGAAATTTGCTCAGATGCTCCCGTTTGGTTTCCCGATTATTCAGTAACTTTAATAATGAAGAACATACCAGTAATTGCAATCTCATCTATTTTTAAAACCAACTAACTCCAAACCCTCCCTTACTTTTTTTCTGTCTTCTCTTACGTTGCTGCTTTCTGCTCCTCTCTTCCTCCTCAGTTTTCCTTCTGTGTATTTAGAGTTAACATCATGTTTTATTATATGGTGCATTCCCAGGTACTGGGATTTTGTATCACATCTTCAGATGCTCCTAAGACCTGTCCTGTATGTGCCTGTCAGTCATCTCTCCAGATGACCAGAGATGAGTTAGATCATGACTTGAGAAGAGTTGTAGATTGCTGGGTGTGTTATCACCAAAACCAGTAAGGTCAGCAAATGTGTACCAATGTAAATTAAGCCCTGCGTGTGCTGGTATTGTTAAGTCTTACTTGCTAGGCTCTTATGAGAAGCAATCCACTTGAGTCAGCACAATGCCCCTATAATAAGCTAATTTAAGCAGATTTAACTGTTCTTTACACACTCTGTTTTTGGTGAGAGGGATGTTCTGGTTGCTGGAGTAGGCTCAGCAAGACCTCTGCTCAGCTACAAGCTACAGCTGAGCAGCGAAGGGGGCAGTGAGATGGAGTGGGAACAAGAGGGAGCACGCTGTGGGCAGGTTGTAAAGCCATAATATCCGTACTCTGTGTGGATCACCCTAGAGGGTAGGGCTCAGCTCTCAGAGCAGAGCCCTTCCTGCATGTGAAAAAACAAACAGACTTGTAGCCACAGACAGATCTGAAAACATTCAGTGTGGAAGGCAAATAAATAGGAGGTGATAGAAGTCTCTTTAATAATGACTTGTATGCAGAAAGGGCTTTTGTACTTCCTCTCACTTGTAACAGTGGATGAAAAAGTGACATTTGCTGCTTTTTCTCAGTACTGATAAATGGAAGCTCTTTTTCTTTTGGTCTTTTTAAGCAGCAAGTATCTAAACGGTTTGGTATTGCAGCATTTTTGGAAGTTTAAAAACAAATTCAGGAAAATGGTGAAGTTGACATTTATGTGACTAAAATGCATTTTAGAGAGGATGTTAAGATCTCTATGGTTCAGTTTTAAGCTACCCTTTTTAATTATTAGGAATTAGTAATTGGCCTTTCTCTGAAAGTGTCTAGTCTTGATCAGTTAGAGCCAGAACAGTGTATTTAAAGGGTCATAGATGTCATTTGATATGCAAGTTCCTGTATTGTGACTTAATTAAATAATTCATTATTACTGACTTAATTAAGGTAGTGTTTATTCAGTGACTTTGAACTGTTCAGTTCCTTTTAAACTTTGACAGCAAATATGCAGTGCTTCTCTGTATATATAAATTATTTCATGTAAGTCATTTTAATAACTGAAATCCTACAGTGACTTATAATGCAAGTTGCTGTACTTTCAAACTTAATTTTAATGAGGTTTATTTTTTTTGAAAAATCTAATTTGACTTTTAAAACAAACACTTTCTATTACAGGAATAAAGTCTTATTTTTATCAACCCTGATTTATTCTGCCTAGTTATTCAGGTCTGGTGGCTGGTCATGAGTCCAGCTGCCAGGGGAGAAGGCAGTGAGAGCTAGGGCTGAGATGAGCCTAGTGGGCAAGGGGCAGGCAGCCTCTGCCAGCTCTCCAGCAGCTGAGAATGTCATGGGCTTCGACAGGAGCCAGGGCTTGCTGGCATTGTGGTTTTAGAGGCTGAAGGGCACAGCCATGGAAAAGCAGTAGAGGAACTATTTGTCCCTTTGATTTGATTTGGCTCTGGAGGGCTTGCTGATTCCTTGACTGTTGCTGGGTGCTCTGAAGTAGCCACTCCTTGGAGTGGTTCAGCTTTCCAGACTATACAAAAGAGTGTTTTCTTGCATAGTTGCTTTTCTCTCTTTATATACGTACACAACTGTACTACTCAGCTTTTAAGAAATACGAATGCCTGCTGCTTCCTGTAGTGTGGTTGGCCTTGGAGAGTCAAACACATGGGTTGATGCTCCTTAAGTGCACCAGCAGACCTGTATGACCTGTCCACTGCACTGGTACCAACTCATTAATGGTGATGGGAGTGCCTGAGTATCACTTGGCAAAACTGTGGGGTCCCCATCCTGTCCTGAGGCTTCCAGACCTTTCATGGCTCCCAGCTGATGCACAGCAGAAAAGAATGTGGCTTATTGCAGTTAGAGATAACAGGAATGGCATTTGAAGGGAAAGGTATCTGGGGGCAAGCTGAATGCATTTGATATAAAAATGATCGAGTGGCAGTAAACTGTATAACAGCCTGCTTCAGCATGTGCTTTCTCTCCAGGGCTTGAAAGGAGGCTTTGGATTGTGGCTGTCTGTGCCTTTCATCACTTCAGAGTGGATTTTGCAATTTTGCTTGCCCTGAAAACCTGTAGAACATGACACCCATTCCCAGTATTTATCAGTATCTCTCATTTGTAGTTTTATGCCTCTCTTTCAGAGCACTTGTTTTAGTTGGTTCCAGCGGGCGATAGCTAACATCAGTTATCGGCAATATTACTGCGTCTTGGAATGGTGCTGGTTATGATGAGTAATGGTAGGCAAACCGATACTTTTTTCCTTGAGGAACACAAATCATGCTTGTCTCCCAAGTGAGCTGATGGTTTGGCAGGGTGAAAGGATGAATAAAAATTGCCTTCCAAGTGCATGCAAGTTGACAGCCTGAAAGGTGATTTTCTTGACTCATATACTTCAGGTTCCTGGGTTTTACATATGGCAGGTCTCCAGAACAAATATTGCTTTTGGAAAACCTAATCAAATTCTGCCATAAGAGTTAAGTTACTGAGTGTCAGGCCTCAAATGATATGCTTGATTTAGACTTCCCTGGAGTTCAAAAATTGTAAATTTTATCAGCAGTGGTTTCATGGAAAAATGCAAAGCAAAAGTTGAAACTTTTATAAGAATAAACTTAGGCACTAGGGCTTCTAGAGGGAGTGAGTTCAGCATAGAAATATAATCTATTCAAGCGTTTTTTCAAAGTTTGCCTTCATTTCCTCGGGAATGCTTTGAAGGGATGCTGTCACCCCACGTCATATGATTGTGTGGTTACACTACAAACCCTTTTGTAGTATCATGTGCTGATACTGAAATTTGTTTTATTTGTTGGGTCACAGTTTGAGATCCCTTTAATGGAAAGGAAATATCAAAAGGAATTCAACAAAAGGGGAGAGAAAATGTAAACTGGGTCATTTTACTTCTCCCTGACAGTCTGGAGCTGGCTAGAAGAGACAATTTAATGCAAAAATTGGTGTGTAGTTTCAACTTTTGCTCTGTGGGCTGTGTATTAGGGAAAAAAATTGAGCTACCAGTTCACCGACTCTTCCCCACAAAAAAAACAATCCATGTTTCTGCTTTGTAGGTGAAGTTTTTAAAACAGCATATGCAAAAACTGCAGCATGTGGCCATCACATAGCCCAAGTCAGCAGAAATGTGGTATAGTTCACAATGAATATGAGCAGACTTCAGTTGGTAAAATGAGAGTGAGAGATATGATGCAGGCTTTGGATTAGGCTGTTTAAAAATGGGCAGTCAGAGCAATTAGATTGGAATTGGTGAAGTTCAGAGCCCGCTGGCAGTCGTAGTGCCCAAGCGACCAGTGAATAAATGGCCTTGTGAGGAAGGAGCATTTGGCTACAACTGTGGCCAAGCTTCCAGTGCTTAGAGACAGCAGCTCACCGGAGCCAGGTGTCTTTGCTCTTGCTCTGGTTATGCTTCGATGTCTCTTCGGAGCTGAGCTTGGCGGAATGCTTGGTTATGCAATGAGTAAGTGCATTGGTGGTACTGGATGGTGATTTTCCTGAAAACAGAGGTCCGAAATGGTCTGGCACTCATGTAGTGCTGGTAGAAATTCTTGAACTGCAGTTCTTAGTAAATGTTTTCAGTTTAGTACTCTGACCAGCCTCACTGCCTGGCTCATCTTGGAAAGGGTAGCCCCCACCCCCTTCCCCGCCACATTTTCTTTTCTAAGGTGCAGTTTTTGAAAGAGAGACTGAAATGGCTAAAGGAGGGAGAGAAGTCTTATCAACATTTCTCTGAGGAAGTACAGCAGTGAAACAAAGCTTTGTTATGCCATTTGTAAAACTATTTGGGTGGAGAGATGAGAAAGCATTCTCCTGGATGAAATTGCAGCTCCTCTGGTAATAAGCTCTTATAACATGGAGTAAAGAGTGAGCTAATAAAATTGTTTCCTCCCTCTCATCCCAGAGCCTGCTGAAGAATATGTTACTATTTTAATTCTTCCTTAAGTATGAGTGGTTTCATTGCCTATCTGCTGTTGTTTGTAAGAGTCATATTATATTGTAGTTACTTGGTGGCATAGAATACACAAAATTTGTTAAAAGTTATGCTTGCAAAGGTCCAATGCTCTCTTCCATCTGTGTGGGACTCTGCTTGCTGTATTATTTCTCCAGGAGAGGAAAGGCACAAAAGGGAAGGCAGCTGCGTCCTGTGTACCTTTGATGCCCTGTGTACCTTTTCTGGCAGTCTGGAGTTTCTGTAGATGAGTGACACTTGGCCAGAAGAATCAAAGTCAGGAAATGGACATTTGATGTTCACTTCTTTGGGATGTAGGATTTTTTTCAAAGGATCATAAATTGCAGTAGTTGGAGGCGCCAGAATGAAGAGCAAGATGATGTCAAATTGGACCAAATGGCAGCTTAATTTTATGAATCCACAGATAAATGCAAAAGACTCTCATCTATGCCAGTCACAGGAATTCTGTAAAACAAGGATGAATTTGACTAAGATGTGTCCCTTTTTCGAAAGTGACAAGATTATAAACACTATTGCAAACACTCATATTGGAGTTATTTGAGATTGGGGTCTTAGAGTTAACCAAATCAGAAGCAGGCAGGCTGGCAGATTTTTATTAAAGTACCTCTATACAAAATCAGTGTTGTCAGTCTATCTCTTTGCAAGACAGTTGCTTTGGACATCAGCTCTCTATCGTAAGTGTCACATGTGAATTTTTATAAAATCACTGGTAATGCAGGTTTTGAATATTGTGTACTCCTTTGTCATGTTTGCAGGACTTCTCACTAATGGCCAATCTAAAGGATTAGGACCAGGATCAGAACAGCTGGAGAATGAGAAGGACGATGCATCGCAAGTGTCCTCAACAAGCAACGATGTTAGTTCTTCAGATTTTGAAGAAGGGCCCTCAAGGAAAAGGTCAGTAGTGCGTTATGATTAAAGTAGAGCCTTTCTGCTTTGTCTCTTAGAGTGTTGCATTATGTTATCAGTAGGTTGTGGTCGCACCTACTGCCCTACCATAAGCAGATGTTGCAGCATGGATTCCTTCTATGAACAGCAAAGATATAGCAAGCTTTGCTTCACCTGTTGGTATAGATGGTTCTCGTTGCTGTTTTGGAAAGCATGGAAAAGCTGTTATTATTTTACAGTAGGTGAATGCTAATTTAAATGCCTTAAGACTCTCTCCTCTCCTGGTGTTTGCCTCTCAGGTCATGTCAATATGTATGTGTGTGCAATTTCAAGGAAAGCATCACTAAAGTAGTTACAGTTATTGTTGGTATTTCTAATTTTCAGTGAATGAAACCATGTAAGGTTAAAAAGATAGGAAAGGACAAAACAGATGCTTCTGAGAAGAGGGACTGCATAGTAAGGGAGTGTGGTGGGTATCGGTTGCAAAAGACTACTTTGAGATACTGCTGCAGCAAGCTGCCTCCTCTTTCCTAGAACTCACTGAATGTGCAAAATGTGGGTTAAAATCATAGACCTCAAGCCAATCTATTATAGAAAATATGCTGAGAATGCAGGTGGCTGGGAGTTGTCCTCTCTGTGAAGTAAGAACGGAAACAGGCTGTCTAAAAAATGCCACTTAAAAGACAGGATCAGAAATGCTTCCTCAACCTTTTTTCCTCCACACTTCTTGCATCCTAGTTCCAAGCCAAAACAAACCATATAGTTATAATAACAACAACAACAGTTTTCTTCCAAACAAAAGAAGTATTCCTGTTTTCTGTATGACTTTATAATTCCACTGAGAAGCCTGATGGGGTGAGGAGACTGGTGCTTTCCTGGACACCCTCCTGTTCTTGTTCCACTGTTTCATATCCCTGGTCCCCACAATCTTTTCTGTGCACCCAAGCAACAAACTAAAACTCTTAACTAATATGCCCACTTAGCTCATCAGGCATATCAGAGTAAAATTTGTGTTATCTTCCATACTGGTAGAAATTTTGCAAGGCTTATTGCATCCTACTGCTGGTCAGGGCAAAGATATTTGTGGGCTGATTTTGGGCTTTATGAGATACATCGGGGGATTGAAAATTATTTCTGCTGAGCTATTTAGGTGACATCTACTGTTGGTGTGATCCTGGGACACCGTGGTCATTATTTCACAGCCAACCTGTTGCATGCACATTATCTTAAGGAATTTCTTTCTGCTTCCCTCAGTGCTTTAGTTGGTCCCCTCATTCCTTAGCTGTGCTCGCATAATGGCTTGCAGGGTTACACCATGAGTAGCTTCAAGAAGCTGGTTAGGATTAAAAATAATAGCAAGAAGAAAATGAATTGAGGCCTTTTGCCAGGTTTCTTCATTGTTAGCGTGAGTGAGACTTTTATCTCTTGTTCAGAGTATAGTTGTAGGAGCAGCTGTCAGTGCAACCAGGGGGACATCCCCTTCCTCTCTTGGGGCTGGCAAGGGGCAGGAGGGCTTGTCCCTTACGCTGTACCTGCTTCTGGTGCCCTGCACAGTCCAGCTTCAGAAATGAGTGGGATTTCTACATCACCAGTCTCCAGAAACTGCACTTGAGTACTCTGGGTGAAACATTCTTGGAAGAATATTTGGTGGGTTTGGGCTGAGGGAATTCAGACCCTTGAGAGGCAGCTAGGTGGTTCAGGCATAATAATAGGGAGCTCAGTGCTTTTGGTACTTTTCAGGTTAAAAACAACAACAAAAAAACCCAGCCCCAACACAGACCCAAGATGAAAACTTTCTCTGGCTTTCATGGAAGGCAAGGCATCACTTCACAACTTCTTCAAGCATCATGAGCTGTTGAGATAATATTACAGTTGTTACTTTAGTTGCTGTGAAGGGGACTGTTCTTGCTTTGTTTCCATTTACACCCAACACAGACTTTTACCTATTTCTTTTCCTCCCTGAGCTTCCTCTTTGCAGACAGATCTTTTCTGGGTTGCTTCTCTTAAACTGTAATCCAGTTTCTTCAGTAGTTTAAGACTCTGGTTTGACCTTTCAGTTCTTAAATGTAATGGCAGGCTGGCACTGTGGAGGCAATCTTTTCCCAGTTCCTTCTTCCCACCTCTTCCCAGCTGCTCTATCTGGCAGCCTTCTGGCCCCCTGTCCATCAGTTCAGGGACTAATCTGGCAGCATTTCCTCCCCCTGCCTAGAGCAGGTCACCTTACATAAAGGGGATAGGGATTCATGCATGTGTGCAGCATGTGTGTGGTTTTAGTTTGCATTTATAGTTGATCCAAACTCCTCCAGTTTCAGAGACAATTTGCACAAGAGCCTGGATAAGCAGCAAGTGTAAGTTCTTGTAGCAAACTGAGTGGAGCGTGAATTTGCTAGCAGTTAACATTGCCTTGTGGTCTCACTATCCCTGTTGGTGCCAACTATCCCTGGTGTAGCCCTCCCTTGGGTCAAAACTAGGTAGTGGATGGTCCCAGTGACTTACTGGACTCAGCTGTAGATAGGTGGGTGCTGGCAGGCATCTGTGGGGGAGGTAAATCCCTACCAGCCTGGCTGTGGACCAGTGAAGAGATCAGAGACAAGTGTTCCTTATTTCACATATATATGTCAAGCAGAATAACACAACAGTAGAACCCCCAGCCAAGCACAGCTTAAGGTTTATCATATCTATTTAATTTTCCAGTTTCAACCCCTTTTCTAGTATCATAGCTTGATTGAAGAGCCATAAAGGAAAGAGATGGCTGTTATGTTGAAGGTGTGCAGATTTAATCTAATACTGCAGATTTTGTTCAGAAACTCACTTAGATACTTTGTTTGATGGAGCAGGATTTTTGAATGCACTGGCCTGACACTGTTAGGCTTCAGATGGTTCCAGCTAGTCAGAGTGTAGTCAGTAATTAATACCTTTGCTCTCTGGGGACTGGAGGAAGCTTCTTACACAACCAGGTTTGCATCTGATGCGAAAATTCCCATCTCCATTTCTTTTTACATGTATTATTTTATATTGAAATAATATTCTGGAACAGTTCTAAAAGTCTGCAGCCCGCCTTTTGTGGTGCTACAGATTTCAGCTGCTGGTGGTGGTAAAGAGGAAAAGGAGCACATGTACAGCTTTGCCCCTTTGCAGCCTCCAGATATGTCCAAAACTGCAAGCCCTTCTTACAGAGTAAATGGAGTTTGGGGAGGATTGGCAGTGGCAGTAGTGGCAAGCTTAGTGCTTCAAAATACTTAGCTTTATTTGAGTTTACACTCAAAAGGATGGAAAACACTTACTTTGATCTGAGCTGTGTGTATTACTAGTGGTCAGGTCTGAAGGGAAGCAGCAGGATAATCCTAAGCGGTAAATACTTCTTTCAGCCAGTGAAGGTGAAAAGTGCCAGCATTATTCTAACATTTGGCAAAAGCCAAGCATTCAAGTGTTACACTGAATCTGCTGTGCAATGGATTGCTGTCTAGTTGCCATGTAAATGAGAGAAGTTGCTGGTTTGTTCAATGCTTTGGGGAGAGATGAACAAAACTGTTGGTATATGGGCTTGATAAACTATCAGATTGGGTGGCCTTCACCATGTAAAGATCATACATTTTTCAAAACCTATGAACAAAAGGTTATTGCTGAAGGAGAAGTGTAGCTTCCATGTAGCTGCATGTTTTGTTGTGAATCTCCAGTTTCCAGCTATGATTCTCAGTTGAGAAAATCAATAGGTAACTGTCCAAAGGTGTTTGGTCTGTGCTGGATGCTCGTACATTTTTATGGGCAACTCTTAAGGACTGCAACCACTGGGAATTAATAACAGTGTGCAGAGACAGCTGTGTGTTTTCTAGCAACAAGTTGCCCACCTTACCCAGGAAGAGATATGCAGAGCAGACTTCATATGACAGTATGTTGATCTTTGGTGATAATCGGCTATTGCTTGCTTCCTGTTACTAATCAGGTGGCTACTCATTTACATGGCCCCCTTCCCAGAAATTCACATGGGGAATTGCCAAATGCACAAATGCATTTATCTTTTATTGTAAAGTTGTCTTAATAGAGGGCTGTGAGAAGTGGGAGGAGGCTGACTGATTTTGATCACTGTTAAGCTTTAAATCGGGGATTTTTTAAAGTTTAATGTCAGAATATTCTCTCTGTTAAGGGGAAAAAAGACATTGGTTTAGTTTAGGAAAAAATTAGGGTTGGAGAAATTTCCCGTCTTGCAGTAGCAAAACAGGGGATGGACATTGCCCACTGGTGCAAGGGTGTGCAGAGCTCCTGGGAGAAGACTCTTTGTCCAGTTCTGCTGCAGGGAAGGTTGTTGGCTGTAGGAGAAAGGAACAACCCACTGGGGAGCAGTAGCATTTTAAGCTGCCACCGCTAGATTGGCCAGAAATTGCTTATTAGGAACCTTCTGAGGCCTTTAATTAATACAGCAGCTTTCTGCTAACGGTCTCAAGCATGTGACAGTCAGAAGTGTGATTGTGCACTACAGCAAGGCCAACCCATGGGATGTGCTCATGCTCCTTGCCTTGTGCTGGCTCCCTGCTGCCTGCTCCTTTTTCCTGTTTGTCTTTTTAAAATTTTATTTTTAGATGCCAGTTTTAACTCCCTGAACTGGCTCATTGTGGAGCAACATGAGGGCTAAGGTTTGTCAAATAAAAAGGTGGGAGTATGTGTCCAAGGAGGGGGAGACAAGCATGCTGATCTCCCCTGGCTGGTGGCTGCACAGCTGCTAGGCTGGCAGAGCTGTTTTGCACCCTCAGCACAAAAAAAAGCCAGTCAAGGGTAGGCAAGCTTTTGCATATTAGGCAAGCTGCTAATTTAAGTAGTTTCTTTTAGTGATATATCCTTTTCAGCTTGATTTGCAAAGGACTTTCTTGCAGTAGAGCTGTCAAAAGGTTGAGGGGATTTGGGGATGGGGATCTTTTTCCCCTCTTTTTTTTTTTCTTTTTCTTTTTGTCAGATTGTTTTTATAGTTAATAATGAACAGTCTCTTTAGCACTAGACTTAGCACCTTTCATGCAAGATGTAAAACAAGGTCAATGCTGTTCCCACATTTGTAAGTTTGTGAGGGATTTCTGCTTGGTATTGTAGATGATGGAGAGAGCAGTGTATTATGACTTGGGTGTGAAAGCAGGAGACTGCTCTTAATATCAAAGTGTTTTTCCAGGACTTTTTTAATGAACAGTCTTTTCACTAATTGGAACACTATGTAATATGTTTGTGTTCAGCTGTTGCCTGCTACAACACAATGAAAGCCCACTTATCAACCAGGTGCTTCTGTTATTTTATTCTAATTTCAGTAGGCAGTGCAAATCTGCACTAGTTGTTTGCTCATGAAGAACTGCATTAATCCACAATAAAACCAAAATGGCAATAAGATTTATGTATAATAATTTTTCTTAAAGCCTCTCCCCCCCACGCTCCCTCCTTTTCTGGAAATGCTGATATGATTGGAATATATTTTTAGTGCTGCACATTTATATTTAAATAACTAGCCATATAAACAAAGCAATAATAGTCCATTGGAGTGGATTTGTAGAGAAATAGTAAAAAGACAGATTACCTGCTTTATAATGCAAGTCAAGAAGATCATTGTATGTAGTTTGAAAAGGAAGAAATAGGGTGATTAATGTTCTTTCAGTATTTTCATAAGGAACAAACAGAAGTTGTGACACGAATTCTTCTATCTGACATGCAAAGATATAACAAGGTACAATAATCTGGGAACACTTGAACTTTGTGGGTAGGCAGCTATGTAAACAACTTGTTTGAGTAGTGATTTAATAATTATGAAGGTATGATTTATAGCAAGCTGAGAAGTGTTACGCCATGTCCAATTCAAACTTGCTTGTTCTCACCTGCCACCATCTTTTCAGAAGTCAGAGTTGCTGGGAAAGGTCTTTGTGACTTTGAGTCTGGACTCATTCACTGAGGAATCAAGGAAGTTTCCAAACCAGACAGGATAGGTGCAGTTGTTTCTGTCGTTCTGTGTATGGCCCGCACTCCTTCAGCTGCCTGATAACCCATCCCTAACTGTGATTCACATAATTCATGTCTCACCCCTGTGCCTTACAGGCTTGATGTTGATTACTTTAATACTAGGGAGAGGTCACTCTAAAATGATGTACGAAATAGTTGAAAAAGACACTTTTTTCAGGCAAATTTGTTTGCCAATGTGAAAGTAATTATTTTAATGCAAATAAGCCATTGTCTGTATAAAACTCTAGGCTGATGTTTGGGCTAACATAATTCTTTGCTACACCTGGTGTTGTCCTATGTGCTGTGTAAAGATAATGATACTAAAAAAGAGAGCACCATTCCAATATTTTAAGGTGGAAGTGTGTCCTAATATACTGAATTTTAAGAATATTGGTGGTGCGTTGTTATGTTTTGTTTTGTTGTTGTTTTGGTTTGGGTTTTGGGTTTGTTGGTTTGGTTGGGTTTTTTTCATCTTTATAAGTATTTGAACATTGTATTCATATTGCATGCTGGTTTGGCATACACTGAACTATACAAAATCCTGTTCTGTATTATTCCTGTGGCTTACATGGACAATGTGTGAGTGATGGGAACATGTTCTCAACATGTTCCTTGCAAATGACAGCATGAATGTGAGCTACTGCTGATTCACCAAAACTGACAGGAATGTGGGTATTAGTGTTGTTATGGGTCAGATTAAGATTCCAGGTAAGGGTGTGGGTCTTGAGACTCCCAGATGGATGACAGAGGCTTGGAGTTGTGTGATTACTGCTCAGAAATAGGTCAGTCCGTGTCACCAGCATCTCAGTTTGGGACTTGTAGGAGTTTTCTAAGTCTGAACTGCATTTGAAAAGTATAAACCTCTGTATTGTAAAAATCTCCTCTAGTCAGGTCTCTTGTATTGATAGAAAAATCAAGGTAATTTTACATGTATCACCTAGCTTATGCTGGTATAGTGCTTTTCCTTTCTCTTCTTCCATTGTTGTGTTCAATAGCACAGAATTTCCTGAGGGAAACTAACTATTTTTTTCTTCTTAACCTGAATATTGGTGTATTTGGTTTTTTAGCAGTATGTTTATTGTTAAATAATTTGTACAGTAATGGCCATGTCATCATCATGTTTTGATTTTATGCTTTTTTTCTTTGCTTTTCTCTCTATTTGTTCTTGGCTCTAATTAAATAAACTAAAGCTTAAGGGACCCTTGACCATGTGGAAAATTATTTGGAAGTTTCTGGTTTTTTTCCAGTTATATCGCAGTCTGTTTTCTCTGGTAGCATCCTTCTTTCAGCTTTCAGACAAGTTCTCCCCTGAGTTTCATAGTTGTAGTTACTATGGAGATATCTGTCCATTCTTCCTCTTCTCCTCCCTTGCCCTCCTCCTTTCCTGGAGCTCCTGCAGCTGTTATTTATCTTTTCAATAAAGTTTGTACAGATTTTTGTTTCTAATATCTCTTCTCTTGCAACATGTCATTTGCCTGTAATGCTTTCACTTTCATGAAATCCTGTAGGTATTTGTTTATATGGACAAAAAATTTGGGATATGAGTAGAGAGTTAGGAGGTCCCTAGTTAAAAGGGTTACTCGTGGAGCTATTATCTGATTTGATCTTTCTTCGCAGTTGAAGAGTTGTTCATTGAAGTCATAATTCTGTAAAATAAATTAACTGGGAGCATGTGTGTGTATGTATGCTGAGTGTCAAGGACAGCTTTTAGAATTTTTTTATTTTAAATGGCAGCTTTTGGAATTTAATATAAACATATTCTGGTGTAAGTTAAAATTTCTCGGGTGAAGAAATGAAAACTTGAGACAACACATCGTTAGCCTTTTAAGTCTGAGAGACTTTTCTTTGCACCTCATCATAATTTTGATAGCTCTTTATGTACAGCTTTATATATTCCAGCTTAACGGAGAAACACGGATGTTTGGATAGTCAGCTATTCTGCAACAGATATTTTCCTTTGCATGTGTGCTGTTGTATTTTTAAACCCCTTGGCTTGGGGGAGCATTGTTTCACTTGGTGTCTGTGGTTTGATACCATTGCTTTGTTGAATGACTTAGATTTGAAATGTGCTTTCCAACCGAGAAGTTCTACCACAAGTGCCTGTCTGAGCAGACATCCCACCTGGAAAGCCAGTGTAGCTGCACTGCTCTTTTGATGGACGTGTTTCTTATGGTACCTGCATCTTCAGAGGTTTTCCCCCTCTTTCTTTGGAGACGTCTTGCTCTACGTGATTATTACAATGTCACACTGTTTTACTTTGGCCTGCTAAGCACTGTGCACTTTGTCACCTGTGACTTTGCACAGCCAGGAAGCCTACTGAGAAGATCCTCTGTTTTACAACTGCATGAACACCCTACCTTGGGCTGTTGGTCAGCCATGCAAATCTCTTTGCCTCCCGTTGAGAGTGTTGGGTGGAAATTGCAGTTTAAAAGCCCACTATGCAGCCAAGTGATACATGTATCACATAAGGAGGTGTGTCCTTCCCCTGACCCCATTTGGGCTGAGTCTGGTGTGGTTTGTCACCTGGCCGAGGCAAAGGTAGGTGGTTTTCTGCTGGGTTAGTGGAACTGGTATTGGACAGATGTCCTGGGCACCACAGGGAGTACAGCAGAGGTGGCTTTGGGGAAAAAGATGAACAGGAGCAGCATCAGTCCCTCTGGGGGGTGGCTGGGTGCCCTGATCAAGTCAGCCCTCCAGGATAACATTGCTCTCAGTTTTATTCTAAGTGAGCAAACAATGGTGTCTTGTTTGGTCATTCCTATTCCTCATGAGGCAAGGGAGAGACTCTGAAACCCTTTACTTTGTGTCTCCTGTACTCTTTTATTATGCTTTAGGTTATTCCTGGCCCCCTGACAATTTGTTCTGCAAGTTGTCAAGCAAAATATGCATTTTAAGCTAAATTACTCTAAAATTTTAATCAACTCTTTTTTTAGAAGGGAGTCTCATGTTTTTCTTTTGCATATGTCTAGTTTGCTGTTAAAGTAAGCAGCTGGGACTCTCTTGATTACTTCTATTTTTAGTGACATCTTCTTTACACCTGCACATTGAAAATCATGACGTTTACTAGTAGAGAATGAGAAATCCTTCAGCCTCCCTGATTCTTAGGTCAGAAGCCTGAAATCAAGCTGGCCCTCTAATTGCAGTATCTTGGTTAGAAAAATTGACCACTATTGATTTTCCTCGAAAGTTAGTTCATCCCACCTGGTTGATTTGTAACGTAACAAGAAGACAAACTAGGTGTGGCACAATTTCTGAGACCCTCACTTTTATGTCTCTAGGCCTATGAAATCCTCTCATTACCTGAAAATTAGATTTAAAGTATAAAGTAATACCTAGACAAGTGTTACCATGCAATCAAGGTTTGATTTTTACCCATTTTATTTCATTTCTGTTGCACTGAAATCCTGCTGTTAAATTCACTTGTGATACTTGTGCTGTAGGCCGTCCCAGATCAAGAATATTTAATTGCTTCCAGTTTCCAGATGGACTGCAAAATAAACTTTAAAGGTGAATCAGATAAGAAATGGAAAAAGAGGGGAGATAGCATTTGAGTAAAGGCCATACTCTTCTTATCAGAACAATCAATTGAAGTAATTCATAAAAAGGACCCCACATGAAAAAAGTTTGGTTTTTCCTTGAAGCTTTTGGTTGCAGGACCCGACTAAAACATAAATTCAAACATCTGTTCTTCTTTGGGCAGTACAACCCACAATATCTCTAAGTACCAGGTAGCCTTGTGTTCAAATTCGTGCCATACTGGGTGGCCTTGCACAGCACTTCATTGCTCTATGTCTCTTCCATCTTCAAGTTTAATTGGCAGAGTTCTAAGCAGTTAAAGATTGGAGTAATAGTTTTTTATTGTTTTCAAGGGCAAAGTATAAGCAAATTATATTATTTATATCTGTTTTGTATATGTGTTTATTTTTGGCTTTATTTATTGCTCTTCCTTTTTCTGATATTAAATTAACATAGATACTCATAAATAAACAAAAATAAATTCTCTCCCTGAAGGAGGATTTTGAGAGTGCTTTATCAGCACAACTGCATTCAAATCCATTTTTAAATAACAAGAGTTAATTCCTGCATCCATTGAAAGTGCTTATTTATTATTGATTTCAGTGGATTGGACATTTTCCTAAGATGTCTGCAGGCTGAAGAATGCTGTAAATTAAATGCCCGTGGTTTTGACTGCACTTGGAAGTTGACTTCAAAGAGTCTTGTTTATTTTCCTTTTCAATTATCTTACTCTGTGTATGCCTGCTGGAGTTTTACACCACAGAATGAACCATCAGAAAGTGACGCCGTGTACCCTCTGCCATGTATTTCTCCAGGCTCTTACCTGGCCTGTGTCGTCTTGCTGCCTCTGCTCAAGGTGGTCAGTGTGAAGTTATAAATTGTTCCTTGACTGGACGGCTGCATACCTGGGTTTCACACTTGTTGGGTGCTGGATTATTTTGGTGGCAGAGAAGGGCGTCCTCTTCACCCATGAGATTGTTCGTTCAAAGCCTTTTTTGCAGAGTCTGCGTTGGAGGTCCTGTATTGTGTCGTTTGCCCCAAGGCTGTAGCTGTGCAGGGTTACTAATTCAGCAGGACTACAAGGAGTATATGTCATCTATAGTAAAAGTGGAATAATCTCTCCTTTAGACTTTTTTCCAGTATTATGGGGTAATTCACTGAAAATATCTCAGTATTTTATGAGAAAAGTACCCCATTGTATCCTAAGCCATGCTGTGTTCCTCTTATTTCAAGTCACAGAAACTTCTCAATATGGAACTTTACTCCAAATTATGGTCATTATTTTCAGCTTCTTAGTTGCATCTTTTTGAGCACTGGTTCCCAGCCCGTTACTTTGAAACTGCTCAGTTTCAGGAAACTTGACTGCTGTAGATGTTTGGGGGGGGGGGGTGTGTGTGTGTGATTCCATGGTGTTACCTGCACCAGTTCAAGGCTTCAGATTGATTTGCTTCTCTATCAGGTTTTTACGTGCCAGTCAAAGCCCTCTGCCAGCCTGGGGATGCAGCTGTATGCTAATTTCCCAGTTTCAACAAAACACTCATAGGTCACTGCTGAAGTACTTGGTCTTCTTGATACAGAGGGAGGAAGTTTCTTGGCTGGGATGGGTGAGAAAGGCAGAGTCTGGGCCTGTTGCTGTTTCTTGTTGCTTCTCAGCTGTGGGAGATGAAGATTCTTTTCCTGAGACAGAGCTCTGATATTAGAAATGCAGCTATGTCACATCATTATTTCTGATTTTTAACATGCAAAAGGCAAGTTGAAAGGGAATTTGTTACAACTTCTTGTTACTATGTCTTCTAAAAGGAAGTGTGAATGTAATCTTCACATACCATATCTTCATATAATGATTTTTAAAGACCTTTGGCCTGAAATAGTGTTTGACATGAGGACAGGCAACAGTATTTCAGTATCTGGGCAGATTTCCAGACCCTGATACTATTGTGGTTGTTCTGACCTATCCTTTCCTCTGGGTGTTCTTTTTCCCCCAAGACTTCTCAATGCTCAGGGGACATGTCTTTTAGAGCTTGACATTCCCAGCTTAAAAAGCAGACTGACAAAAACTCCTTTAAGTGGAGGCAGGAGGACACACACACACTTATTCAGGAATTTTTTTTTCCTATTTCAGATAGAATACCCTGCTGAGTTAGACAGCTTTCTTGGTGGGGAGAGGGGAGGGTGTAATTAGGGGGAGCATTCTAGCAAGATGCTTCCAGGATGTAGATCAAGAACAGGTGTTGAAGATGTAGGGCAGTGTTATTCATGATTCCAAATAAAATGTAGGACAAAGAAAGTCTTCTCTTGCCTTCCTGGATATTCCGCACCCCTCCCACCCCAGTAACTAATAAGGGTAGCAAAAGCCCTCTTTGCTTTTCTCACTCAGGTTCATTTTTTTTAACAGTGTGAAGAATGTTTTGCTCTTCTGAGGTAACCTCTTCTGTTGGTTTGCTGGTTTTTGTATGAAAAGCACTGAACCCTTTAGTCCTTAAAACAGAAATCCATTTTCTGTTTGTGCTCCTCTCTGTACTTCTTCAGTGATCATTAGTCAGTCCAGGATGCATGAATTAGTTGTTGACTTTTCTGCTTTGTTTTCTTCCTTGCTTGTTCCTTACTCTGCTGTTTCTTTGGACCGTCTCAACCTTTTCTACTGAAGTGTTTTTCTGCTAGGTTTTATTCAACAGAATCCGCGTGGTTTCCCAATATGAGCCTTAATGAAAACAAATGTTTACGGCATTTCCTGAGCATTAGGTGAGCTGCTATCTTTAATTATGAAGGGCTTGGAGATGGAGGAGGAAACCCACTTATTGGCAACAAAGGGCCCTAGGACTGTTTGTGCTTGGCTCATTCATCTCTCTCTGCTTCTCAGACAAGTGAGACTTTCTGAGCATTTGAATACAGTTTATTCTATCAATTAAAAAAGAACAAAACAAAACCTGTCTCTTACATTGCTTAAATACCTATTAAGCCCATGAACAGAATACTAATTTCAGTGGTTCTGTATAATGAACTCTAAATTTCTGAGTCATGTCAGCCAGGGAACCTCTTAACGAGGATGTGGAAAACCCCACAAAAAAAGCCCAATGTCAGTCTCAGTTCTTTAGTTATTTTAATGAGTGTAGAAATGAAAAGTTCCAAAGCATTGTGTCACAGTGGTTATTTTCCAGATTGAATATAACAGGGAGGATTTATGAAGATTTTGAGCTACAATACTGGGGTGGATGAAACACAGAGCAAGAAGGTCTGAGCACTGGCAATACTCCATTCCAGCAGCACACCTCATCAGCTGAAAAGCCCTTGAAAGTTCTTAAGTGGGATGAGATTTGAGATTAGATGGGGTTTTGTGTTTCTTTTCTTTTTGCCCTCCCCTCCCTCCATATGAATGCTGACACATATAAATCATGGTGCTTAGCTGGTGCAGAAAGCGGGTGTCGCAGTGCAGAGCAGTGCTCTACCAGCTCGATAGGAAGGCAGAAGTGATACCTGAGGTGCCTTTGTGAGAGTCCTTTACCTCTGGATGGGTGTTGCCTTGAGGTCCTGTGGATTTTAATTAGGCAACGCAGTGATGCTGGGCACTACCTGCATTTCAAAACATGGATGTCACTTGAATGTCATTTATTCTTCCTTTTAATACACCTACAAGCAACTTGGTTCTGCTGCACAGTCCCTGTAGAAGAGGCTGCTGAGTGCACAGTGACAGCTTGTGTGCTCCCCGTGCATCACAGAAAGTGCTCTGCTCATTCCTCTGGAAAATGCTGTTATATAATGCAGCACGGTGCTTTGCCATGTCTGCTGGGCGATCACCCCTCTGTTAGGAGGGCTGTATTGTCAAGATGGGTGTTCTAAGGATAGAATTCAGCATTACTTAATGATATGTGAAATGTAACTTAATGCATTTATCACTGCTTTAAATTTTCTGGCTTCACACAACGAACATCCCACAGTGTGAGCTTCATTTTCTCCTTAGACTGTATTATTTGTACTATTGCAAATGTGCTCATTTATACTAGGGAGAGAAAAATAAAGGCAGGGAACCTTGAGAAATGCCAGCTAATAACAAATAAGACAGTTGTGTTTTCTAATAAACAATGAACATAGTAAAACTGGTGATGCTACAGGCATCTTATGTTATTGATGAAAACAAACTGCTTACTGACATCTGCAGCAACCAGCCCTTGAGTGGTGGCATCCCAGAGCCCCCCAGTGCCATGTGTTAGGCAGAATTGCTGGAATTCACAGTGTGAGACTTTCAGTTTTTGAAGGGGTTTGATTTGTTTCGTTTTCCCCCTCAGGCTTTATTTTTTCTTGCAGATTTATATTTCTTATACAATAGGAAATATAAATAAGATAAATATAACAAATAATATAAATAAGAATAAGGGAATAGCTGCTCTTTTCTTGGAGATGGTATGAAAAACCATAGGTATTTCTTTTGGACAGCTGATTACTTTAGCCTTCTAAAGTCCCCATTGTTAACAGTTACAATCCATCAGTACTGCTGTGGAATAGCATTTCACGTGCTGTAGACTCTTCACTGCTTCTCCTGAAGAATTCCTTCTCTCTGCTGCATCCCACCACCTGACACAAAAATGACACATTTCTGCAGGTTATGAACATCCTCTGTTTCATGAACAAATTCATTTGAGTACCACAGCTTCTGCATCAAGTTGCTCTTAGCATGAGGAAACTTGGGTTCAGCACATGTAGGTGCTGTAACCCTGCTGTATTATGAAGCTGATTCATTAAATTTTCCTATTTATACTGCTACTTTTACAGTATTTGTAGACTGATAGGTTTTTATTTTTTTCCCCCCCCAGGAGTTGTTTCTGAGACTCTGTAAATTGAGGTGCCATAGTTTTTATTCGTATTTCTTATCTAGAAGCATGTAAGTCAAGGGAGGGGAGAGTACCACCTTGTTCTGTAGTAGAACAAATGATTCATTTAAATAACGATAAACCCTAACTTTTGACGTATCTCACTTTTCATGGCATCTGTCTGGATGGGGGAGGTTGATGTTCTGGATCAGCTGTAGCTGTTCCAAAGACAGTGCCTTGAGCATGATTTTCCTTCGTTGAGTGGAATGCAGAACATTAAAACCTTGCCAAGAAATACCTCTTGAGAATTCCCTGTTATCTGCTGAGAGAGGGGTGTAGAGGAAGAGCTGCCCTGACTTGTTGCTTGTTCCCTACGACCCAGGGAACCTCATGGGCACAGTGGTGGGGTTTCACACCACAGATCATCTCTGCTGCTTTTGGCTTGTAGAAGATGATAAAGCTCACTGTCCTCTTTTCCCCCCACTTCTGGCTTTCCTCCTAAAACCTTCTTTCTTCAGGGAAATGATTGTATGTAATAATTGGCTGCTAAATCCTTCTAAAGGAACTGTTCAATAAAACTGAGTAGTCATTAATTTGACACTCCAATGCTGAGCGAATATGTGAGCTACAACAGCTGCTTTGCTTTGCATCTGCACTTTGAGGGTGTTGGCATTCCACTGGTTTCTTTTGGATTTAGAAAGCCTTTCTTAAATGGCTAAAGCTGGAAATGGTCTGAAACTCTCAGTTCCCTCAGAACCATGTTTTGTAGGTATTAAGGTGTTTAGCTCACCAGTTTTGGTAGGATGGGTTCCTAAATCTGGAGGAGTGTTTAGTTTTGATTTTTGATTGCTTTTAAAGCTTTCGTTTCCCCTTGGGGAAGGGGAAAGGTATGTAAAATGCAGCTAATTATGACAGTTTATTATCTCATTAAATTATGAAATACTTTCTGCTAAGCTTATTATAGTAATCTAAAAATCAGCTATTCATATTTGTGATGTTTGTCTCCAATCATGGCTTTTCACTGCAGATAACATACATATGCATAGCATGTGTGCATGTGTGTGTGCATGTATATGCGTGTATAAAACATTGAATAAGCAAAACTTACCCATATAGTTTAATTTTATTTAGCTTAAAGTATTGTTGACCACATCAGTCATGTCAGGTTGTTTAAGGTCACGCAGTGGCTGTGAAGAGAGATACTGTTAGTGACCCAGTTATTTCTAGTGTATCTTCTGATCTTGCAGCGGTATGTAACAATGTATGGAGGAGCAAGAACACTTTGGGAGCTGGCTGTGAGGAGTCCCTCGTGGGTAGGGAGAGAGCCCTGGTGAATGCACAAAAATATAGATGAGCATGTTTAGCAAAATTCTTACTTAGATTTTGAACCCTGTATGAGACCAGGGATGTCTCTGTTTGGTGTGGTTTTAATACTGTCCATATAGATTCAAAATGTGAAGTTGGAGTCACTACCTTTTCCAAAGTATAGAATTTGAATATTTGGAGATGGAATTGCAGTTCAAATTTCTTCTAAAGGCAAAATCTGCCTCTGTCTGCAGTAGGAAACCACCACAGAAAATAGCAGGTTGTGAGGAAGGTGGGCTGGAATCTGGTATAGCTTTAGAAGGGATTTTGGATTTACTGATCCAAAATCATTCAGGTCTTAGTGGTGGTGCTTTGCTGAGATTTTTAGACGGCTTATGTTAAGATAAATTAAGATGCAGCTTTTAAATTAATGAAGTTAAACTGGCACAAGAGACTGTGTGGACAGGCTGTCTTTTTGATTTATCTGTCAACAAGGCACTGGTTTAACCTACTCTTAACCCATAACAGTCCACATGGATTTGAACTGATTTAACAAAACTTAAATTAAATTGGGGCAGTCTTGTGTTGCCAGCAAGGCCTCAGGAGAAGCATCTCTAGTTCTGCCTTTTGGCATTGTCTTCCCTTGGTAATGGTGTGATAAAAGATGCATTTATTTTATTTGTTGACTTTGTTGACTTAATTCTCACCTTTAAGCTATGAAGATTTCTTTAGTGCTAAGGGCAGTCGCTCACAGAACCCGCTGTGGTTGCATTTGTTTGTTATTTTGAACAGTATCCCAAGCTACTGAACCCATATTTAATATAATTTTAAAACAAGAAAATACTCGAGGGGTTTGTGAAATCCTCCACATATTTGTTTACCTGTGGCTCAGTGGTTGGCTGGGTATGAAAAGGATTGTGTGTTTTGTCAGATTTCTGCAGTTTTCTAATCAGGCATGTTGTGGCTGCATTGCCGTTCTCTCCTTCGTCATCCATCCTTGGTCCTCACAGGATTTCAATTTTATTTTTGGGTGACTTCCACTTTTCCTGAACATACCGACAGCTCTTTGCATTCCCTCACAATGTTTTATTTTCTCTATTGCTCCTGGCCTTATTGCCTGCTTTCTCTTGCTGCCCAAGTGTTCTTTCTAATTTCACTTCTTCAGTTCTTGGTGCGGTTTTGTGTGGCATTCTCACCAATTGCCTTTCAAGTGCCCAGCCTTTGAGAACTAAGTGAACTGGTGTCGAGTTCATCAAATGTTCCCCAGCAGTCCCAGCTGAAGTAATTGCCAATTTCTTGCCACTCCTGTGTGGGAGCACTCTTGCCACTACCTTTTGTACGGCCATGTGACAAATTGACCTCAGGACCGCATCTGATTCAAGCCGGCGTGGGTGTGCACATACTGTTTTTCATAGGATTTTAATCCTTCTGCCTGCCCTCTTTCAGTCAATGTCTAATTTTAGCCTGGAAAAGGGATACAAAAGTGATTTGCCTGAGGACTGCCAGTAAATCAGTGACCAAATATTGACTCAGTGCAGTTGAGGAGGAGAGAAGGTGCCGGGAAGCATCCCAGGGTTTTGGGCGTTTTCGTAAATTTACTGTGCTTAGTGATGTGAAGTTTCCTTGGTGAGTGGCCTCCTGTCCCTCAGAGCCAGAGCTGCAGGTGACAGGGCTGAATGGATGCTGCTGATGGGCTGTGACAGAGGCTGTTTGGACTCCATTGGGGTTTGAGAGCCAGCTGTAGCGATAGGCAGGGACTCTTGCAAGGAGACTCTGAAAAACACAGATTTGGAAAGAAGTTTAAGCTTAGGCATTCAATCTGTTTTGGAGGATCAGGTTGCAGCTAAAACAAAGGCCCAGCGAGGAGCAAGGTGAGCGTTGGGGCTATCACGTTTGAGGCTGGTTGTCATGATTCACATTTGAGAGGAGATGTCAGAGGTGTGGAGCAGGCTGGTGTGTGTGTGTACATACACAGCAGGAATTACTTCAGTGGCTTGTTGAGTTTCTAACATAATGCAGTCAGAGGAAGGAGGCACATTGCTGCCTGTCACAGAGCAGGTTACCAGCAGGTTAAAATGGCTGAAGATGGTCTCCTCTTGAAGTGTGAAATTAGTTATTAGAGCTTGTTTAGACTAATGGAGATGTCTACTGAATGTGACCCTAGAGTTGTTGCAAGTGTGTGTTCCTGGAAGTTACAAGTGGCCCACTCTTGAGGCCATTCCTTCACTCCTGCTGTCAGGTGTCCCCTCAGGCTGGGCACAGCTGATCAGTGCCAGGGCCTTGTAGCCACACCTCAGGGACACTTCCAGAGGAGCTGCTTTGACCATGGGGCACCTAGAAAGTGCTCACTGCACTTCTGTGCAGTGTCACTGTCAGCATAGGCAGCATCTGGAATGCCACCCGCTCCTTTCTATTTAAATGTTTGTAAGCTGGGCCTTTGCTTGTGATGATACAGGGAAGGTAGTGGGTGATCTGCTCATGGGTGCAGAAGTGATGGAAATCAGGCCTTTTCATTATTTCAAAAGAACTCTTAAAAAACCCCCAAGGTTATCAAGTAAAAAAGCCCACCCAAATTTGTCTCCCTTGCTTGTCTTGGTGGAAACTAGGCTCCTTGTTGCAAAAGGGTTGACAGTGAAGGGGACACTGGCATTGCTGCCAGGCACATTTTCTGTTAAAGTTTTACAGTTCAGTAACTAATGTGTTTCTCAGTCAGCATAGGGTGATAATGCGAGCTGCTGCTGGAAAAGGCAGTCCTGTTCTTCCCTCTAGTGTGTTCTTGCCACCTCTTTTGTGCCAGCACAAGCACTTCTGTGCTTATGAAACCCAACCCAAAAAAGTAAAAAACCCAACCTATAAATTAATTTTCAGCTAGACTGACTTCCTCACCCAGCTGATTATAGGGTCTCAGGAGCTCTAGTGCTGGCATAAGCAGGAGCATGTGGCTGGAGGTGAAGGGAAGAACACATACCACACCTTTTTTCTGCAGCAGCCTCTCTGAGATCAGCTTAAACCAAACTGAACCCGTTCATTTAGGGTGGGAAGATGCAGGTGAGGCAGCAGTTGCTGCTCCTGAAAGGTGTGGTCCCACTCCCTGTGTCCTCCCCCCACTTGGACTGTGCCTTCCCATTACTTCCTGGTCAGAGTGCACAGTGGGATGCAGAACCAGAAGGAACATGATTTTCTCCTTCCACTATCATCAAGCTCTTAGTTTATCTGGGTTGTATCATCAAATGTCAGGTGTCCTGCTGCTCATGTACTGCCGTGTATCTTAAAACTAAAATTAAGGTGGGTGTTAGGGAAGAAGCACTGATAAATCTCACTCTTCTGTGAACAAAGTCTTCTCAGAGGGACTGTATTTTTTCACTTCCTGGACAGATGCATGGTGTGTACGCACAATTAGTGTGTGTCTGTGTGGGTTTTTTACTATGATTACCTGCTACTGAAATGAGCTCGATATGCACCATATCTTTTTACTGGAGTCTCCAGGGCCAGGGGAATGTGACACATGTGACAAGAAGCAACAGAGTATTGAATACTTACTACTGCAGGTAAAGAAAGAGAGTCTGCAGGGAAGGCTATAGATTGTGGTGGCACAGGAATTGTTACCATAGTTTCCATTCATATCATTAGTTCCCAACTACTTTTTCTGGCATTCAGGAGGAAGAGAAAGACAGCGTGCTCTGGCAGTCCAGCCAGCCCCCTCTCATAGGATTTAGCATCTATGTAAAGAAGAGGTTTGAGGTGAATGGCCCCTTTCCTTTTCAGGCCAGTTTGACTGGTAGCAGGATGTGGCATGGCTTGAAAGAAGGCATGAACAGAGTTACTGGGACAATTGACTGCGTCTGCCTGATTGACTTGCAAGAATGGGCTGTTTGACTCCTGGGGAGGAAGCCTGGAGAGGGTCGTGGTTTCCTTCCAAGGGAAACTCAATGCAAAAAATTACATTGATGAAGGAAAAGAGACCAGAAAGTAGAGACAGTACCTGCTAAAATTTGTATTTTATCTCCAGAGTTATATAAGAATAGCATAGGTTTAACATAATGGAATTCAGAATTATGTAAGAATAGCATAGGATTAACATAATGGAATATACTGATTGTTATTTTTTCTTTCCTTCCCTTGATAGCTCACTTGCATGTTTCTGTTTAGTAATCCTTTTTGGCAAGACAGTAAATGTGACTGATGGGTGTTTTATGCAAAAGTGATCACTTTGCTGCTTATCAGAATAAAGTCTGTGCAGCAGATATAGGATATCTTGTGTCTCTTTTCTTTTTTTTCCTCACTGTGCATCTAAATGTTGTAGTTTTACAAGAGAAATGTCGAGTTCCTGGTAATAGCCAGATGGTAGAGGAGCCTTGTAAAGGCTGTCCGCATGGGAAGTGCAGATACGTGGTTTCAGGTGTGGTTAAATTGCAATCTGCAACCTCTGTAAGAGGTTAAAATGCCCACAACCTACTGACCATGCAACTTTTATCACTTCCTGCCAGTAGATGGAAAATTGTATTCAAATGCTAGGGATTAATGCAGGGCTTAATTGAACAGGAAGTTTCTCAGCCATTCAGATGATGGCTAAAATGATCCATGCACTGTTATTTTTGACATTTCTGCCAGAAGTAATCTGTGGCTTTCTGGCTAGTGCAAGTTGCTTTTAGGGCAAAGGTGAACGATTGCTAGAGTTGAGGTACGCGTGTTGTTTTGAGATCGGAAAACAAGAATGAAATGGTCCGTAAAACAATTTTTTCTTTTTTTAAAGCACAGTTGAAGAGAAAAGGCTGCTCGAAGTGAAAAGAGAATTTTCCTTCAGTCGCATGGCTTTGATTTTGCATCCTCTTGAGTTTTAGCAGCTGGTCAAATTACTAGGGAGGGAGCTGCTGATACGTTTGGTATTATTTGGCATATCATAGGGAACAAAGAGCATCTCCAAATTGATCAGAGACCAGGAGTTTGGGTAGTGCCCAGGTATTGCATGAGTAAGGAAGTGGGAAGCTCTGTCATCTGAACTGTGCTGGTTTTGTTTAATGCCTCCCGCTTGGTAACTGGGAAGTGAACAGGTTTTGCAGAGGTACCTCAGATGTCTGAGAACACTGAAAATAATATACTAGAAGATTATTGAAGCTGCACAGTGTATTGTGCTAGAAGTAGTTTTGACTTCTCTGTAATTAAATAGGGGGCAATGCTCAAGTTTTCTGAAAATGGGCAGGTTTTAACATTGTATAGACTGTCTTCCATAGAGTGGGAAATCTTTTTGTAGGGGTCAAAAATGCTTTTGAAAATAATCCAAGCCTGTGGTAGATAACAAAGTTTCCTGTAATTCCACACAGACAGCAGCATGGTGTGATGCAGAGCAGTGAAGTGGAAGGGGAGACCATTTTGTGCCCCTAGGCTTTCCCACACTGGCTTTACCACACTGGCTTTACCTGAATATCAAAAGACTGTGAGGGTTGCTTCATTCTTCCACCTTCAGCAAGAGCTGGCAGCAGGACCTTGACAGATTCCTTACCAGTAGGTGGAGACCATGCAAGTGAACTGGAAATTGCATCCTCCTTCCAGTGGAGAAGGTGTCTGTTAGCGTGGAGTTCAACCTTGTTTACTTCCAGCACAAGGGACAGGGTTTAATGTGAAAAAATAACTTTGTTCTTGTGGTTTTCTTCTTGAACAGAAGTTTGCAGACATAGTACACACTCAAACATCTGATAGTGATTATTAAAAACCAAGCAAATGTAAATGAGTTCCTTAATTCTTTTTTCTGCTGCTGTGGTTTTGCATTTTAACTTTCTAGCATGTGGTGATGCTTTTCTCTGTGCAGCAGCACAGCATAAAATGGCAGACCTGCCTTAAAGTTACTCCTTGGTCATGTTTTTCCTGTAAAACTTTCTGGTATGGCATGATGGGTTTGGCTCAAGCTAAGGAGTAGGAATCTTGGGTCACACTGCTAGAACAGAGGGGCAGCCCTCACTTCTGGATACAGGAACCAGAAACCCTAGTCTCCATTTGCCAAGTGCTTTTGTAGGTAGCTGTGCTCAGCTGTGCTTGGTAAGCAGCTTGCAGAGCACTCTGGTGAAGAGAACCAGGTAGCAGCTTGAGGTGAAGAATGCTGCAGAAGAGAAATGGCTCCTAGAGCATGGGTGCAGGAGCAGAAGTAAGCCGTGTACAAGTGGGACGTTGTTGTAGCTTTTATGGTACTGGTGAAATCAGCACTCATCAGCTGGTGCTTGGTACTGTTTCACACCAGTGCAGTGACTCCCACTATAGCTCAGTCCCAAAGAGTCAACTTGTCTTTCAAGTATCATAAACTGTCTCTAGGGAGCAACCCCTGCAGCATGCATAGCCCAAAGAACAGCAAGGAAAGAGATGTATTCAGGACACAGCCCCCTCCAAAATGGGTTTCTGGAATACATTCCTGTTTCTTGTTCCTTCCAAATGAGGCTGTTTTTGCATTACTATGCACATTTGTGGCTTCTGTGAGCATATCTGAGCTGGCCCAGCTGAATGCTGTTGGCTGTGGTGTTGAGGGTGTCAGCAATAACCAGGACTTTGGCAGGAGCATTTGTAGGACTCACAGTCTGCAGCATTGTTGTTAGATTCATTCCCGTGTGGACTGATGAATTTGAAGGCTTAGCCTGGGTGGCTTTATGCAATGTGCAATATGGCACAGTGTAGACACAGCTGGAGTACAACTTGGAGCAGTCAAATGTTGAAGTACCAGTACTTATGTTCTTAGACTAGAAATGAAGCTACTCCAGAATGGGAATTTTTAAGAACTGTTGCAGGACAAAGGAAGGGTGGCACCACCTGTCTCCAGTATTCAGAAGGATCTCTTCTGCCATCTATTGCCATGTATAGCTCACCACATGTCTGTATGGAGAGGAAAAATTTTTGTCCAATCTCAGGTGGTACAGCCCTGGAGAAAGTAGATTTAAAAGAGTCATTGTCTTTCTGATTGTCCAGATCCCACACTTATAGAGGAATAAGGCTTTGGTCCTGGATTTATGGACAGTTGCTATAGTGTGATCTGATGACAAAGGCTGTAAGAAGACTGCTTTTTGGGAGCTTCATTCAGCTGCCATATCCTCATTTGGTCACACTCCCGCTGCTTCTTCTCTCTGGACAGCAGCTGATAAACCCTCCTGTACTTGCCACAGCCACTAGCACATGGGACAGGTGGAAGGGTTTGAGTATTTGATGGTCATTAATGTATTTAAATCTAAGTCAGCCTTTCTCCATCTGCTAGAGTCTGAGCTGGAAGCATGCCATTGTTGAGGTATTTGAAGGTAGATGCATGGTTTTGTAATTGTGTTGTGCTAGAGTTGCACCGTGGTAACTTCAGAGTTCTGTTTTGGTTTAGGCACAACAAGAGGTTGTGACCCCTTGGCCTACAGTGCTGCAGTGATGTAAATTGTGTGTGATAAGCATGGACTGTTCTTGAATCAAGTCCAGTTAAAACCAGTTGCAGCAGTAAGATGAGAAGAAGCTCATTCTCCTGGAGAAGGGATGCAACTTTGACTAATTATGCTTTTGGTTTTTTGGATTGTTTCTCGTTCCTCTTTGCTTCCCTGTATCCTGAAGTCTATGAAGGGGACTCAAGTTCACACCGCGAAATCCTACTGCTACATAAGAGTAGTGTCAAAATTCCTTGACCACCATGGATGTTTCAGGGCAAAAACCCAGGGCATTTAGTACCCAGTATGATTTAGCCCTCTCAGGGTTATCTAGACGACACAAACACCTGAACTTATTGGATCCACAGGTGAAATCTGAATGCAGTGTTAGTTTTCTACAGTGTCTTCTATAAACTGTCTGGTATGGGCCTCAGTCTAGCAGGCAGGCTCTCCATACCTGCATCATTGTGACTGCTTGTGTATGTGATGTGGGGTATGTACACGGCTCTTTTATGGTGGCTGGAGTTGTCCAGTTCCTCTACAGTTAAAGTGGTGGTGGGTGGTAAACAGCAGCTTTTAAGGACTCCCTACTTTGCCCAATGCTATCTTGTGTGTTGTTTGAACAGCCAGCTGTTTCACTTAGTAGGTATAAGTGTCTCTGCTAACTGCATGACATGAGGTGGGTTTGGAGACTGCAAGTACCTTCTTGTAATCAGTGAGCATTGTCAGGAAAAACAGGCAGTTCCAGAATTAATGATAATTGGAGCAGTTTTTAGCAAAAAAAGTTTGTGTCTGGCTGTACTTTGAGTTCATCATGAAGCATGTGGGTTAGCTCAATTATTGTTCATTAGATGCCATTTCCAAATACCTTTCTGTTGTTAACCGGAGAGGAGATTCTCAGAAACCAACTGTTTCCCATTTAAAAAAAACACAAAACCACAAAACCACAAAAAATCTCAATGGAAAATCTGCATCCATTCATTGTAGCTAAAGTTTTAGAGCAAGAAGTGTTTTTTACAGAAATGTGCTGTGCTAATAGGCTCAACAATCAAGAACTGAATAAAGATGGGCTTAATATTGTGCTTTGACTGGATCACTTGAAAATTTAAATCTGGTTTAAAATAATGTTAATTTAGGCCCAATTTTGATTTACTGGCCCACAGAAGGTAAAAAAGATTGGGTGAATAAAGGTCTTAGTAAAAACAGATTCTGAAAATTGTTGCATTCAACCTTTCTGGAATGTTTAATTTGCTGAAAAGTAGCCCAGATTCTTTTGATCTATGGCAGGATTAAGAATTACACTCCTACCTGGTAGTACAGGTCTTGGTTGTGTCTTGGATTACATTATCTTGCAAATTACTTTGAAGAAGCCATATCTGAGAGTGACCCCATGCTTTGCACCAGTTACCTGCACTCAGTATCTGCATGGATGGGAGCAACCAGGTCTCTTAACTTCTATTCCCTTCCTGGTACAAACAGGCATGGGGGGACGGATGCTGATTGAGTCTCTGTTTCCACTACTGCAGACTTGCTGGCATTAGCGATGAAGCCAGCGTGTTATCAAACGGGCAACAGATAACCACTGATACGGGCAGAAAATGCTATCCCAGTAGCTTTGGGGCATGTGGGAGAGGAAATGCAGTTCAAAGGACTCCTTCGCTTGCCTGCTTTCTTGCTCTTGGTGTGGTGCCATTGATTCACCTGCCAGCGTAGCTTGGGACACTGTGGTGGCAGAGGTGTGTGAGTACAGACAGAAACGCTGCCTAGTGCCAGCAGAGCCAACACATGCACTCAGGTGTGCTCCAGAGACAGCCAACAAGATCCTGTGTTTCATTGGGAATTTTTTTCCCATCTTTTTTTTTGATTATCCAAATGTTTACCCTCACAGTTGGGAGAAAAAAGAATATGTTTCATTTAAGTTTTGGCATTGTGGATGTAGACAACTTGTTGAAGTTTGGAGCCCTAGTCACATGAACTGGTGGTCTTCTAAAAGCTTACTGTTGGGAGGGAGTGTCTTAGGACTTAACTCTGAGTCTTGAAAGGGTAAAATGTAGTTTAGCCATGCTTCCTGCTGGCACATGTGATAGTGATAAAGATTTCCTGCTCGTCCCATGAAGAATGATACCTCCAGCAACAAGTTTTGCATGCACATCTTGAGCTTGCCTAGAAGTGCCTGTCACATGGTGGATTTTGTTTGAGGTGGAAATTACACATTTGATAATCATCTGATTTCCAGCAGACGCCTGACTAGTAAAGCTTAAATTACTTGTTTACTTTTAAGTGAGGGCAGAATATTTCTGCAGCCTGTCACGTTTGGGTAAGTTTACCTTGCTAAACAAAGCTGCACACACAAGTGAATGTTTCTGTACAGACGTGCTGTGTGCCAGGCCGAGTGCCACGTTGTAGGGTGCAGTTACACAATTTACATACTTGGTTTATCACCTCCAATGAGACCAAAAGATGGTGCACTTCAGACCTCATCAAGATCAGGCGTTCAGAGCCAAGTAAACCTCAGAGATAAGTATTTCACCATGCCAGCAAAACGTCATTGCAAGGAAGTAAATAACCCAGGTACACAGCAGAAGGTAAGCTGTAATGATAGCAGCATGGAGTGGTCAGAACAAAATTTGTGAGGTGGAGTGCCCAGCCATGCCAGAGCCTTCCCTTAATTGTTAAGTAAAAAGCACATTACATTGAGAAGGAAAATGGGAATTAGTCACAAAACTGTACTGCTCAAGCAGTTACTTCAGCTATGGTTCCTATAGCTTTTGGAAACCTAACTCCTTGTCGTGCTGTTATGAAGAAAAAGGAAACATCAGGCTACAAAAAAGCAGGAAAAGACAAAAGCAAAAGTGGAGTTCAAGGAGTAAGTGAAAGGTAATGAGACCAAACAGCAAGGACATATTGTAGCACATACTAGTCAGGAAGTTTTGTGAAAACCTGCAGTTTGCTGGAGATTAGAGAATGTTCGCAGAAGATAGTTTGTTTTGCAAATCTCTTCCCAGTTGACATGCTTAGGCATGAGAGCAGCCTCTCAAACCCAGAATTTTCTGTAAATAGGTTAGTATGAATGCAAATATATTACAACGCCGATTGTGCATATTTGTTTTTGTGTATGTTTTATAGTACTTATGCTTCATTTTTGCTTAGGAGTTATGGAGTAATAAACTGAAAAGAGTCCGATTTTTGTACCAATGTACAAATAAATCTCATATACTGATAGTTTAATACTTGATTTGTGGCTAGCACAACGTGCATTTTTATCTAGAATATTATTGTTTACTAAATTTGACACAGACTGGTACTACTAGCCTGAGCTTTGCTTTGCAAAGAAAAGACTGCCTTTGTGTATTAAGTCTTTTCCTAAATGTGAGCTTTTTTACAAGCTAAAGGAATGGTGCTAGGATGTTCTATTTTAAAAGACATTCTGAAGTATTTTTAGTTAACACACAGACTGCAGTCTTTTAATTATAAAGAATGCAATTTGCTTAAAATATTCAACTAAAAACAAATTCTACTCTAGAAAAGCTTCAAAAAGTATATTTGTATTGGGAGAGAAATGTTTTGTAGCGCAGTCTGAGTTTTTGCAACCAGGATAGTTTTGTTTTGGAGTTTTAGTCTCTGGCTGAAATTTACTTTCTCAGACCTAAACAGTCAGTTCAGTAGAATAAAAGCGTACCTAAAGGAGGTGGGACTTCCTCAGGCTGAGGCTTTTTTGAACTTTGTGTCATAGTTACGTGTTTAAAGTCTCTCAAAAGCAGTAGAAGGAAAATAAGATTGTGTTGAGAGAAGGTGGTTTACTGTTTATTTTTAAATAGTCTAGATATTTCTAGCTGTGTGTTGGGTGTTCACATGACATTTAGATGTGGGATTATGTTGAGTTCTTTCCTCATCCTTTTCCGTCTTGTGAAGTTTTTTCTGTTTTCGTATTTATAAGCCTTACATAGTGTGTACCCTCTCAATGAGGACAAAGTGAGCAATTTATTTTGAGGACAGAAACAGGATTTTTTTTGTTCTTTCTGCTGCTCATGCCAATCTGTCTGTTGTTGCCAAATGCCTGCTAAATAGGCCATTCCAGCAGAAATCATTGCATTAAGAAGCAAAGAGCAAAGCCATGGGTGTGATGTTAGGCATTTGAACAATCCTGGATTCATCTAGGTTGGAAAAGACCTTTGAGGTCATCAACTCCAGCCATTAACCCAGCACTGCCAAGTCCACCCGTGTCCTTAAGTGCCACATCCATGTGTCTTTTTAATGCCTCCAGGGATGGTGACTCAATCACTTCTCTGGGCAGACTATTCCAGTGCTTTGCAACCCTTTCTGTGAAGAAACTTTTCCTAATATCCAATCTAAACATCCCCTGGTACAACTTGAGGCCATTACCTCTGGTCCTGTCACTTGTTGCCTGGGAGAAGAGACTGACCTCCACCTGGCGGCAACACCCTCCTTTCAGGCAGTTGTGGAGAGCAATGAGATTCCCCCTGAGACTCATTTTCTCCAGGTTAAACACCCCCAGCTCTCTCACTTGCTTCTCACAGGCCTTGTGCTCCTGACCCTTCACCAGCTCTGTTGCCCTTCTCTGGACATGCTCTGCCACCTCAGTGTCTTTCTTGTGAGGGGCCCAAAACTGGACAAGAATTGGAGGTGTGGCCTCAGCAGTGCTGAGTGCAGGGGGACAGTCACTGCCCTGGTCCTGCTGGCCACACTGTTCCTCTCTAAATTTTTGACAGACACCATCATACACACACAGTGTCTTTCTGAGCACTTTTACCACTTCTATTCTTCCCTGATCAGAAGTGGTGTGTGAGTACAACTTGCTATGCTTCATCTGATGTAACTGTAGTGAAGAAGGAGGGTACAATCCTTCTTTGGCAGCAGCTTCACACTTAAATTGGATTAAGTGTAATGTGAAACCATACCTGAAATAATTGGCTTTATGCTGCTAGAGGTTTTCATGGGGACATACAAGTTTATTAAGGTGCATACATGCCTTCACAAAGAAACAGTTCTAGTTGTTGCTAATGTTTTGAAATATGCGTGTTTTTCCTTTGCTGGCCCACCTTTGAAATTGGTCATGTTTACATAAATCTGAAGTAAGGGCTGCTTAAGAACGTCTTTTGCTTCCTAATCTTGATTCATCATCCCAGTATGCTGTAGCTACAGAATAGCTTATTTCTTGCTCACAGCTCACTCTGTATGCACTCTCAGGCACTGAAGTAGAAGCCTGTGGAGCACATACGTATCCATGAAAGGAACAGTAGTTGTTGCAGAAACCTAAAGGATGCTGCAGTCATAAAAGAGTGCCTTCATTTACTAGTGTTCGTAAATTGAATCAGTGATATTTCCACCCTGTAACTCGTGGTTTTAATAAAAGATGGATATTTCATAAGGAGGCCTGTTTGTGTGGCACTGGTGAGGTCACACTGAGCAGATGGAAGTACAGCAATCTTCAACACTGGTTTGAGAGGAGAAGCATCTCGGACACATCTGCCCATATAGCAACAAGTCTCCACAGCCTCCCTGGGGAAGGGGCAAAAGTTTATGGTTGTAAGTAGAGGTAAGACCTGGCATTTTCTCTGTCCTTGCTGAAGTCAAGGGTAGTGAAGAGCCTGTGATGCTGCCAGGCCAGGCTCCATGCCCCACAGGGGTTTTTTTGTCCCAGAGAAGAACGCTAGCATAGAGTGTACTTTCAAAGACAGAACCAAAAGTGCTTTCAGTTCACTAATTCATTTCATATCTATGCCAAACTTGCAAGTCATTCTCTAATCCTCTTTCAGTGCTCTGGCAACTGATAATAGGGATACTACAAACCAGTGTGGATGATTCTTGCTGCAAAGGGTTACATTTGAACTGTGAAACAGGCTTAACCTTCACTTTTTGGGGTGGTAGTCGTCCTTCTTGCTTATCATCGATCACGTGAGATTTGAGCAGGTACAGAGATGCAGAGATTGGGTGGGCGAATGTTTTTAACAGCCTGGCTGATGAAGCACATCAGTGGGAGAAAATTGCTGTGCAGAAAGCCGGGATGCTTGCTAACCTTTATAGTCTGTTTTTTGCCGAGAGAGCATATGTTTTGTGCAGAACAGAAGCCAACACAAAGCGTTTTTCTCTGGCTGCATGTATGGTTTTGGTGATAGAAATGTAGTTGCTTGAAATTAAAATCCCATTCATCCTGTGCGGGAGTCCTCAGTCTGCGTGAAGGAATGGGGCTTTGCAAAGCAATCTGAGTAATTTTGTGGAGATACAGGCAGATCTATACAACACCTTCATTCTAGAAAGATAATTGTTCATAGATATGAGGAAATATACATGTTAAATAGTCTTTCATTTCCAGTTCACAAATTATAAGCACCATGATAAAAAAATTTGTAAACACCAGGTTATTTTTGCCATGGAGGAGATGAAAATAAGCACTAAGAATGGCTGGTATGTTTTGTTGTTCGGGGCAGTGGGGGTGGGATAGTGAGGACATGGACAATTTTATGCAGAGTTTAGGGAGAAAACTGCTGAATGTTACTTTTGCTCTTTGTTGTCATTAGGGAACGTGTATATTCATATAAACGTTGCTGGGATTTTCAGGGGTTTTTTTTGCTATCTTAGCGACATGATTGCAGAATTTTAAAATACAGTAATAAACCTCTTATTACCCAAATAGTTAAGGTTAATACCCGTGAAAAACAAGAGGTTTGCCAATTATGCGTTTCATCCATACTGAATGATAACTGTGCTTTCCTTAAGTCACAACAGTCAAGGCTGCTGTGGAGTGACAAGACCTGGGCTTCCCTTCAGTGTTGTTTGATATGTTTCACTTTGACATTATGTAAATACTCTGCTATTAGGGAAGAAAATGACATAAAATTGCATCCTTTCTCAACAAGGTTTTAAGTTCTTTCTGTAGCTTCTCTCCTTTTTGAAGCTGTAATAAAGATAGATCATAATTAGAATCCCAGTTGCTTAAGTGAGAAATTAGCATGTTCTTATATGTTGAGCTGAGCCAGGATCCCAGTGAGACCCCCTCCGGGTATCTGTCCTGCCCCAAAGTGCTTTCCCTAATACCAATTTACATTCTAGACATATTAAAGAAAATCATATTCACTGCTACCTAGCAGTTAATCAGAGCCTTCAGATGGGCTTGAAATTATTTGCAGCCAACTGCCAAAACCACCTGCAGCCGTTCGCTTCCTGCAGCCGTACTCAGGCATGCTGTAAAACTAATCAGAGAGTGCCACTCCATTGCCCAGTACCAGGACTGAACAAATTCACTCCATGCATGTCCTTCATTCTTACAAATTTATCCCAAATCTTACTTAACCCCACTGCCAACCTCCTTGCTTATTGTCTTCTGGGCTGTGGCCAAGCAAACAAAAATCTAAAGGTTTTGACCCGATGTCTTCCCTGTCAAAAAGATCTTCTCCTAAAGGTTTTGGTTTTTTTTTTAAGAACTGGGCACAAATATATATACCTTATCTATTATTACATATTTATGGAAATAAGATTCTAGCAGATTGGAATAAATTAAAACCTTAATGGGGCTAAAATAAACCTAATTTGTAAATTAATTAAAAACAGAAAGCAATGAGCACTAACACTTAACAAAAAAAAAAAAGACATTTTCATGGTGCAAAATACAGATTTAATTTCCAAATAAGTGAATGGTAAACTGTAATTGTATCATGTGCAAGAAGACATTCAGAACATATGAAACAGTAGTCACAGATTTTACAGTCAAGCTGTTCCCTTTCTGGTTTTCCAAATTGTAGCAGAAGATACCAAAGGATAAAACAAATAAAATACTGTCTTCATAATTGACCCAGGGGATTTGGTATTGGTAGGAGATGGATTCAGGTCTCTGTCTCTCTCTTCTAAAAGGTGAATTTTTATGTTTTCTGCCTAACATGTTTCTGATGTGCTCTTGTTTCCACAGGCCAAGGCTGCAAGCACAAAGGAAGTTTGCTCAGTCCCAGCCAAACAGTCCCAGCACAACTCCAATAAAGATAGTGGAGCCGTTGTTACCCCCTCCTGTCACTCAGATTTCTGACCTCTCCAAAAGGAAGCCCAAGACAGAAGATTTTCTCACTTTCCTCTGTCTTCGAGGTAGGTGTCTTGCAGCAGCCCTGGGGCACAGTCTCATTCACAGAAGGAGCTGTAGCGCTGCACACCAAGCAACAGCCAGACAAATGTACTGGAGCTGCACTTGAATGTATTGCGTTCATTTCAGCTCTCAGCAATTCTTCAGCAGGAGCATTCGAGTTCATGGTTCTAAAGATAATAAAATGAGCCTGGTAATAGTGCAAAAAGAAATTTCTTTTATGCTTGGCTCTCTGATACCCTGAATAGGTTTTTGTCTAGCTCTCTTAAGTCCTCCCCATCCTCCTTTGTTTTGTCTGACTATAAACTGAAGAAGTGCTTAACTTGCTTGTGTACTTGTTCCTGCAAGAGGAGAAAATCTTCTTGGAAATTCCCCTTCTCTGCCTACTCACTGTCCTTTATTGTTCAATCTGAGTCAGGCTTTTCATCTGACAGTGGGTGGAGGGGTTGCCATTGTTCTTGTCCACCTCAAGAGCTGCATTATTCCTGTGTTGATAATTAAAATAGGTGAGCTTCTCCTCTCAGCAACCCAAGTACAAACGACACATCTGAAATTGTGGAGTGAGATACCTGAATCACCTCACAGTAACAGGTGCCTGAGCCTGGCTGGAGCTGTGTGGTGTGTCTGGGATCAATGGGCTGTGTGTCTGCAAGCCTGCATGTCGAACCTGGGGGGCCTGAGCGTGAGGTACAGCTCAGTGTCTAGATTAAGCTAGAGAAGGAGATGTTACTTGAGTGGTCATTTTTCTTAGGACTTTCCATGGCCCTGTGTCCCAAGTCATGTACTGAAGATAGCATCTTTCAGTTTAATCCCCCAGTGGTCATGTTATCTCTTGCGGTATGTTTCTCTATAGGTGCTTTCCCTGTCTCCTTAGTCACTGCTCCGTCCTCTGTGCTGGAATGATGCCTTTTGCTGGTTTTTTGTCCCATTACCTGCTGAAAGGGTGTGCATTTGTTACAGATAGGCTTTGTCTGCAAAAGTCTTACCTAGTGGGCTGAATCTTTCAGCGCTTGCGTTGGAGTTCCCCTTTCGTAGGTCTCTGTTGCATCTGTGGACAGCTGTGATCAACACCACCCGTAGCTTCCTGCTGAGGCTTTCTCACCTTAATGCAGTGTGGTTTGATTTCATTTTTCTTCTCTTCTATAAGATTTTAGGCTAGTGGTACCTTTAGACTGGTTGCTAATTTATCCAACTTGATTCACATCCAGTATGGAGCCTCCATCCTTTTGGGACCTCTGGTAAAGTGGGTGGGTGGAGGGGATAGAGGAGGGTGATTTGCTAGCCTTTGTGTTTGTTTAAAGGATGGAAAGGAGCAGAATCTAATGGAGTTTAAAGTGGCATCATGGTCCTCTGAAATATAATCTGTGGAAATGTATTTCTAATTTAGTGTGAGGTTGATCAGTCTGTTGGCAGCATGTCACTGCTGTGATCTGGGCCAACTGCCACAGTTGTTGGTGAGAAGAGTCAGATGGGGGTTGTGTGTGTGTGTCTGTGTGTGAGTACACGTGGCTGCATTCACACACTTGTTTCCACTGCTTGCTAACTAAGCATGTGTTATTTATAGCTTTGAAGGCACTTGCACTTATAGAAAGGCAACCTGTGTGGGGGTGTCACTTATCTCCACTTTCATTTCCTACTCTCTTAGCACTCTCTTAGCGTTCTGGTTTAGCAATGCAAATGGGAAGCATGGGTACTTTAGTCGTATTCCAGTGCTTCATGTTGTTGGGGTTTTTTTTGTTGTTGTTGGTTGGTTGGTTTGGTTTTTTTAAAAAAATTTTTTAAAGTATTATTATTTTTATTTAAATCAATGGCTGTTTAGCTCTTGCACCTATAATTTTCTTCTTTGTTATTCATCTGTGGCATAATTGATGTTTTGTACTGTCAGTTAAGAACTTCCAATTCATTCCTAATTTCTTCAGTATGCAGGAGTACTCGTACATTTCTGACAACACATGCATTCAGACGGCAAGATCACAATTACAATTATGTTAAAAACCACGAGGGAAAGTCTGCTCTGAGTGCCACACATAGCAAGTTCTTGGTGTGCTTAAACAGTCTGAAGAAAAGCAGAAAGGGAAAGCTGTCAGCTTTCTGTTTCAGCACCCCCACAAGCTTATTACTCCATCACCCCTGTATAAAACGTGAAAAGAGCTAATTAAAACGAGGTGGGGGAATCTTCTTGGACATCAGCTACCTGGATCCTTCTCTGTGCGGGATCAGGAGAGTGCTGTGGCTTGGAGGGAGGACTGGGTTGTTCATACTTGTATTTTCATCGTTCTGGCTTGTGTGCCTGAACTACTGTGTCCTTCAAGAGGTCCTGGCTGCCTGAGGTTGTGTCCATATGGCCTCTGGGAATGTTTAGCTCCAGGTGGCTGTCTCTTTTGATGTGTCTATTTCAGAAAAAGGAGATGGAAGCTGGTTGCTAATGCTTGTAGGGAGTTCATATAGCAGTGTGATGGTACATCCAGCTCCAGAAACGTCCCACAAGTGGCTTTCCAGGGCACTGGCAGGCTTAGTTGGATTCTACTCTTCTGGTGGTGCCTAGTGAGCTTGGAGAGGGAAGAGCCAGTAGCTTACGAAGACCCTGCATAGGGAAGACTTGGAATTTTTTGGAAGGGATTTATTTTGATTTGGAGCCTCCGTGCTATTATTTATTGAAGTGTTGAAGGTTTCAGAACTGTTGGACCACAACAGGTGGTTGTTCTGACTTCTGTCCAGCTGCATGTGTCCAGCCTTGTCTTTTTGTTCTTTGACAATGAAATGCAACATGCAATTGCACAGAAATAAGAACACACTCACAGGGTTGTTGTTCAGCACTTCAAAAATCTTAAGTGTAGTAGTGATAAGATCCAGAACAGTAAATTGCCATGTTTGTTTAATTAAAAAAAAAAAAATTAAGTTAGGACTATATTAGGTCCTAGTCCTTCAAAATGCTCTGGTGATATAGTCCCTGGATTCACAATCAAAGTCTTTTTTTGGGCAAAGGAGTCTTTCCCAGGATTGGTGGGAATGCAGCTGAGTGGTCTTCTCTGTCCTTGTCCCACCACACCCCCCAGCGGTGTCAGAAGCAGAGCATAAATTTGTCACACCATAGAATAATGAATCGTTAAGGGTGGAAAACACCTTCAAGATCACCAAGTCCAGCCTTTGACCAAATTCCACCATGAATTCACATGTCAGTGTGTACTTTTATTTTCTGGTTTTAAACAGAGAAAGGTAATAATCCTGTCACCACTAGAGGTTCACTCTTCATTGTTCTTGCGGGGTTTGAGTGGGAGCAGCTGAATTCTGTCAGTGAAGGAGCAATACTATCATGCTACAGTGTGGAAGGAAGGCCCTTGACACGCATAAGGTCCCATACTTAGGAGAAGAAGTACCATTTACCTGTCCTGGTATGTGTAAGAAAATCTAATGATACAAATAATTTTAACTCCCCCTGCCACTCCATTAGCATCCTGTAATTTCAAAGGGAAATAATTTAACCAAGATAACCTGCTTGGTTTCATTATCCAGAACACTAAAGCTTTAGACATATTTTTAATTAGTTTGTTTTTCAAACTCTTGATTTGGTAATACACTGTACTAATTACTTTTTAAAGGTAAGTGGAGTACAGTGAAAAAGCTGTAACAGTTGATGAATATCTGAGCACCTTGGAATACATTTCTAAACTGACCAAACTTGGCAAGGCTCCTCTGCTTTCTATTATTTTAAAATCCTCCTTTTAAAAAAGTTGGTGGGTTCTTTTTTGTATTTTATTAAATTGTGACCTAGAATTTTCAACACAAGGAAGGGAATAATGCAGATATCTCTGAAGTGTTTGTCTGCAGTGTTCTTATCTTTAATAGCTTCTTTGAAGGAGCCTGTATGCCCTTTGCCAGAGGCATAATTAGTATCATCTTTCAGCAGTGTGTAGATACGAATGTGTCATCTCTGTGTGGTTGTACAACAGCTCTCACTTCTACTGTGTTTTCTGCCTCTGATCATATTTTTCTTAATAGCTTCTGTTACAGTGCATTTAAGTTACCTCTGCTCTTTGTAATTATTTAGAGGTTAAAATATCGTGAGTCAAATATCAGACTAGAGGAGGAAGGAGAAACAACTCCCTGTGAGCAATAGATCTTTGGCAAAAGGTGGTAACAGGAAGGCTGTGATTAGGAGACTACATTTTAAGAAGTTTTCCCATGATCAGTTTTCTAATTAAGCTGAGCCTCTGGGAGTTACATGCTAGAGAATTTCAGGGATTCCTAAATAAAGATGGTTTAATTGAGATCTCACAAATTGAGTTTTCAGGCTCTTCTATTCCGCAAAACATGTGGTTGTTCTTTTTCTTTGAATGCTGTTTTGACTTAATAATCTGATGATTTGTTGCAATTGGGCAAAGTCCAAATAAAAATTTTCAGTATATCATATTTGTGTGAACTTCAGTAACTTCTAACTTGTAGTGCAGTGTGCTCTTAAACAGGCTTTTTATTCTTTCAAACACCTATATTTGGGCGGTAGAAAGGCTTAGGGGCCTTTGATCCCAGTCTTCTCTTTTGAGTCCTGATAGGAGAGGTTGACTGCGTCAGTTCATACCTGCAGAGATTTTCGATTACAATGGGAGAGCCCCCAGAACCAAAACTTGGGAGCTCTTAATTTATGGCATGTTAGAAAACAACTGTTAATTTGCCTATCTTTCAGCAAGGCAAAAGGTATGTTTGCTGTTAGTTCAGTGTCAATAGGTACAGTAATCAACGTGTGCTGTACTTGGAGAGCTGCTGACTTGGATCAGTCACATTCTTGAAGCACCAGCCATTGGCACCGTGGAGACTTGCTCACCACATCAGAGTAAGCAGATTGAATGGCACAGCAACTTGATTAGGGTGGAAGCAAAGCAATGAAATGCTGACACTATCCAAAAGTATGAGCTTCTTTGAAGTCTGGGTTAGTTTTTATAAATCCAAAATAGCATTAAAACATGCAGACATGCAATAATTAGTTTAAAGTACTGGAAGAAAAATTGTAATTGATTTTATTACTAAATCATTTAGTATTTGAAACTAAAATTTTAGGATGGATTGAAAAATCCAAGAATAAACTTTAGGGTGCTGAATTTTAATTGCACAAATCCTTTAATAAAAATAAGTTTGTATTTAGTAACTGTAATCTCAAAAATTTCTGGTTTAAAGTTAGGAGTAACATTGAAGTGTAGAATATTAGATACTTCTCTTATGTGCAACCATTTAGGCCACCTGTGGAACATGAGCTATCAAGCAACTCTTGTGGTTTAGGACAAGAGTAATTTAATCAGTGTTGGCAGGGAGAAGTGATTATACAGGCTCACAGTGAACAGCACATGTGTGAAGTACAGAGAGAAGAGCCTGGTGACCACCACCATGCCATTATTTCTTCCCAAGGGAATGGAGTGCTGCTGGAGTGCCAAACCACCAGGCATCCGTTCCAGTGGAAGATGCAATTTCATGTCAGTGTGTGCCTACTGGGAGATTTAAGAGATGGGAAGAGGTGCTGAATGAAGTAAGATAGAGTATCCTGTGTGTAGTACTAGAGCTGAATTAAAGTTTCTTCCAGTTTTTGAGCCCTTTCTGATGTCAATGACCCCAATATCTACCCCTGCAAAAAGCCACAGGATGCAGTTTACTGACTGAAAAGGGAGACTGATCTTGAGGTTTAGCTTTTGTATTTGCCACAGATTCACTCCGAATCCCTCAGCGAGTTGCTTAGTTTTTTGTAAAATGAGGATAAATATTTAACTCTGTATATAGGCATTGATATAGCTGGACATTGATTATGGATGAGCTACTGGCATAAAATCTGAGTCCTGCCATGGCAGCAGCAATTCAAAAGCTCACTGCCCAGTTGGGGAATGTAAAGTATTCTGGCAAAGGCAATTCCTGCCCTTCATCCCAGGCAAAAACCTCTGAGCCTGTTTCTCTAACCTGGGAATATGCCATAGGTTCAGTGTTACCCAAATGACTGATTTTGTGCTAGGGGTGGGGCCCAGGATCTCTTGGGTATGAAACACTGCCTGGTAGCTTTTTGGGAATGGCATCACAGTGGTTTGAAACGTCAATATTTGTTTTGTTCTTGGTGGAAGGGAACATGAAGTTGGGGTTTGAAGTGCATGTGGAAAGGGTTGGTTTTGAGGTTCACTGTAAAATCTATTCGGGCTGGTGGAGTTAAATTATTTTGGGATTGTCAGATACAAATTATAAATGTGAGAAGCACTCCTTTGGTTTTTTAAAATTTTGAGTACTCTGTTACTCTGGAGTGTTTTGCTAAGTTTGGAAAGTCAACCTTTGTTTTTTTTTTTTTTTCCTGCATACTCACTCATTTCTTCACCCTTGCTCCATTTCCCTAGAAAAGGAAGAATTTTCTTTAGGTTTTTGGGTTTAACTCTACTAGTTTGAAGAACAGACTGAGAAGAAAATGGGGTTTATGTTGCTGCACTAGTCGATAAATTAGCTGTGACACCAGTGGCACCTTGTGATTCATACGGTGGCAGCAGAGGGAAGAGTTGGAGCTCTGTTTTAATTCCGTATTTGGGATGGCCTTTTCTTCCCTCTCGCTCAGGCACTGAGGAGCTCCCTCTGGGACTGTTCCTGCAGGTGGAATCACACAAGTGAACTGCAATTGCTCTTTCCTATAGAGTTTATGCAGTTTGTACTCCTTTAGCCTGGCTTGTTAAAACTACCATAAGGTGCAGGCATAAATTACATATATTTGCACTTCAGGGAGTTGGCGTTGTCCTGCCAAAACATAATAAATAGGACATATAATAAATGAGAAGCAGGCCCTAAATGTTAAGCATTGAGATGCCAGCACATCAGGAGCGTTTGAGAGGCAAGGTTTTTCCACCTGCATTCAGCCACAAAATGGGGCTGCATGTCAGAGAAGCCAAACCTCTGAACGTGGCTCACTGTAGGGCTTGGCATGCTGTGTGCTTTTCTGGGGCGGGCTGAAGTCCCGCATACCTTGACCTGCCCTGTGCTTAAATCATTCTGATGTCTTAAATTGTTTTAAGATTTTTCCAAAGCACATCTGGGTTATGTTTAATTGTTAGGGGGAAAAAAAGAGAGGAGCTACAGGGGGAGTTGGTGTAAATAATTCATGGAGAAGAATCCTCCAATTTTGCAGAAACCACAGTCCAAATTACAGAGAAGGCTCTTGGACTGAGATGATTTTTGTTGTGGTTGTAACATACCAGAGTTTGAATCCTGTCCAGATGAAAACATTTGGTTTGTACTTCAGTAAATACTGCAGAAACACTGCCAGCTAATTTTGAAGAGTAATGAAATAGTATTTTTGGCAAAGCATATGCACTTTCCATACTTCTGATTCCACTCTTCAGATCCAAATTCAGAGGGTTTTTTTAACATGTTTAGCTAGTCCAAGACAAAAGTTAATGTAATTTAATGAGAAACAAAACCATAATTTAGGAGGGAAAACTACACATTTGTCAAAAAACAAAAGTAATAACATCATCAGTCAAATAAAATGGCTGAAAAAGAGTATAGTTTATTCTATTAATCAGGCACTTGCTGCTGAGGTCAACACATCTGTATGTACAGGCTGCAAAAGCATCAATTCTGCCTACTGTTAGTAGTGAGCCTGAATTTTGCACATGCAAAGGGTGACATCTTTCCTAGGAAATTGCTAAAAGTAGCACCATGACTTAAACCCCACATATTTTACTGTGTACTTTTTGTTGTATAAGCACCAAATTGTTGTAATAGAGGACATGAAATACATTTGTCATTCTTTCATATGCATTAGGCCACACTTTGTGTGTAGTTGTGGTAATCGTTTTTCCTATATAGTTAAGTTTTCTTTTGTGTTGCTCTCACAATAGGAGGAAAGACAAAAATATTCAAGGGAGAATTTCAATATCAGTATCTGGAAACAGTTGCCAAACATACTTCAAATCTAGTTTTTTAAAAGAGCTGATTGTCCTCCCTTTTTGTAATAATTCATAGGTCATTGTAACCTAGATGAGTGGTTTTAAGAAAAACAACTCATCATTAATGATTCTCTCAAAATTTGCCACACGCAGTAGTATCCAATCCTAGGAGCTCTCATACTGGTGAGGAGAGGGTACCTAGGGTTGTGTCAGCTGTCCAAACTTTCTGTATGGCTTGCAATCCCTTAGTCAGCCATGGAAATTTGTTAGGCTTTCAAAATCTCACTATGAGGTCCACCTTTGGTGATTTGGCCTTTCCCCAGTGTTTTGGAGGAGGGGGAGAGGGCTAGGAAGTTCCCTCCAGGTTGCTGCCAGGCTTTGGCCATGGCTTCTCTGCTCTCAACTGTGAGAGTTGTTAAGCAAGAAAAGGCGAGTGGCACATGTCTGCATCAGGGCAGCAGGTTGACTGCACTATCAGATGGATGCCTTGTATTGAGCAGCCTTAACAGGAATGTCCTTTCCACTTTACTGTATTTGTTACTATTTCATGTCAATTATCCCTTCCGTATCTCCCTTCTCCCGTTGCTCCTGCAGCTTGTGTCCATCTGCTAGCATACCTCTTACCACTCACCTTTCTCCAGCCCCAGCACATCTGGGCTCCTCCCTTCTACTCTGCTGCTGCTGCAGTTTGCAGCCTTTCTTACAGCTTACTCCTTCTGCCACGGCTTCTCCTTCCTTCCCAACATGTTGCAATTGCCCCATCCAGATCTTTGGTGATAGCATATGCTTTTATACAAATGTTGGCTGCAAAACAAATCAGCTGTCTTGGGGCATGGGGGGGAAGCATTTAGGAATTGTGTGCCTCCTAGGCATCATCAGGACAGAATGTAAAACATGCAGGTCCTACACGAGACTGGAAACATACTGCATTTAATGTTTTGTTTAATAACATAAAGTGATATATTATGCTACACATTCAATAAGTAAAAGTGTGCATAGAAATTTTCCAAATCTTTTCTTCAGAGCTTGTAACATTACATTACGGTTACAGCATTTATTAATGGACTTTAATTTCCTTAGTCTGGGATTTTAATCTGAATCAGTTCCCTGATCTGATTCACCACATGGCCTCACAAAAAAATTACACTGCCACAGTTGAGGTGGTGGCACAGGTATAATGAATGAGAAGAGGCCAGATGCTGGTAGATGTTCTGTAGGCCATGTTTGATGCCAAGAAAAATGTCCGCACAGCCACCAACAGTCTAGATGGTTCCTTGCATGAAATGTCTTCTAAATGAGTGGTGACAAGTCAAATTTAATTTCTAGGTTGCCATCAGATTTGCTGAGTGAGTGGGCTTTTCAGGCACCTGCTGATGGGGTATGTGGCAGAGCGGGTTTCTCAGGGTGGAGGGCTGCTTGTGTGCTTTCCCCAAGCTCTGGAGGGCTGCTCCCTACTCTCCACTTCATGTGCTCCAGTGCCCATGGTAGCAGCTGCCTGCACAGCGTGGGGGCTCCCAGCACAGAAGGAGACTTGTAAAATTTGATACAGCCACAGGCTCTCGTAACTCTCTCTTGCAGATTTTTCTGCTGTTTTCTTGGGGATGGAAAGCGAGGAAGTGGGGAATTGTATACCTAGAGTGCTGAGACCTGGCAGGCACCACCTCCCAGGCACAGATGTTGCCCTTTATTTGCAGCATTGCTGCTCTTCTCTTTTGCTGTTGGTTATTAATTCCAGTGTCACTCTTTATCTTACCCTTGGTAGGTTCTGAGAATCACACTTCTGTGCTGGGGAGAGCAAGAGGAAGAGGAGGGATGTTTACTCATCTTTACTCTTGCTGCCTGGCTGGCAAATATGTGCAAGAAGGAACCAGCATAGCTGCCCCATAGGTTTCTGTTATTGAGTGTGTCCAGGAAGAGACAAACAAGGAGAGTAGTGATCCATAAATTTTACATATCAGGGAAGCCCCTACAACTGTATGTTCTGTGAATGTGTGTGTACAGATGTGTCTGCTGAACCTGCGGTTTTCCTTACTCTCATGTCATTTTGGAGGGCTTTTATCATCTTGCTGTCATACACCATTTTCATGGTAAATAACTGTTACACAGGGAGTAACCTGAGAGGAACAACTCTCAACAAAGTCTGTCTGTAAGGAAAACCACCATGGTCTTAACTTGCAGTGAAGACTGGCCAGGTTTTTGAGGAAGGGCAATGTATTTTATTTGACCATCTGATACAGTTGGAAAAAACAAACCGGCTCTTGAGGGCACATTCTTCTTCATATTTCCAGTGATCTTGAACATTCATGGCTACAGTAATGCTTCTTAGTATTGTTATATAAATCAGTAGCTTTGAGTAACAAATGGGGTCCCCTGTACAGGTAGGCTGTGGCATTGTATACACATCCCTATCTGATCTCAGAGAGAATGAAGGATATTTAGGACAGGAATCATTATTAAAGAAGGTGAGTGATCACATAGCTTTCACTCTTCACAGTGCAGTTTCATTCATATGAGTTTCATTAGTTCTTCAGTCATGAGAATTCTGAGTATTATTTCTGTTAAGAGGGGCTTTAGGGGTGTTGCTTATAAGGTCTTTGTTTGGTGTAAACCAGCAGTGCACATAAACCACTCTCACCTTAGATGTTGTTTAATAAACATGATGGTCATTCTTTTAGCTTGAATGATATCACAGTGTACTTACAGGCATGTCTTCCCTTCAGTTTGCTCATAAAGGGAATTTGCAGTGTCTTGAGCTTGGGCAGCCCGTTTCAATATTTTAAACCAGTGTTTTCTCAGCCTTTTGGACATGTTTAGCTACATAGGCTTAAAGTGAAAGTGGTTTTAACCAGTTTAACACATAGTTGTGAACAAATTATTTGAGGCTATTCCAGAACTGAAGCAGTATTATAAAAGACGAGGATAAAAATAGTTCAAATACAAAAATTAAGCAAGAAAACTCAGAGCGCTAAAATTTCTTTCAGAGTCTTCCATCCATAACAATGCTTAAATAGAACAAAAATACGCAAGTCCAGAATTTTTTTTCTTTCTTTCTGTTTGGCAAGTCAAGTTTAATAAATATGTAGGGAAAGCTGGTGGGAAGGAGGGGAGGAGACCCAGACTGAATGCCAGCTTTTCTCCAAGGTCTCATATTGCAGAGCACTTAGATCAATAAAGTCAGGGTTAGCGGGACTCTTCTGTGTTATTGGATGTTGCTAGTCTAACTTCTCTGGAAATGTACTTCCCAAACAGTCCCAGCTGTCCCAGGAATGCAGTTTAACCATTGTTGTTTGTAGTTCTCGATTGGAAAGAATTAAAAACTGTCATTCTGACAGAAGATTTATGCACTGAGATTACAGCAGTTGAATACCAGGAGTTAGGTGAAGTTTGTGCCTGCTCTTGAACTTGGGTAAGACTCTTGCTCCCTTCTAAACAGAATTACACACTACTGTATTTTATTCTGTGCTTTAAGAAGAAAAAAAAGATTGCTATTGTAATAAAAACATTTGCATTGTAGATGATACATTTTTGTTGGTTGCTGTTAAAAGCAGCTGCCAAAAAAAGCTCAGAGATGTGGAATTCTAAGGAAGGTGAAGCTCAGAGAACAGACACTGTATCTGAACTCCTATTTTAAGTGTCTCAGAAGGATACATTTTCTTGAGTATTTCTCTAATTATGATAGGGAGATTTCAGTATGTGTTTGAATCTAATTTTGAGGGTTCCTAACAGTAAGGTTCTTTTACACCATCATTTGTCAGTGCACAGTGGTGTCAGATGGTGTCAAACTTCAGATTCTGATAAGAGCAGATGCACTTGCATCCAGTTTCTGAATCCATACTACACGCTTGGGTAACTAGATGGAAGAAAAACTCATTTATTTTTCAGACAGCACTGTCCTAGAGTAGCTGTTTTAGAGTCTTCTAGTTAGTTGCTGTTGAGACTTACCACTCCCCTACGAGTAGAAGAATTAATGTGCCTCTCAACACCTCTTACCTACTATGTTTGATTGCTTAGAGTGTGCCAGAAAGTTCTGGGCTTGCATAAAAAATGTGAAGGTTTTTTGTTTCTGTAAGTTGCTACAGCTTCCATGCCGTGAAATATGTCAGCAGTCTTAATTTGATCATTAGTCTATGTAAACATAAGAACTGTGGCATGCAAAAGCCTTTTCCTCCAGGATAACCATATATCTCCATACATTTCTGTCTAGGTTGGATGGAATAATACACTGTTTGAGGGGGAAGAATCATCCTGCCCTCAATGCTGCTGTAGTGTTTCTCCTGGCTGCCCCAGGGCTACCACTCACACATAGCACAGGATGCTGGTGAGGAGTTCTCTCTGCCCCTGAGGCAGCCACCATTCCAAAGGGGCTGCTAGAGAGGCCAAAAGCAAGTTTCTTTACAGGTAGGGGCTAAGCCCTCAGTGGGATGGAGGAGAGAATTGGAAGGGTCAAAGTAAGGAAACTCATGGATTGAGATGAAGACAGTTTAATACGCAAAGCAAAGCTGCAAGCAAAGCAAAACAAGGAATTCATTTGCTACTCACTGTTGGCAGGCAAGTGTTCAGCCATCCCCAGGAAGCAGGGCTCCAACACATAAAATGGTTACCTGGGAATAGAAATGCTGTAACACTGAATGTCCCCACCTTCCTCCTTCTTCCCCCAGCTCTTATTGCTGAGAACAGTGTCCTATGGTCTGGATTATCCCTTTGGCTAGTTGTTCTGGCTCTGTCCCCTCACATCTCCTTGTGCACCCCAGCCTGCTTGCTAGTAGAGCAGCATGAAAAACAGGGGCAAAAAATGCCTTGACACCATGCAAGCACTGCTCAGCAATGGCTAAAGCATCTCAGTGTTATGAACCTTATTTCCAGCACAAATCCAAAACACAGCCCTGTTCCAGCTACTATGAAGACAATTAACTCCATCCCAGTCAAAACCAGTATACTTAAGAATGAATGATTCATATCAGAAACAGCCTATCCCAGTTTTTGTTCCACATTTAGGTAATTCATTAATTAAAAAGTAATTTTTATAGTGAAGAGTGTTTTGTACAAACCTGGTGGAAGCGGAAAATATGCAACCAAAAAATAAGCTTTAGTTAATTATTGGCAATGGCAACACCAACAGCTCAAAACCAAACAAAACACAGAACTGCAGTTCTGAAGAGCTTGAAGCCAGAAGTGCTTCCTAAGGAAGCACCAGCCAAATAGCCACTACTTTGTGTTGGTCTCTAGCCCAGTTCTCTTAGTCCTTTTGTTTTATTTAGCTGCAGGAAAATATTTGAAGTGATAAGTTGCTATTATCCAAGTGTGCTGACTATATTTTTTTCCCTTTCTTTACCAAAATTTTTTCTTTGGGAGTAAGTGGAAGGCTCCTAGGGCACCTGTCCCTGCAGGGGATAGACAGGAGACTAATTTTGAAGTAGAAAGTGATATCGGGCACATGGGAAGGTGCCCATTAGTTGTCAGCAGTATTTGTACATTTAAAAATCGTGGGAGTGTCGTGGGAAGTAATCAAGAGATGAGAAGCAACATCCTCAAGAGGAGCACACAGGGAATCAGAAGGCCTTTCCTCTTTTTTCTCCCTTCCCAGGAGTCTGCTAGGCAAATAAGCTTCTCAATGTCCTGGCTTTTGTCTTTATTTCTTACTGCAGAATACTGCAAAACATTGTGTACAATATTGTGGAGGTCTGCAAAGTATTGTGAACTTTAAATGCTGATGCTTTATTGTAATGATAACTTCAAAATACCTCTGTGGTGCAGATTGGTTTTTTGCTCATTTTTCTTCTGTTTGGAAAAGCTGTAAGCTTCCAGTTATGTGTTAAGACTTCAGCAAGGCACTTGAGCATGAATTTGAAATTAAGCATGTGCATTAGTCCTTTTCTGAATACACAGAGCTATTAATTAGGGCTTGTAGCAAGACTGATTGTCTGAAGTATGAATAGAATGTGCTTAAGGGGGGGAGAACCCTGCTTTTCAAGCACATGCATATCCTGTTGGTAAAAACTAATAAATAAAAACCCTCTAGTTAGCCATGCACTGGTGTGACCTTCCAGCTCCGAGTCCCACTCTTCCCTTGCTGTGCATGACACTGAAGTAGGTTATGATCAATATGGTTAGTGCGTTAAGTGAATGTAATGATGCTAATGAGCCATTTCTTTATAATGATCAGGTTCTCCAGCCCTGCCCAGCAACATGGTATATTTTGGAAGCTCTCAGGATGATGAGGATGAAGAAGAGGAGGAGGAGGAGACAGAGGACACAAAAACAGCCACAAACAATGCTTCATCATCATGCCAGTCAACCCCTAGGAAAGGAAAAACGCATAAACATGTACCAAATGGGCAAGGTAGGTCCTAAGTAGTGCTGTTCTCCTGCACTCCCTAGTAAAGAAATGTGCTGAATGTGCTCAAACCTTGTCCATTCTTCTGGATCTGATTGAAAAAGTGGTGGAGTGAGATGCAGTGTTAGCATCTTACACTTTAACCTGTTTATTCTGACAACCTGTACTCTCTCTGTGGCAGAACTACCGCAGGGCTGGAATTGTATACACACATCCACACACGTGTATATACACATATATACTGAAGTGGGGGTCAGTCTCTTCTCCGTGTAACAAGCAATAGGACCAGAGGAAATGGCTTCAAGTTACACCAGGAAAGATTTAGATTAGGTATTAGGAAGAATTTCTTCACTGAAAGGGTTGTCAAGGCTGCCCGGGGGAGTAGTTGAGTCACTGTCCCTTGAAGGTATTTTAAAGTCATGTGGATGTGGCACTTGGGGACATGCTTTAGTGGTGGACTTGGATATCTTAGGTTTATGGTTGGATTCAATGATCTTAAAGGTCTTTTCTGACCTAAAAAATCCTATGATTCTGTGAGACGTATTTTTATATATGTATACACACACACATATATGCATATATATTACATATATATTTATGTATATATATATTTATATATATGTATACACACACACATGTATAGACACACAGTCACTCTCTCTGGCTTTTTTGAGACTGATGTTTAATTGAGAATGACTTTATCAAAGTTAAATATAAGCATTCATAAGTGTTATCAAAACACGTGTCAGGGGCAATACTTAATTTCTCTCATGTGGTATTGAGACCACGCTTGCAGTGGGTTGATACTGCATTCATGTTGTTGATTGAAAGATTTTATGGAAGAAACTTTTTCAAGTCAGTTATTTCTCTGCAAATCAGCAAAAGCTGCATTAATTACACAGTAATTGTGTCATGATGTCCTTGTGCCGTATCTTGAAAAATGGATCCATGCTTATTGCAGGATTACCTAGTGTATAATGGAACATTTAAAGCCATGCTGAAAATTCCTAGAGCCTGCTGTAATACTCCCCTGCCAGCATCCTGTGTGATGTGGTTCTTGCTCCAGCAAGAGCTCTTGTATCATAACACCTCTGTGCCATCTCTGCCTGACATAATTTCAAAATGTAGCCTATGTTCTCTGTTCCCTTCCTCACTATTAGTTTTCCATGAAAATCTTTCTTTCTGGTGACTGCCCCTTCAGCTCTTCTCCTCTTAGTTAAAGGACTGATAGGAAGGTCTCTTTACAGTGCACTTTTTGAGAGGTGACCTGTGCCTTCTCTATTTGTTCTTTCATGCTACCTTGCTCCAAAGAAGAGATGATTCGATCCCAGTTACTTCCCTGTGCTAATCCTCATCTCTGCCTTTCAAAAGGGAGTTTTCTATAAAGGGTGCCTTTGTTGCGTATGCCAAAATTCTTTTTCATTACTGCATCTGAATCTGTTTTTATTGCGCACCCAAGCTCAAAAACTCACTTTTTGTGAATGATTTGTGGATAATTGCAAGGGGATGTTATGCCTAATAGCATTTCAACTGTCAGCTGTGACCAGGAGCTTTAATGCTTTACCAGCCATAGATCAAAACTTGGCACTTAGGATTGGTTTCTAAATAACCCACCCCCCCCCAAAATAAGACGCACAAAACTCTGCTTATGGAAAATGAGGCTGCATGTAACAGAACTGCTCCCTTAAATGTGATATATCACTGCAAAAGGAGCTGATCATGTTCCTTGAGAATGTCCCAGATGGCAGCCACTTGGAAATTAGCTCAAAACCGGAGACACCTGAAATCTTAATTGGGGGTAAGTAAAGGCAAACATAATGAGCCATATAATGGCTTCATAATCTTAATCAATATAGATCAGAGAGAGTGTAAATGAAGCTGCTGCTTTAATAGAGCTGCAAAAGACCTTTATAAAATACATAGGAGACAATGTGAGATGTTTCGACAAAGGTGAAGAAACAGGAATTCCCAGAGAAGGCAGCTGCTTCTTCTTCATCATTGTAATTTCTTTTTTTCTTCTTCTCTCTTTTTTTTTTTTTTTTTAATTAAAATTTCCTTACCCAGGGGTATTCCCATTCTTCAGTGTCTGTTATGTTGGTTGACAGCCAATAGTATTTTTGTTTCATGTGAATAAAGTAGGTTCTGGTTCATGTGTGTCTGTTTTAAATGAGACCACACACAAAGGCAGACCAGGGACGGGTGCAGCAAATGAATTTAATCTAGCGTGAGAGTCTATTTTTAATGAATTAAAGTCTTTTGTTTTTAATATACAATGTGTAGTCAAGCACTTTGGACCTGAAAATGCTAAGCATTTGCTATGACATACAACAACAAAGGTTCAAAGCTTGATTAATGTCATTAGACAGTGTCAAATGATTGCTTTCTACTCAGTGGGGGCCAGAACAACTTTTCTGGGCAAAGTCATTTGTCAATATCCTCTTCTGATGCCAATATGGGGCATTATTAAGGTTGCACACCAAACTGTTTGTTATAACTGAGCCTGTTGAGCCACCTTTTGGACAGCTAACTCAATCGAGAGCGCCTGAGTGTGAATGGGAAGCACGTATAGCACGTGGCATAGCTTGCTGCACAAGATGAAGTAATTAGCTCAACTGACTTGTTGCCTTCCAATCTTACTGCTTACACAGATACATTTAGAGCATCAAATTGTTACCCGTGCCTTTTCACCCTCCTTCCATAGTACTGCTGATGTGCTGCACACTCATCCAGCTCTAAAAGAGCAAAGTGAAATGTTTGGCAGAAGTGTTTATCCCCTGCACTCATGGGAGTGTGTAAAAGGGAGTGTGCAAGTCTTTCCAGGGAGGTATTGGGTCTAAATTGCATCTCTCTGCTGCTCAGAGGAAATTCCAAGTTGTAGGTAAGAGGGTAGGCTTAAGTCTCTGTTCCTGTAAACTTTAATTCTTTGAATTTCCCTCAACTAAATAAATCCTAGTTTGATTTCATTCTGCAACACAATGGAAGGTTTTCTCTTCAGGCTCCTGAAAAAAGTGTTTGCAGGTGCCAAGTGTTTTGCTAGGCAGGCTGTGATAGAGAGCTGGAAGGTGGAGCTGGAGAGTTGTTGGGTTATCGGTCCCATCTCAGGAGCAAAGGAGGATAGGCATTACTCTACTTGAAAGGGCTTGTGGCTTGGAAAAGTGCCTCAGGCAGAGCAGCACACACAGATACAGTTGTGTAGACAACTTCGACGTTGCATGCAGCAGGCTACAGTTCCTCTAATAATAGTTGGCTAATTTTCTCAGGAAGAATGATTGGAAAATTACATATTTCCCACACCAGCACAGCAGCTCAAAGGCAGAGGGGAGTGCACATCTGGGCCAGCACACCTGGGAATGTCTTGTTTGTCTCTGGATGCCAGAGACAGACAATTAAGTTCTAATTTACTTTTAGGAAAACAGAATTAACCATCGTTGCTTGTAAACAGATTTCTTCATGGAGGGTGAGTCTGGTGTCCTTAGCTGGAGCAAACCAGCTCCAGTGTGCCAGCAAACCTACAGGGTCAGAAATGGTTACTGGTTCATGCTGTGTTTTGTTAACATGAGATAAAAATTGCTCTGCATGCCTTTTGCCTGAAATGAGCAGGGGAGAAAATTGTATGAATGCTTCTTTTTTTTCCTCTCTTGAGGCTCAAATGTCAAAACAGACCTGGCAGTAGTGCATAGAAAGCAAGCATTGCTAGAAACACTATACCCTGCTTCAGTGCTGTCTTACTCGCTTACCAGAAACGCAGAAGAACATTTCGCTTCTCAATTTGCAATGGATAGTTTAGCAGAGTAATTTCCTTACATGTGTAACAGTACAAAGATGATGCAGGAAAAGATTGTAGATGGCTTTTTTCTTATTTCAGGGTGTAGTTCAGTGCAGCGTTTGTGTATCTTGGGCTTGAGTGGCACATCTTTTACATACATTACTGTTTGAGTGTGTTGTCAGAAAATTCTGATTTATGGTTGCAGTTCTTTATTTAGTTTTGGTTTTAACTAAATTTGGTATTTGTGGGTGGGTACATGAGACAGAGTCTGAGGCTTATGCATCATTTTTAGTGAAACTAATCCTGAAGAGGTAAACATTTAGAAGAAAAATATTTTTTGCAGAATGAGAAAATTTCAGGCAGAGTGCTGCAATAGTTAATGGGTAGGCAATTATTTTGGTGATTTACAGCCTTTTGTTGAAAGACCATGGAACCAGTAATTGTTGCAATAAACATTTTTGCACATTTAATTTTTCTGCAAAAATATGTAACACGAAAATTACCCGTTTTGCAGTAATTTGCATATTTAAATATGCAAATCAGGCACAACACATTTGGGGATTTGCGGATTTTCAGTAGCTAGATGTACGACCTGTGGAGAAGAATAGGGGAGCTGGAAGTTGCTCAAAAAAAAAAAAAATTGAATTGTTATCCTGGTGCGAGACTCGTGATAACAGACAGATACTTCTTGTATGGACTTGCTGCTTAGTGAGTGACCCTTTTGATGCTGTTTGTGTCGTAATGGTTAGGTGAGAGTAATGAATTTGTGCTGAGATGAGACACTTGGTATTGAATTTTTGCAAACGGTGGCACGGTGTCTCATACCAATAACACTTCTCCCTGTGGCCCAATATATTCCTGTGCGCGCAGGGTTTGAGCCGTGTTATTGATGGTGTCAGAAACTAATTCAGTGTTACCTCTCTGCCGTGGCTCTCCTGTTTGACTCCTGCTAGCATGCAGCTATGGAAATTTTCATGTGGTGTTGTCCACTGAGAAATTGAGTGGTGTTGCATTAGGGATAGGGAAGTGTGGAAACAGCAATACGACATGTTTTCATATGGTGTGGTGCCGGCCTTTTCTTCTGAAGTACCTCTTTGCTCCTGACTCTGAGTAGGCAGAGCATGTTGGGGTGTTCCAGAAGACAGCTTCTATCCCTGGGAATGATTTATGGAAGTCAGAACATACCCAACATTTAAGGAAAACAATTGGCAGTATTAAAATACTGTGTTTTGTGGAAGTAGAAGGTTGTTTTAGTTCCTCTGGGAGGGGAAAAGAATTATTGCCTGGGTCCTTTAACGCAGTTTTAGAGCCACATAAATGTTTTCACAGTGACTTAGAACTGAATTAAAGCCAGAGCAAGAATGTTTTTGTACAGTAATGGATACTCCATGCCAGAAAGTTGATTAATACTACATCTCTTCCCAAACACGATCTATGTAACAACATGAGGTTTGCATTGGAATAGCTGGCTCGGGTTCACAATATTGGCAAGGTTCCCTTTTCTCCTTCTCAAAACAAAACTTCTCCCTTTCACTTCTATCTCCCCTCTTTTTTTTGGATGATTTTATGAATGCACAGTCACTTGCTTTATGCAGTACAAGCTCTGCAACATGCAGCACATATATATATGTATGTTCCATGCCTTCATCTCCCAGACACTGGCACACAGCAAAAGGGTTCAGTACTCTGCAGTCCATATTAAACCTCCCCAGTTACCTCAACTATAAAGCATATCAGGTGCAGGAATAATCTCCAGGAGGGCTTGGGAAACAAAGCTTTGCCCATGGAGTCAATAGCTGACTGAACCCAGTTCACTAATTCTGCTGCTTCCACAGTGAAAGGCTGATTATTGTACATAATATAAATTAGCTTCTGAATGGCTGGCTGACTGTATCCTGTGAAATGTTTGTGTGCAAATTAATTTGTAGGAATACTTCTGAAAATTGCTGAAAACACATTATGTTTATCGCCCACTACAGTGTCAATTCCTGTAGTAAATGCTTAGTTAATCTGTAGTAATTGAGCACATCTGTGTCTTTACTTGACCGAAAATTTTTTAGGCATTATTATAGCTGCACCTAATACAGGCACAATTTGCACAGTTTGCATTGGTTTGTGTAGGGATTTTTTATCATAGTTTCGAATGAGATACCCCAAAGTCCCTGTATGGGATCCTGAGTGAATATTGGTGCCCGGGGTCTAGTTCCCCTGACGCAGAGAGCACTGTGATGCGTCCATGGGGATCATGCCTGCCATAAGGTTTTGCTCTGCTGCCATAAATTATATCAGTGGTTTAAAAACCCCCAGTGCTCGTGAGTTTTGAATATAGTGGTTCAGTTTCTTTGCGTTTGATCATCACTGCTAACCAAAAGACCCACAAGTATTTCACTGTGGGACTCTTACTGTTTCAGTTTAATAATAATAATAGCTTTGGAGGACACAGCATTTTGAGAATAAGCATTCAGATGGATACGGGTATAATGATACCCATTTATTCTATTTGGAGTGTCTGATCACTAATAATTTACTTACTCTTTTAATTATTTGTTAATAGCACTTCTTACCTTTAACTAAAAGCTGTTCTGGAAATACAGAGTTGGTTAAGGTAGCATAAAATAATCATAATTCAAGACTACATATCATTTCTGCTTCGGGAATGCAAGCTTCATCACTAGTGTTGGTTGGAGTTGGTATTTTGTCTTTCTATCTTTTGATGAAATTATTGCTTCAAGGGTGAAACTTTTACTGACTACTCTTTAGCAAGGAATTAAAGTGACTGGGAACAAAACATTGGATATTGGCATGTCAGACTAACCTCTAATGTGGGAGATTGTCGTGGAACACATCTGTCTGGGGTTAGTAAAGCACAACGTACACCTTACCTGATTTTCTGAGTGCCTCAGAAATATTTAAGAGCTGGCAGACATGAAGGAGAAGGCAATTTGCTGCATAAGAAGACACAAAAGAATTAGTAATCATTTCATTGTTTAATCAGATTTGGTCTCGGTAATACTTGATGCAGAGTGTTTGGGGGTTATTGTTTTCTTTCCTTTTAGAAGTGGGTGTTGCTGGCTTATTTTCTGTTACTCTTCAACAAAATTTTTTGAGGGGGTTTTTGGTCATTTTTTGGTGATACATTTTTTCTTTGAACTGTCTTACTAGCTGTTGGGGCCAGAGTTTAATCTAACTCTATTGTACTAAATAACTTATTTATTATCTGAATAACTTATTTCGACATTTTTAGTAAGATGGGAGGAAAATCATAGTCTCAGGGATTTTTTTCCCCCTTAAATGCTTGGCTTGTGCTAGCATTTTGTAATTAATCAACTTAACATTTTGATAGTTTTTCACATAGTATGTTTGTGAACTTTTTAGAACTTACTATTGCGGAAAGGTTTTATAGCTGGATATAAAGTAGCTGGGTATAAGAGTAATCTAGGTGTTGGAAGAAACAAATACTGATTTTTATAGAAACTGATACCATCCAATGTTTAATGAGAGACAGCATGGCAAAAACTGTTTTGCATCTACATCTCCCTTTGTTGTGTTTTCAGACTTAAGCTTTTTAAGCTTTTCCTGTGAGACTGAACATTTTTTTCCTCCTATTTCTCTCTTCCCCCTTTCAAGAATCTTACAAATTAAGACAAAAGATAATTACTCAGAGGGTAAAACTGGCAGGGTTCCCACGACACTTAAATTTAATGAGCTGTTGCATATAAAATATACCTTGTCTCATGTTTGCCTTTTTTTTTTTTTTTTTTTTGGTGAACCAGAGAAGTGCACAATTTGGCTTTTTGGCTGTGTTTTCTGTTTTAGTAATCTTTGGTTTTTAAAGTGGCAACTGATTACAGAAAATTAATCTCTCTGACTTGAATGTTTCCGTAGGAGCAGATCAGTATATAAAATTTGTTCCCTCCAAAGAAAGATATCACTCTAAATGATAAAATACATTTAACAAAGCTGCCATTGGTGGTTTGTGCTATGTCTTATTAAAAACAAATAATTGTGCTTTGTGCATCTCTAGCGCCTTCCATGTGATGTGAGAATTCCTTACGAAGGAGGATGAATGTATTGACATGAACTTCCTGAGAGGGGTTGGCAATTATTATCAGTTTCATCACTGGAAATGAGACACGAAGGGTTACGTGATTTTCGCTGAAATCACTGAGAGATCCTTGGCTGGCTGGGGCAGCACCAGTTGCTCTTGAGCTCAGGAGTGACAGAACCATGGGGAAATTTGCGGTGACTTCACTGCTGACAGCTTTTCTCTCATTCTTACTCCATTTATGCAAGTGAGAAGGAAGAGAGGAGGAAAAGCAATTGGCAGTTTTTTATTTTTAATGTAATCTGCTTCAACACTTACAACTGACTGAATATGATAAGTGACCTGAAAATCAAATCTGTCAATAGTTTGCTGGGGTTCTGGCTGTTGAAGGTGCTGCAGGAGGCTGGATTACTGTTTGGGAAGGTTTGGAGGTAGGGTCTAGTCAAAAGCAGCTTAGCTGCCCCTCTTCTGTCCAGCAGGATTGTTGGGTTTTTATTGCTACTCTTACTGCTGCTGCTCCTACTGTAATACTGCAGGACATCTGTAGGGATTGCTAAGCTTCACAACTTAGATAAGAAGGTATGTGTTGTAGGAATATGACCTTTAGTGACAAAAGAAGGCCTTCATTTCACAAGAAAACAGTAACCTCATGCATTTAGTTACTATTCCCAAACAGATGGTGTATGTTGTGTGCAATAAATAAGATTTTCACATAGTTGTGCTATTAAGTATTTATGAAGTTTCTTGTTTGCATCCTTTCCTAAACCATGTCCAAAAAAAAAAGGGTAGAAATCAAGAGTAAAAGGCAGGAGGGCACTTGCCATTGTGGATGTCGGATCATAAGCCTTGTGGACCTCTGTCAAGTTGTCCACTGAAGAGGGGGCATCACTGACATGAGTTCAGCGCATTTCTGATTAACAAGCAGAGAAATGGGATGTGATTTTTGTGTTTGTTTGTTTTAGCTTCAGCTTTTCATGTTCCCTGACAACAGAAGAGCAGTGACTGTTCTTAAACAAATTCAGTAGAGAGACAGGAACAAAACTTGCTTCTATATATTTGCATAATATTTATTGTACAAAAAATAAAGGTTTCTGTTCCACGCTTTCTTATCCCTTTACTTCATTAAAAGGCTACAGTCCTCAGCACATGTCCCAGTGTTACTTCATGTTGCATGTTCCAAAATGGTTTTAGTATTTTCCTTTCTCTGCAGAAGTACCTTTTTCTATTTGCAGCTTTCCTGCTATAGGCAAACTGCTGTCAGTTTGATTCAGCAGTTTGGGTATTGATGAAAACAAAACATGCTTTTTCATGGAACATTTCCTTTCTGTTACATTGGTATAAAAATAAATCTTTTTTCTGTTTAGGTTATGTTTAGAATTCCCTCAGTGCAAGAGCAAAGAAGGATAATTAAAACTGTCATAAATAAAAATCAAACTCATAATTCTAAATATAGATCAGTCAAAACAGTAATATACCTTATATGTTTTAATTTGGATATTGAAGATAATGTGTGCTAACAAGAAGAGGAAATACTTTAGTAAACCTGTTCATTTAAAGAAATATGCAAAATAGTGCTTCTATTTCTATGTTGATCTAACTTTAGATGTAAGAAGGCATTCACTAAATATCCAAGACTGAGAGCAGAGAGAATTGTGGTCTTTTGAATGAAGTGTTTGGTCTTACATACTTTTTCTTTTCTTTTTTTTCCTTAATAACCTGATTTTCTCTCTTCTCAGTTTTCAATGGGTCCAGCAAATCATCGAAGGAGAAAGAACCCGCTCAGAAACACAAAAGCAAAGAGGCCACCCCAGGGAAGGAGAGGAACAGCGAACATAAGGCTGAGAGTCGAAAAGACCAGGCTGCTGCTAATCACCATCCTGCTACAAACACTGGCTCCTCTACGAAAGGGCTCACGGCTAACAACCACCACACTCTTCATAGATCGGCTCAGGACTTAAGGAAACAGGTAATGAGTTGTACTGTACTGTGGACACACAGGAAACACAGGCTGTTAAGGTTCTAAGCTTGTTTTTTCACTGCTTGGTGTAGATCGAATGTGGCAATCCTCAAAAGCATGCTCTGGAACAGCAGGGAGTTAATTTTCAGCGATAGAAAGAAAGAAAAGAAAATAAAAGTGCATATATACATGGGAAGCCAGTATGATAAAGCTTATAAAATTATGATATCGGTATGATAAACATGTCTTTTTATTATCTGGTATATTCATATGAAAGAGTAAAGTTCATATTGCTGTTTATGAAACCTTTCTGACTGGCACTCCGTGCTGACAGTGCCAAGGCTGGCAGCACATGGAAGAAGGAGCTGGTCTGTGTGGCTTATCTCAGAGGCTCACTGGTGCTGTGGAGAAGCTGACATTGCACTCACGTGCCTCGGTTTGCACATGGGCAGCACAAACGTCGGAGTTTGGGGAAAATGTTTTGTCTGATGTATAAAGAAGACGCTCCAAAAATATTGCCTCCTTCACAGTGGAGGTACCTGGTGGGAGAAATTTTTATAGAGTTCCATGTTACTTGGTTGAAAGCTAGCAAAAAAATTCAGCAAGGGATTTGTTTCAACCTAACTTGAATTCGGGTGTGAAGGTTTAGCAAACCAGTCTTTTAGTGCTTGTGACTGTCCTTAATCAGGCCCAGGCTGGGTTAGCAGAGTACCTGCACCAGGGCAATGCAGTACAGAAATCTTGCTGCTCTCAGGCATTTTGGGGGCCTGGGGTTTTTTTTGTGGGGGTGTGGGGAGGGATGTTGCTTTGGTTGTTTCGGGGGTTTTTTTTTTTGGTTGGCTGGTTGTTTTGCAGTGATTATTTCTCAACAGCCTAATTAGAGACAGCCTTTGCTTGCTGACATCTGAAAGTTTTTCTCCTAAGTAGGCTGACCTGGTCTTCAGTGGAGCTGGAATTGCCATCTTGTAGGGGGCTGTCAAGGCCTTGAAATGACACTTCTGAGACACAGGCTTCAAAATAAAAAATGGCAAAAAGAAAAGCAGTGATGCTGTTGCTGAGGGAGTCTTTAATGCTCTGTGTTTCAGTGGTGGTTTAAGTTCTCCTGAGATGCCTCCACCGGATTTATGCTGCATTCTGAAGCAAATTTGAGATTCTGAAGGCTATTTACAGTTTATTTGTCAGTACCTCTGTAAGACTTCAGTTCTTTATTCCACCATGGCAATTTGCCCTTATCTAGGCATCAGTGTAAATATCTGCCTTCTTTCGCATCCTTCTGGATTTCTTTTTTTGTGATTAACAGCATCCTGTGGTCCTTGTTGTGGCATGCTCTGTCATGAGCTCATTGTGTTGAACAAGTTTCCCAAAATGTAAGGATGAACTTCTTAGTTCTTTTAACCTACTGGAACACTTGTGTGAAATGCTTTAAAGTTGTATCATCAGAGTTTGGTTGGTTAAAACTTTTGTGAAAGTTAACTGCTGCCACTTCAGAAGGTAGTTCTGAAAGGAAAAAGACAAGTGTAGAACAGTTTTGTCCACAACCCAAGTGGTTTGGCTTCGTAGAGTATTAAATGTTTTCGACTGTGCAACACACAATGGAGAAAAGTTTAAAGCGATGCAGTACAGCCAGCAGTCACACCACATGGACACCTCACCAAGGGTGGTCCCCAGGCTTCAGAAAATAAGGGGAGGGTTAAATCAAGATGGATTATGTGTGTTTTCTTTTTTTTTTTTTTTACTTCCTAAAAAACGGTTAGGCACCTAAATATTCTTCTGCAGCCCACAGTAGCATAAGAACTTTCTTACAATTTTAATAAAAATGTGACTAACTAATTAAAGGTGGATTATATGTTTTCCCTGACAGAAACCCTTACCTTTGTACAAAACCCTAGACTTAATCAGTTATGGGACATTGCTAAATTTCCTGCTGTTGTCCTGAGTCTTTGACTTTTTCATTTTCACAGGGTACTAGCCACATGTTCCTCCTCCTTCCACTATATTTTTGCTCTTTGATCACTGCATTTGCATGATTTGTGTTTATTTTTGTTTTGTCACGTCTTACAGAAAATAAAGGCAGAGCACTAGAAATTACCAGAAATTTACTTTTTTTTTTTTCCTCCCTCTTTCTGTTTTTCTGTCTTTCTTAATCTGGTGTGCCCTTGCACTTGTAACAGGTTCCTTATCTCTTTTGCTTGCTTATTTGCCATCTTCCAAAGCCTTGCTACTTTAAGGGCTTGTGAGCAAAGGAAATGTAGTTCAATGGGGCCCTCTCTTGGCCTAATATGGTAATTTACCTCTGTACAACTCTTAGCAGCACAGAACTATTTTTATGAATGAATTCAAGATCAGTTGCATAACTTGGATTTGTTTGGGACCAAAACTGTTGTCAGTGTCGCTAATGTTGCTCTTATCACTGTGGTTGCTGTCTAGCAGGTTGTTTATCTTTTGGTTATGCTTTTGGAGGCTGAAACCTAGGTGCTATGCAGAGGTGTGTATGTAGACCAGTTCAAATCTAACAAACCAATTGCTGCAAGACTGTGCTGGTTCTCTTTTTTTTTTTTTTAAAGACAACAAAATTTAATATCATACCATGTTTTACTGCAGGGCAAGTGTTCAGTAAAGGAGAAAAAAGAGTGGTTTGAAGACAAATATATGTCAGCAAAACTGGGAACATTGCTGAAAAGCAAAGATAAGATTATTCGTATCGCTAGTTTCACCTTTGGCTCAAGACTTTGAGTCATGTAAGGCTAATGTCAATCACTTTATTCCTACTAGGTGACACACCTAGTGGATGAATGAAAGGCTGTGGATGTTGTCCCCCTGGACTTCAGTAAAGCCTTTAACACTGCCTCCCACAATTCTCTTGGAGAAACTGGCTGCTTGTGGCTTGGATGGGTACAGTGTTTGCTGGTTTAAAAACTGGTTATATGGCTGGGCCCAGAGAGTGGTGGTGAATGGCATTACATCCAGTTGGCAGCTGGTCACTCATGGTGGTCCCCAGGGCTCAGTGTTGGGGCCAGCCCTGTTTAACATCTTCATCGATGACCTGGACCAGGGGATTGAGGACACCCTCAGTCAGTTCACAGATGACACCGAGTTGGGCAGGACCATTGATCTGCTGAGGGTAGAAAGGCTCTACAGAGGGATCCGGAGAGGCAGGAAAGCTGCCTAGCAGGAAAGAACCTGAGGTTGCTGGTTGACATCTGGCTGAACAAGAGCCAGTGTGTGCCCAGGTGACCAAAAAGCCAATGGCATCCTGGCCAGCAGGACCAGGGCAGTGATTGTCCCCCTGTACTCAGCACTGGTGAGGCCACATCTCGAGTGCTGTGCTCAGCTCTGGGCCCCTCCACAAGAAAGACACTGAGGTGCTGGAGCGCGTCCAGAGAAGGGCAAAGGGGCTGGGAAAGGGTCAGGAGTACAAGTCTGATGAGGAGCAGCTGAGGGAGCTGGAGTTGTTTAGTCTGGAGAAAAGGAGGCTCAGGAGGGACCTTATCACACTCTACAGCTGCCTGAAAGGAGGGTGTAGCCAGGTGAGGGTCGGCCTTTTCCTCTGGATAACAAGTGATAGGACCAGAGAAAATGGCCTGAATTTGCACCGGGGTAGGTTTAGATTGGGTATTAGGAAAAATTTCTTTGCTGAAAAGGGGGGGGTCAGGTATTAGAATGGGCTGCCCAGGGAAGTGGTTGAGTCACCACCCCTGAAGGTATTTAAAAGACCTGTTGGTGTGGCACTTAGGATTTAGTGGTGGACTTGGCAGTGCTGGATTAATGGTTGTATTCCAAGATGAGCTGGAATAAAAATTCAAAATACTGTGCTTACCATCTAGAACTGGAGGTTCTGTCCTAAAGCTCATGGTGCTGATGACATGTTTTCCTTTGAATAGGAGAAGCTGTGAGGATACTGCCTTTTTCCATCACCACTTTCCTGTGTTCTGTTCTTAGCCCTTGTGTCACAACCTCTTGCTGAAGGAGTGCCCCAGGTGGCCTTTCAGACTTCTGGTCACAACTTCCTTAGAAAAAGTCATCGGCAGGCTGGAGTGACAAGGTGCCTCCATGTAACCTGACTGCTCACACTGACATTTTGTCTTGATTTTGTCTGACAGCACAGTAATACAGCTACAACCTCCTGAAACGTTCTGAAAACCTTCTCTAGAGGAGACTCCACAATGTCCATTGACAGCTTCTTCCAGTGTTTTCCTTCTCTACTAATGAGCAAGTTTTTGTAGTTGTGCCTCAGATCATTGTAGATATTTAAAGCAATTTTTCCTCCTGCTTTTCCCAGTGAACAAGGAAAGAGCATTTACTGTCTCTCTTCAGAGGAGCTCCTTCTGCATCAGAAGACTGTTACAGAGTTATCCCATGGTGATCTCTTTCAGATTAATTAAGACCAGCTCCCTTGGCTTTTCAGCCAGTCTTATTTTCCAAACACCTGAGTACTTTGTGTTCTTTCAGACTTTCTCCTCTATCTAGATTTTTCTCACAGTGTGGCCCCAGTGCTGGGTCCAGCTCTTCATAGGAAAGCCTGTGCTCCCACCCTTTGCTTTTGACATCCTTAATAATAAGTCTCAGAAAGTGATTTGTGTGCTTTGTATTGGCATTGCAATTTGCAGCTCACTGTGGTCCCCAAATGCTATTCTTCCTCTACATATATATAATCTGTGCTTCCTAAAAATAGCACTTCCTCCTACTGTAGAAATGTTCTGAAATAGGTTCTTCAAGATTGCCTTTGGTTTTGATCTTGTCCTGTGAGTGATTACAGCCCCTTCTAGGTGTGTTTCACTGCCAAATTTTACAATAATGAAAATACTTGGTAGAACCAAGGCTAAGCCAAGTCCCTGCAGAAAGACCCATTAAATGCCCTCTCAGGACAGTAGCAAACTGTAGCAATGAAAACTTTTCTTGAGGATGACTTTATTTAGTCCCTTGTGAAGCCACTTTAGAGTAATTATGTCTGGAATGTGTCTCAGGAGTTTGATGGAATGTCCCAGGGGGCAGTGATGGAATCCTACTGAAGTGGAGGTGCTTCTTTACCTGCTCAGCCAGGTGTCTGTTGGAAGATGGTTAAATTTGCTTGATTTGCTATTTTGGCAAAACTCTGGGTAGATTTTGCTGTTTCGTTTTTAACATTTTTTTATTGTCATTTGTGTGTTTGCAAATTACCTGTTTGATGATTTGTTCCAGAATTATTTTAGGGTTTGAAATTAGGCAGACTCTCTGTCTGCCCCCAGCTTACTTCCAGGAGCCATGCCCTAAGTTATCCAGGTACCTTCTAGCTTAATGGGGTTGCTTTCCTAGCCTTTTTTTGCTGAAATGGATTGTGTTCTATACCTGATAAATATTCAGTCACTGGCACTTCTGGTGAAGGTTAATGCAAAAGAAGCAGGAACACTTTAGTCAGGCTATTTGGTTTCCTTCCTTGTGTGGTGCCTTATCTCTTCCATTGTTTGTTATCTTGTATTTTTAAGGTATTTGTAATTTTTTTTTCTGTTTTAGTCTCTTGCTAACTGAAGTTTCTTTAGCTCCTTGGCCTTTCTGATTTTCATGTGTGCTTTTTCTTTTCCTGTGTTGTTGCCCTTAGTCACATAATTGTGTTACCACTTTTTACCGTGATTATTTTCTAATTTTCCAGTTGTTAGAGAACTTTGTGAACAGCCATAATGGCCTGTGCTTTGTGCCTTTTCTCTGAGTGGAAATTGCTTTGGTTTGGATTTTTTCAGGTGGATTTTTCTTTTCTTTTGTTTTGTTTCTGGGGTTTTTTTGTTCTTTTTTTTTTTTTTTTAAGTCTGTTGTCCTTTCTCTACTGTTGTCACATCTTAGAAACAAAAACCCATTTCATGATCACTGTCACCCAGATTACCTTCCCCTTCCAGTTCTCAATCAATTCTTCTCTATTAGTCTAGATGAAATCTGTAATCAATGTTCCTGTCTATTTATAAAGCCAGGGGTGTTCAGCGCTTGTTGTGACTGCTGCAGGCAAGAGGTAATGTCTCAGCAACTCCCTACCCACGTCTGTTCTGCAGCATGAAAAAGTGCTGTAAAAGTCAAACCCAGGCATCCATTTCAAATACAGAGCACTGCTTAAATTTCAAGGGAAATGGGTAAATGCATTTCTGTTTGCAACTGTTTGCTTTCCAGATGATATCTCATACATCTTTGAAAAGCTCAAGGTGAAAACTCATGTCATCAGTTAACCGGATTTTCCTTAAGCGTTTCTACCTTGCAAGCACAGGAAGGACAAGAATATGGATGGTTTTTAAAAGAGCTTTACTCCTGCTCCAGCTTCTGGAGTACAAAGGAGAAAATGTGCATAAACACACTCACAAACACACACGCGTATGTGTGTGTATGCAGAATATCCAGGTTCCAGTTCCTCTTCCACAAGTCACTGTGTGCAAGACCACAGAACAGTATTTTTGGTCTCTATTTGATCCCTATTCTATATCATCCCTATTATATAATTGACTGTAGTTCTTGCATTTATTTGAGAGAAGCTGCCATGCTTACTGATATAGCAAGGATTTCAAAATCTCACAGGAGAAAGTATTACAACTCTGCAGGAAATGGTGTTACTCACCTGAGCACTGTAAAAGGGGTGATTATACTGTATGCTTTCACTTTGAGCACTTTTATCAATGTTCCTGACTTTTGGGTGTGTTTTTCTGTGCTCACAGTCATTTAAGGAGGTGAGAAGTCAATGTTTAAAGTCGTGTAAATGCTGAAATTTGTTTGAGGTTTGAACTTGAACTTCATTTTTTTTAGTAGCGGGGTTTAGCTTTGGCAGTGCTGAGCTGTCTCAATTCCCTTTGTAGCTGAGGATTGCTTTTGGTCCTTAACACATCTTGTGATTAAAATGCAAATTCTAGTCTCATAACTGGGTTTAAATGTCTGACAGAAAGCAGCAGAGTCCAGCAATGCTAAGCTGCATTGACACAATATGATCTAATAGAATATGTGTCAGCAAAATTGCCCAGATACCAAACTTTAAAAAAAAAAAAACCATTGGACTACTGTATATGTTTTTTTTTATTTCAAATTATCGACTTCAGCAACAATATTTAGTATGTATGAATCCTTCATGGCCATGCTGATCTGTTGGGTGCATAATATGTTCCACATCTCTTTTTATATGTATACACGGATAGATGGTAAATTGATTTGAATCTCAGTGTGTGTTTTTGCAAAATGTGCAGATTCCAGTTAGAGTAGATAATATATGCTCCCTACTTAGCTAAGAAGCAGTGAAATGTGTGTGCACTTAAAGGAAGTTGGGTGGGAGAGACAGTGTGTCTTGGGGGCCAGAAAAAGAGATAATGAAGGTATCAGTTTGTAAATCAGACTGTCTGTGTTTTGTAATACCATACCAGCTTTCTGGAAGACAAGGAAGGGGGTAGTGCAAACAAGGGACCTCACCCTTCCTAATGCCAGAGGCTTTGTACCCTCTGAAAGCAAGACTGGGGTTTTTCTGGGGGCTTTCTGGTAAATTAAAAAAAAAAACAAAAAACAACCAAATCTCTATTTTATTTGATTATTATAAATGCCTAGTCCCCTCTCTTTCCTGCGTGCAAACCATAATATGAAGATTGTATGATGGGGCCAGCAGTCAGGACTGCAGAGTATGGTTGTCCAGCAAATGGGACATTGGGGCTGAGTGGTCACATTATTAATTTACTTTTCTGTTTTCTGTTTCCTTCCTTCTGCTCCTCCTGCAACACTTCTGGCATTTCAGGTTTCTAAAGTCAACGGGGTCACTCGAATGTCATCTCCGAGTGCAAATGCAGCCAGTGCCAAAAAGATGAGAGAAGTCAGACCTTCACCGTCCAAAACTGTGAAGTACACTGCAACAGTGACAAAGGGAACTGTCACATACACCAAAGCCAAGAAAGAACTGGTCAAGGAAACCAAACTAAATCACCACAAACCCAGTTCACCTGTCAACCACACAATCTCAGGGAAAATAGAAAGTAGCAATGCAAAAACCCGCAAACAGGTGCTATCCCTTGGAGCATCCAAGTCTAACAATACCGCTGTTAATGGTGTAAAAGTCAATGGCAAGTTGAACCAAAAGACATGCACTAAGGAGGTGGGGAGACAGTTAAGGGAGGGGCTGCGCAATTCAAAGAGGAGGCTGGAAGAGACGAATCACATAGACAAAATACAGTCGCCCACCAAGAGAATGAAAGGGGCCGTCAACTTGGCAGAAGCTGCCAGCAAAAAGGCAGCAGTAGAAAAGCCTTTGCTGAATGGACACCTTAGAAAGGAAGTGCCAGAGAAGAGTTTGGAAAGAAATAGGCCGAAAAGAGCCACTGCTGGAAAGAGTACGCCAGGGAAACAAGCACATGGCAAAACTGAAAATGCCTCCTGTGAAAATCGTTCTACCTCTCAAGCGGAGTCCTTGCACAAGCCACAAGACTCAATGGGAAAGCACGAAAAGGGCAGTAGTAAGTCTGGGTGGGGGATGCTGGGGGAGATTCCCATCCTAAGGCCCTCCCCCAAGGAATTTCATGACCCACTGATATACATTGAGTCAGTCCGAGCTCAGGTAGAGAAGTATGGGATGTGCAGGGTGATTCCTCCTCCAGACTGGAGACCTGAGTGCAAGCTAAACGATGAAATGCGGTTTGTGACACAGATTCAGCACATACACAAGCTAGGCAGGCGCTGGGGACCCAACGTGCAGCGGCTGGCCTGTATCAAGAAGCACCTCAAATCTCAGGGCATTACCATGGATGAACTCCCACTCATAGGTAAGGGCTGTGATTCCCTGGCAATTTGCCGCTGCTTGTAAGTGTCCGTATCCGACTTTATGCTCCGTTTGCCTTTGTGCTTAACCAGACCCCTGTTCAATTCATACTGCAGAGCTCTGGATCTCTCTCTTTTTCCATTGGCCAGGCACTATGCAGGTAGGTTGTTGGAGAGCTTTCCAGGGTGACGTTATATTGCCACTTTCCTCCCTATCTGACCCAGGGGAAAAAAAAAATCCTATGTGGAACCTCGGTCTGCAGATTTCAGAATCTTGTTCTTTCCCTGCTGTTTATTTTTGTGGGTAGTACAACTATGGATATTGATAGCCTTGTTTTAAAGGTTGTCTCAGAATATTTTCAGACCTTTCCAAAGATGTCTTCCGAACAGGTTGCAATGCTGCCAGGCTTTAATACATTTTCAGCCGCGCCCCTCCCCTTCCCCCCCCCCCCTCTTTCTTTAAAAACATTTAACCAAAGGGGAAAGAAAATATCTCAGAACTGACTTGTGTTTGGGTACTCAGACACTTAAAATCACAAATTTGCAGTGACCTGCTGACATTTAACAACCATTAAGTGTCAAGAATAGGCAGTAAAATGTAGTTGATTGCGAAATGGAGGTTTCATTATTTCTCCCAGCAGGTGTCTGCCAGGGCTAATGCCTGAGTGAGAATCACTTATTTAACAGAATTCTTGGTTTATGGTCTGCTGTCACATATGACACGTGACAAAAATGTGACAATAGTTTGTAAAAACATGACAACAGCAGCATACAAATGAACTATTGAATGAGCTACCTCCATCTCTACTGCCTTTGCAGCCACCGCATAGTAAGAAACCTGTGTTTTTAATTTTTGTTAGTTCTCCCCTTTGTTTTTGAGGTGTTTTGAGTCAAGAGCTCACAGGACCTGCATGTTGCAACTTGAGGCTAGAGTTTTGCCTTTGAGGCATTACCCAACACGAGGCAGCTCTCGGCGCTGGTTGGATTAAAGGACACGCTTTTCTGTTTAAACAATTCACAACACTTCCTTGCCCCCGCCTCCTCCTTTTTAAGCTTTATTTTATATTACATATGGTTAGTGAGGGAAAATGCATAAAAGCGCACAAAATTATTGCAGACTTTATGGTGAACTGATGCAGGGCACAGCAGAGAAATAACAAAATTTTAAGAAGGAGGAACGAGGAGTTAGCGCTTTGTTGTTGTAGCTGTGCAAAAACATTCAAGGAAATCTGAAAATTAAAATCACTCAAGCAGCAATAAGTGAACATTTTGTATGCCTAATGTATGCAATGGTTGTATGCTAATAGAAAAGAATAATGAATTACATTTACATTGGCAAGAGAGAGAAGAAAATGTGCAAGACAGCTCGATTAGTGCTCCTGGAACAATGTTAACTTTTTAATGAAATACCTTAACTCGGCATTAAGATGGCATTACTGTTAATTATTTGTATTATTTAAGCACCTAAGAGCCTAATGAATAGGCAAGGATTCTATTCTGCTGGGTGCCATATAACCAGAGCAAACAGTGGTCTCTTACAAATTTGCATCCTATGTATCCCTTCTCCAGTTAATTTCCTGCCTATCCGGTGTTTGAAATCAAAAACAAAATGGAGAAAAGAAGCTGGAGATCATCAATGCACAAAGAGGAAAAATCTGTTGGTTCTAGCAGGAAACATATAAAATAATCTGTGGTGATAAATGCACGCTTATTTAAGTAGACATGCATACACAGCCCTTCACTCAGGGCCAAATCACATTTCTATTGAAGTAAGTGGGACTTTTGCCAATGGCTTGTGTAGTGCCAGCATTTGGTATTAAATGCATACCTGAAGATTTAAGATTCTCTTTTTTAAAATGAGCTTGCTCACTAAGCAATTTAAAAGTAGGGAAATTAAGGCAATTAAAAAAAAAACCCCGAAGTTAGACACTGCTTCTGCATAATGTGCCAGATCTCCTATTTAAGCCATTTTGCTATTGGTGCTTTTAAAGAGGTTAGAACTCCTTTTTTGTTGTTGTTTTTGAGGTTTTTTTCCTTCCTTTTTTTTCTTTCAGTCTTTCAAGGAAAGTTTAAGCAGCAAGCTTAGGTCGATCCTGGAAAACATCAGTCTGAGATATAAATGCTTCCGAAAGTTATGACTGTGTGAAATGGAATTATAATTGAGAGCATTTTGCAAACCTTAGCTGTAGGCTCTGGTTGAATGAAGTGCTACTCGAGTTCCAATATTGCAGAGTGATTATGAGTGAGTGATCATTCCATGATGCGGGAGAAAATTGAATTTTCAACAGTGCTGAAACTAGGACCTTAAACTGGGTGTGTGCTGTTTGTCCTACTGGAGAACACATATAAGGGTAAATCTGGGCCACACTTCTTTCCAAGTTAGGAGTATGTTACCCAACTTTATGTAGATTGCTGAATCTGTTGGTGTGGAAAGTCATCTTGAGTTACACCTTCAGCTTATTTGTGACCTGCACATAGTAACCACTGACCAAAAATGTAACCGAAGCCATCTTGAAATTACATTTATATTATGTTATGTATGGAAGAGTAAAGAGGAAAGAAAGAAAGAAAACTTTCCAAACTCATTTTGGTTTTTTCCCAATGGTTTTTACTTTTTCTCAGCTTCAAGACCTTTTTATAATCTCCCCCAACCCATTCCCAAATGTACTAAACAGGATAAATCTGCCTGCCTCATGGTTCTGCCTCCACCCTTACCAAATTCTACCCAAAGCCTTATGCTTGATTTTGTCTGCAGCCAAACACCTTTGCCTTGTGCTGTGTGGGCAGTATAAATGTGAGCAACCTCTGGTCCTACTCTGCCTCGGTCGCAACTGTTGTCCCAAAATGTTGCATGCAGGTTTACACTGCTGAGCCTTCCCTCCTCAGTGGTTTGGTGCAAGTGGTGGAAGAGGGGAAAGCAGAGGGAAGAAGGAAAACTGGAATCAGCAATGAAGCATCTGAGATGCAGCACAGGGTAGTTTGGAAAAAGTAATACTGCTTGCGCTAGCAGGCAGGATGATTTGACTTAAGATGATGTAGGTGTGCATCCTACAGTAAACATTTACCATAATGCTGCTGCTTGCCCTGCTCTTTTGCAATAGCATTTCTGAGTGCTCTGAAATGGCTGTGGCATAATGGTTCTTTACTTTTCTCAAAGAAAAAGGCAAAAGGAGACAGCGTGGCAGCAGAGATGTTGATGCTGGTTTTGTATTAATTCTCTTTTTTCCCTGAACAGTGCCCTGTTGAATTGTAGGTGGTCTTTGGGCCATTTCTTCACTCTTTCCACTGATGATTTATTTCTGTGCTTTGAGAGTATTTATGATGTGTCTTTTATTGTTCCTCATCCATTTGGCTGCTTTTTATGCTGCAGTTTGTATAATCCTTTTTTTTTTTTTTTTTGACTGGAGTGTGAAATGTGCTAGTCATCTTAAAGCATACAAAACCAGAATGGAGTATAAAATATGGATGGCTTCAGACTGGAAGAATAATGTGTCTGGAACTTTCTGTGCAGTTGCTGGCTCCAGCCCCAAACAACCCTGCCTCCCTTTGGTTTTTATATGAACTTTATTACCTGTAGTGAAATTAATAATGTTACTGTGCTCCTTTTAAATACTAACTTCATTCAAGGTGTTGTGCAGATATTAGGTAATTGATATTTCACCTCCAGAAAGGATAGGTATTTTGTCTTTCTGATTGTCAGTACCCCAACTTGACACTGGTTTTGTTTATATCTGGTATGAACCAAATGTGGGACTGGTATTGGGTGAGGCGTGTGGGCTTTTACAGAGCTGGGCAACTCTCATCTCCCCAGCCACTGGGTAATGACCAGGGCACAGATGCGTGTCAAGGAGGTAGCTTGGAGTGCTCTGAGGAGAGAAGGGAATGAAACTCAAGGAGGAGAGCAAACTGAATCGTAGGGAAGGCTGTTGCAAGTAGCAGAATACGGCCTGTGAATGAATTAAGCTGGCAAAACAGTGGTGTGTGCCTCTGTTTAGAGGGAGACATACAAGAGAGCGACAATTCTGCTCTGGTGCCCAGGTGCCTGGAGCTGTCATGTCCCCTGTGTGCCCAGCCTGGTAGCACATTTGACATGAGCTGCCCACAGCATTCCTAATCTACTCCTGTGTTTCCCTTTCCTTTCTTCTGCTGCCTGGCACACGTGAACCCCAGGAGGCTGCGAGCTCGACCTGGCCTGCTTCGTCCAGCTGATCAACGAGATGGGGGGGATGCAGCAAGTGACTGACCTCAAGAAATGGAACAAGCTGGCAGACATGCTGCGCATCCCCAAAACTGCACAGGACAGGCTGGGCAAGCTGCAAGAAGCCTACTGCCAGTACTTGCTCTCCTACGACTCCCTCTCCCCCGAGGAGCACAAGAAACTGGAGAAGGAGGTCTTGCTGGAAAAGGAAATCCTGGAGAAGAGGAAAGGACCTTTGGAGGGACATTCAGAGAATGCCTACAAGTTCCATTCCTTGCCCCGGTTTGAGCCCAAAAATGGACTCATCAATGGCGTGGTTCACAAAAATGGCTTCCGCAACAAGTTAAAAGAGGTCGATGTCCCACTGAAGACAGGCAGGCGGCGGCTCTTTGCTCAGGAAAAGGAGACCACGAAGGAGGACGAGGAGGAGGAGGAGGGAGTCCTTAGCGACTTACACAAGTGTATATACAAGGTAATGAGGCTGGCACTGCCCGGTCTGTTTTGCAGAGCCAATGATGCTGTTGTGTGGGTGGCGTCCAGATGAACACCCAGCTGTCTGAGGGGAGCTGCTGGGCTGCAGTGGCATCCCCAAGGCAGCAGTTATCATGGTTATTATGGCCGGGCAGTCTGGTGGCTTTATCTGATCTGCCTGGCTCTTGTGGGATGTCTGGAAAAGCTGGGAGGCATTATTGTCATAACAAGATGCACTGGGCTCTGCCCCCCCCTTCACCTCCTTGTGAGAGGTTCCCTGAGTATCTCTGCCCAATTATCCTTGCAGACACAGATTTTATTTTCATTTTCTAGCGACATTTAAAGTAATGTTCTGCTTTCTCATTCCTGCTTCTTGCAAATCTCTTGTTGAGTGAAGTAGTGCTGCGCATCAAAATTAACATCACTAGAAATACTACTACATTTAGAAAGGGCAAATTGAAATGCAAACAATATTTTCATCCACAATGCCAGACTTTGCTCAGCACTAACAGTCACATGGACACTTAGTCCTGCACATATCAAGTACATCCATTTACAAAGGAATGCTGACTCTTTCACTGTATTTTATTTGGCAGTCTCCTGCTCTGGAGCAGGACTTGGCACTGCAACTCACAGTGCAATTTTGAGTTGTGTTGAATGGCGTAGCCGTGCTCGGAGAGAAATATAGCATTGAGTGTCCGTGCCCAGTAAAGGAATATGGTGTTCTTCCCCTTCCAATCTTGCTTCCATCACCAGGAAATTAAGCCAGATAGGCCAAAATGACTTATTGTTAAGCTATTTAGGGACTGCATGAGCTCACGACTTGGGCTTTGAAAGCTTGCTTCAGTTTTCTTTTGCAGCCTGTTATGATTTGTCAGCCCCAAAATTGTTTTTCTTGGGGACTCTGGCCTCAATCCCACCTTTGAAAAGCAACCTCTTTGCCATGCTGCCATGGAGAGAGGCTTGTCTAATGACAGCAGCTTTTGTAAATAGTGAAGTGGCATTTCTGTCCTTAATATCCTGTGCTCAGTGATGGTTAAATGAAAAACTTGATACACCTTACCCTGACTGCTGCATGAACAACCTCAAACTTAGTGGGGGAATGCCTTTTTCTTTTTTTCCAGTGCAAGTCCCACTTTAAAGTTCAGTAGATACAAAGTCACTCAGGAAACAAGACTGGGATTTGTGAGAAGTATCCCAATCTGACTTAGAAAATAAAAAAAAAACAAGCAATCAAAGTGTAGCTGGTATAACCAGTCTGAGTCTGCTGAGTACCAGGCCTTTACCCCAAAAGACTGAGAACTCCCAGAATTTCTGCTCTGTCCCCAAAAAAGCACTGGCAGTATTGGCAGCATCAGACCCTGTCTGAGTCTGACAATACCAGGTAGAAATACTTTTGTCCTGAGCACAGAGGCTGTTAGAGAGGAGCATCACTGAGCCCATGGGCCAGGGCTCTCCCCGCCCACCAAAGCAGCTGCAGTATATGGAGCCACTCAGAAAATGCTTTGGGTTGCCCACTGTGGTACCAGCAGCTTCTTGGACACTGGGGCTTGCCTGTGTCGATCCCAGCTCATGTTCTCTGTAGGGCAGAGACTGGGAACTGCTGTCACAGGTGATGGACTGGGGATAAGGCAGGGGTAAGCAAATCTCTGGTGGATTCTGGAGAGATCCCTGCCATGGAATGCACTGTGGGATGCCTGGTCCGCCTGAGTGCAGAGAGAGGAATGAAGCTGCATTTTCACAGCACTCAGGGGAAAGCCCTGTAGGAGGACTGATGCATTAATAGTGGTTATGTCACTTAGAGCAAGCCTCAAGACACAGAAATTATGCCTCAAGCTTGATGCACCAGAGTAGCCCACAAAATGTAAAATTGCTGTATTTCATCACTAGGCTTAAAAGACTGAGGAAGGTGGTGCTGGTGCCAGTTGTAAGCAGAGGGTGCTTCATGGCATTTAATGAAACAAGCCTTTTAATCCTGTGTGTGTGGATGGGGGAGTGTTCTTCAGCTAGTAACATGTTCCTGAGAAAATTCAAAATTTGATTACCAGAACCTGCCCTCATGTTACAGTTTCCACAGATGATGGGATTGTAATGGTTCCTTTCTAAAGCACACTGCTAATTCTAATTAAAAATAAAAAACACATTAAAAAAAAAAAAAAACCAACAAAAAAAAACCACCAAAAAACTCATGTATGTGAAAAATTCCCAGGTCAATATCTCGAAGGCTGGAGGGAGCACATCATAATCACATGGCTGTAGTCCAGTTTAGGCCATAAAGTCTGTTCTTCAGACTACGAAGAGGCCATACATTTAGGGTTTCTCTCAGTAATTGCTGCAGTCAGCACATGCTTGAGCTGTTTTTAGCAAGAGACATCCAGTCTTCCAGGAGCAGTTACTGCCATATCACATGTCAAGGTTAGAGTAAATCTCCCCTGTGTTCAGCTGACCCTCTGCCAGGACTCCCAAATTGTTTTCAGTGTCTCTCCTTCCCAGGCTGTGAGGCCTGCTGTGCTTTTAAGTGTGTGCTGCAGGCTGCTGTGCTTGCTTGCTTTGCTCCTAAATAAGTGGCTTTTCTACCTGACGATTAAAATGTCATTTATAAGTGTGTGAAGTAAACTGCTGACATCAGAGAAGGATCTGATGCAAGATTTTCACTCTTCTTTGCCCAGTTTTAGCTCTGAAAATATTTTAAAAATCTGTGCTGGTGCTGACTGAAAGCAGCATTTGTTTCCATACAGAACAAACTGAAGGCTTATTAGAAGTCCCATTAGAGGAACACACAGAAGAAATCACAGTGCAAGTTTTGCCAGCCCTCCCATAAAACCATCATGGAAATCCTATGCTGAGCTTTCTTCAGGCAGGGACTTGGCATTTTCATACTCCACTTAATAGGAGCCACTCCTTCCTACCTGTGACTATTGTGAAATCTCTGGTTTGAGTTCATATTTATGTTTGCTTTAAATGTCTTAACACTCATAGTGTTGCAGTGTCCTTCTCTCAGCCTTGGTGGTGGTGGTGATGCTCTCCCTGGGTTGGCTCTCATGGCCCCTGCATCAGACATGAGAAGAATCGGGGGAGGAAGTAGGAATTTCTTTTCTTACACGTTCCTCTCTTCTTGTCACAGCAACAGAGACTCTCCTTTGTAGCTTGAAGCTCCCAGGACAGTTGTTGAACTGCTGAGATATTTATTTCTCAGGGTGTTGCAAAGGGTGTGTTGCTCCTCAGCAATTCATTTTGTATTCTGGTTAGAATGCTCCATTACAGCATTTTCAATTATTTTCTGTGTTGGCATCAGAAAATGTTACGGGATCCCTCAGATTAAAGGAAACAAACAAACTGCACAAACAGACAACAAAATCCCCTCAGCCATTCAATTTGGTTTTCAGTTTTTAGGAGACTAAAAAGATACCAAACTCTTGGCAGAGGAGGAAATGGGTAGATGCAATTTTAAAGGGTTAAACTGTTCTGGTTTTCCACTTTCTCTTTTCTTGCTTGCTATATATTTCTATTTTCTTTCTTGTATATCTGAAAAATGGAAAGGCATGGTTAATCTTGGAAGATGAGGCCTTATTTTTGTTTCTCTGCATAAGATGAGAGGAAGAGGCAACTAACTGAAAGGAGGCAGCTGCTGCAGTGTTGGTTTGCACGCGGTGGAGGCAGTGCCCAAGCGCGGTGACTTGGTGCGGGGCCTGTGCTTTACGAGAGGTTTTGTTGTAAAAGGCTGCCTCAATAAACCATTCACGAGGGCATTAAAAGATGAAGGAAATTGCTTATTGGATCACAGAGAATCCAGCTCTGAAGTTTATGGGAATCAGAGTGCCCCAGGCCCTGGGCATTTCACAAACTTTTTTTGCTAAAGCTAATTATGCAGCATTCAATTTAAAAAGTGACAACGTTGCAACCGTATGAGCATGGCGGAGTGATAGACTTGGCCTCTGGGGGAAAGCTGCTTTTATAGTTCTTTCAAGTTTACTCTTGGACATAGTTATTAAATAAATTAAACACCAAAAAAAGGCTGAGGTGCTTTGGCGCAGATCTGTCTCATAATTGAAAAACTAGAAAGGTAATAGTCCAAATAATAAAAATCATTTATGTAGAGTTTTTAAGTCTGTGGTTGCTCAGATGAGCCGTCAGGGGGCACAGCAGGAAGGAGCAGTGGATCTGGTGAGGGAGCAAAGACATTTTGTACTCCACGTTTGCAGGGCGCTGCTGGTCTCTGCCTGCAGCAGTGCCCTCAGACCTCGTGTGGTGCCTGCCAGCTCTCGTGGCACTCAGCTTCCCAGCGTCTTCCTTCTGCCCTGGAGCAGAGGAGGCAACAGAGGTGTTCCTGTCTGGGCACACCAGGATGTCAGGGCTGAAAGGAGCAAGTGGGGTGGGTTCTCATGCTCTTTCCTCCAAAGCCATCTGCTTCCCAGCTTCTGGTGGTGTAGGTGTGCAGGAAGGTGGGTGTCTGGAAAGTTCGGGGTAGCTCAAGCAGAAAACCAAGTCAGATCCTCTTCTTGTACAGCTCCTGCAGCAGTGCCAAGAAAGAATGCACTCATTCAGCAATTTTACTGTGTTTTATTTTTCTGAACCTTGTAATAGCAGGTTCTTTGGCATTTGAACTGCTTCTGTTGAATTGAGCATAACTAGTTTTTGAAAGCAGGTGATTACAGTAGTGCTGGCAAACTCTGCTTTTTGTGTCCCTATTCCACCATATACAGCATTTGATGCTGAGCATTTCTGTGAATTTTCTAAGTATTTTTCACCTGCTGCTTGTACATAAAGAGCATGGCCACATGGTCCCTGGATAATGTATTGGATTTCATTGGCTGCCCACTGCATTCCTTGCAACCTGTCATAGGAAGCTGGGCCATGTCCATCCTCTGTATTTATCAAACGCTGAGCGTTGTGCTGGACAAAGCAGTGCTCTTTCTGGGAACATTCAGTTGGCCTTTTTACATGGTGGGTTGGTGAGTTCATGCAATTGAATTTCTGTATCTTCTGGGGTATTTTCTCTCAGCAACAAAATGAGCTTTAGACCCATATCTCTTCTGGAGACATTGTCCTCTTTCCCTCTGTTGTCATCTGGGATTGAGCCTGTAAGGAAAAGAATGAGGACATGGTGGGGGGATGTAGGTCTGTTTTTTCATTTTCACTTTTAATTTTATTGTATTTTTCCACAGGGTAGGTCTGTTTCGTTAACAACCTTCTACCGAACAGCAAGAAATATCATGAATATGTGCTTCACAAAGGAGCCTACAGTAGCTGAAGTAGAGGTGAGGCCAGCTCAAGGCATGGTAAAAGTTTTTATTTCAGGGCACTGAGTATGGGGATTCAGGATAGTTGACTTTCAAGCATTTCTGTAATCAGTTTAAGGCTGTCTCGTTTGGAATTAAAAAAAAAAAGTTAAATAGACATGGTGATGATTCTTCCTTTTTAAAAATTTTTTTAACATTTTTAATAAAGGTGTTGATGAACTGAGGAAGAGAAAGAATTCTTAATCTGACATATGCTGAAACACAGAAACCAAGAGGATCTAAATTTTGCCTTCCTAATTTATTGTTACTTTTAATTATTTATATTCTTAGTTTTAAGCAATATTTTGTGTTGAATTGCATTGAGGTCATGAAAGCCTTGTAAATTTCTGGAGTTTATATTTTAATGAGAGATACCTTGTTCAGCGAATAAAAAAATGCACTACTGCTTTCTCTTACCACAGCAAGAATACTGGCGGATAGTGGAACAGAAAGATTGCCATGTAGCAGTGCATTGTGGAAAAGTAGATACCAACACCCACGGGAGTGGTTTTCCTGTGGGAAAATCTGAACCATTTTCAAGGTAAGATCCCCAAACCCACCTTCTTTGTTGCCTCACTCCTGAGCAGAGCCCAGCAGGGCAGCTTGGCACTGGGAGTGTTGGCACTGGGAATGTGCACTGACACTGTCTGCCTCTGTGTCACCCCTCCAACAGGCATGGGTGGAACCTCACAGTCCTTCCTAATAATACAGGATCCATCCTGCGACATCTTGGTGCTGTGCCTGGTAAGCAAGTCCCTTCTTGGTGTTTCAGCTGGTGCAAGTGTGCTCTGAATGTGGTGCTGTGGGCACCAAAGGCTTCACCCTCTTTCTGGTCCCCTGTTCCCCAGCTGACTGAGCAGATGTGCAATTGTATGTAGCAGGTGTTATTTAAAGGGGTGAAGGCAGCCATGCAGATAAAGGATTAGTGAATAGTTGAGACTGTATTCCTGGGAGGAAGCAGTTGTACCTGCAGTATCCCTGGCTGTTCTTGCCAGGGTATCATGTTCTTTTGTGTCAGGACAGAGCTGTGCAACTTCCATACTTGCAAAATGTAGTCTGCAGCACTGGGAAAAGCAGCACACACATTTTCTAAATGAATTGTCACAAGCTCTCCAGCTGCATATACACCATTGCAATTTACTGGTAAGAAACATGGAAAGCACAGTGGAATCTCCTGTTGAGCCTGAACAAACCAGTGGGAAACAGGATACCTGTTAAAAAATTACATGTATGCCTGACAACATGAAGCAACCTCCTCTGATCAATGGCAATGAGCTTCAGTTACAGGTATTTGTAAATTCTCCAAAGAATATCAATTTTGTACAGCAATTGGAAAACAAATATGTTCAAGGGCACTGCAGTTGACCAGTAGATATTTTCTTAGTGGAAAACACTGACTTTGTTTAATTACTCCCTGTGAATTATTCGCACTGATAGGAAGACTTAAAACTTGAAGGGTCAGCTTACAGGGAGTATAAGATTTTTGACTTAAATGTCCTCTCAAACTGTCTTTTACTGAACAAACTGAAGTTACTCAAAACTCATTTTTCCATCTCTTTGTTTTAGGAGTGACAATTCCTTGGCTAAATATTGGCATGGTCTTTTCTACCTCATGCTGGTCTCGAGACCAAAATCACCTTCCATACATTGACTACTTACACACTGGTGCTGATTGCATTTGGTAGGTATTCCCATGGTTTGTTTTCTTCACGTTCCCTGCGGTGGCTGCCTGTAGGCTGGTATTAGTAGCAGCTTGTGTAGTACTTCTACATGAGGGGATCTCACCTAGAAGGTCCAGTGTGTGTGTGTGTGGTGCCAGTTTTAATGGGAAAATGTGGTATAAACTTAGGAGATGAAAACCTGTTTCTTGGAGGATAAGTTTCACTTGGCCTTCCATGGTCTGTTCTGGTGTCTTGATGTGGACATCACCAGTCAGCTGCTGTCATATTTTGTAGACACATCATGCAAATACACTCAGCAGTCAGCTTATGAATGGTTTTGAACGTGGTGAATCCTACCTGAATTCAGTGTATATGTGCTCCTGCAGACGATGATGATTTCGTTTGCACTGCGAGAAAGCAGATGTTGCTGGCAGGTCATGTGCCTTTCTGCCAGGCTCCTGTGATACTGGTGTTACTACCAGTGAGGCATCATCAGTAGGAACAATGAATGATAAGCTATGTGATTGTGTCTTGATCAGAGAAAATGCAATAAATAGAACAGAAGAGTTACTGAAATAATGTCCCCTCCTTGCAATGGTGAGATTCTGGTTCCCTTTAACCAGTTCCAGTGGTTCCCTTCTTGAGCTCGGATCTCTCTGAGCCTTTGACTGCTCATGTGGTGTGACAGGAGGAGGTCTGCAAGGCCACCTTTACACCCAGAAGTTCCCATGGTGGCAGTGGCATCATGAACTGCTCTTTATGAACATGCAAAGTGTGTTCTCACACATTTCTCAGATGCTGCTGAGGTCAGGGGTGCTGATCCAGCTGTCACTGGGAAAGCACATGGCCCAACAAAAAGGATTTGAGATCTGGAGAAAACCATTAAAGCAGAATCTCCTCTCTCTAAATGTGTTCAGTTGAAGAAATGGTCTGTATGTGATCATTTCAAGGGTTAAAGGTAACTGCTGGATTATGCTGCAGACCTGAGAGTTTGTCAGTTTCTGTCATGGGCATTTCATGGCTCTTCTCCCTGTTCTGTGAATCAGGAATCCGTAATCTTTTATAATAATATACTATCAGGACAAATTGCTGAGCAAGCTGTGTTGTCCTCAACCTTAGGTGAGTCTGTTTCTGTCTATGACATTGATCTAGTCTTAAATTACAGTAGATTCCAAACAGAAGGCATTCAAGAATCCCCTAATTAAGTTCTGAGGCCACTCTTCGTACTGTGTGTGTCAAAAGATGTGACTCTAGGATTGAACAGGCTTGAATGCAGACAGCTCAAATTTTAGGAAAGGCTAATATTCCTGTTTTTCCAATCCAAGAAGAATAAAAGTAAAGAAGCCATTTGCTTTTTCTTGTTGGACTTACACAGATGAGTACATAGCTTAAGGCATGTTTGTGATGATTGCGTTAATGAAACAGGGATAATAGGCAGGAGTAACTCATAAGAAGGAAGTGAAACTCCTTTGTCTGTTGAAGCTATTCTTTAGCAAGGCTGCCAGCCTGAAGTGTCAGGCTAGTATTCATTAGCTCATTACAACTTTTAATAGTGCAATAAAGCACCCAACTGTGTTAGGAGAAGATGAATTTAATATCTGCAGGTCTGGTGTAGTACCTGGAGTAGCCCTGACAGCGTTGCCTTCAGTTGCTGCTTTGGTGACAACAAAGCAGCCACTGGGCTCCACACCTCTCCTCTCTCTTGCCAAGTCCATCCACCACCCAGAAATCTTCTCCTCCAAGGACAGATCCCTGTGGTGCTCAAATCATTTCACTTACTGCAGATTGCTCAGCTCACTTTCTAATCTCTCAGGTTTTACTTCCTGGAGATTAAACAGGGGAGAACTCAATTTGCATGCAGGGCAGAGGTCATTTACCTAACCTTTTTATTTTGGAGGGATCCTCAGTGCCCATTAAAAGAGAGAAGGAAATCATCTTCTGCCCAAGACACTCAGAAGTCTATACTGGCTGCTAACTTCCCATTTTTATAGGTACATCAGGAATTGCAGATGAGTGCATTTGCAGCATACACCAGTTGAAAAGGATCTCATTCCCCTCAGTCCTGCTCCAGTATTCAGATACTTCCATGCACTGCCCCTCCTCTTCACACGTCCTTCCCAAGCATTTTCCTGTGCGTGTCTTGTGAGGGATTGCATGCTTGAGTCTTTTGTCTGTTCCAGCCGTATTTTCTGACTCTAGAAGAGAAGAGTGGGTTCTGCCATGATCTGGGTTCAAATTTAAAATCCCTATTTCAAATTTTCATCCCTATTTCAAATCTGTTATTATAGTGTGACTAGAGTGATCCCCCACACGTGGGGAGCTGTACTGAAGCTGTCACTTTAGCAACATAGGCACTGTAAAGTATTTGAGACATGGCATTTAAAATTGCTGTTGGGACTTGATCCTTACTTATCAAGACAAAGTTCTTCTACTTCACCTCTCTCTAACCCTGGGATTTCTTAGCAAGGTCCTGATAACTGTCAATATATGTGTAAGGAGTTGGTCTTCATACACCTCGGCAACCAGCCTATTAGGGCTCTTATTGTGGCTGTAATTAGCTGTACGAGCAGATAATGTCATGTCTTCTGCCTCTTGGCTTGAAGATCAACAAACACAAATCAAAGTCATCATCAGTACAGTGAACAGTAATGAGGTATTCAAATCCTAGGAAGTGCAGCCTCCTACAAACTCATCAGTCAGGATAACTCTGCATGATGCACACGGACTTAGTCCACATTATAAGCAAGTACCCTGACAAGGGCTGTGAGGCCAGCAGAACACTTCCTGAAGTTGCTGGAGAGTTCAGATGAATGGCAGAAAGACTACTGGTTCCCCAAAATCTTTCTAGCTTCATTCTCTTTTTCCAAGTTTGGAAAAACGATTCCCTCTATGTGTGTGTGTGTGTGTGTCTGGCGTGGGGGCAAATGGACTCTAGGTTGAGGTCTCATTGCCAAAGTGAACAGGGTAGTCATGAAAAAGCTGGAGATGCTTTTTACTTGCCTGAGCATAGCAAACCTAAATAAACTAACATCACAAATAAAGCAGAGCATGGCAGCAACTCCGGACAGGTTTGGGAATCCCAGGATTAGCACTGTGTTTCCCACTGAGCTGTGCTGCTCAGTTTGCAGTCATCAAGTACGAACTGCCAGATTTTGGGAGCAGGTACCTTCTGGGTGGACATAAACCATCACCCTCAGACAGGCTGCAGGCAAGAGCAGTGATCAGTTGTCACCGTATCGCCTCCCCGTATCCATATATAAAAGGTCTATATAAAAAATAGTTCTGTGGATGTGTGGCTCTAAGACTCGAGACTCCTATGTTACTTCTTGTCACTTCTGCTGAGGGAGCAGTGCTGGCAGTGAGCACAAGAGGACAGCTGCTTCCTTGGCTTCTAAGGAGAGGAGGATTTGCAACTTGGCAGATGCCCAGCAGAGTTTGAAACCTCTCCTGCCACTTTGGCTGCTCTTAGTCAGGTCTTTTGTTGCAACCGAGAGGAGGGATGTGGGATTTGTTCAGTAAGTAAGGCAAGAAGGTCTTAGGCAACTTCATGTACTAACAGTAAGAGGGGATTTGTGGTTCCTTGACTGTTACAGAGAATGTTGTTAAATGTGAAGATCCTTTGGTTGATGCACAGATAATAAATGCAGCCTTTTATGGTAAAGATGACAACATATATTGGTGCTCACAAGATGCAAACTTCTGCCCATAGTTAGCTGGTTTGGTGCTGTTAAAATGAAGAGCAATCTATTGCTGGTTTCTATCCTCTGACTACAGAGCGCTGAGTTTTCACATTTCTGTTTTGGGAATTTTGTGTCCTTTGATACTTGCTGAACATGATCAGACTGAGTCTGAATAAACAACTTCCATTCAATCCTCAGTGTTTTACCAAAAGAACTGTGTGTGAAAGCCTGTGTGTGATTTTTTTCTTCTAATCAATGTGCTGATCTGAATTGCCTGGTACTGTGTAGCTGTGGACCATTATTTACTCCACAGTAAATCTTTCTCTTTTCCTCTGACAAAACAACAGGTATTGCATTCCTGCTGCGGAGGAGAACAAACTTGATGATGTGGTACATACCCTGCTGCAAGCCAATGGCACTCCAGGGCTGGAAATGCTTGAAAGTAATGTCATGGTAGGTTAACACTGGGAGAGGCATTCCCATGTGAGAACCCAAGGCTAATCAGGAGGCTGGTTGGTTGGGGATTTATTTTGGTTTTGTCTTACACTGCAGTGATGCAGAGTGGGCTACTGTCTGTTTGCAGTGTTTACCCACATAGTATTTCTCTAACAAGGCTGTTATTGTGTGTTAATATAAAAATAAACATGACAGTGCAATAAATGTCCATTTTTAATAATGTCTATAATGTATTTAGCCTCAAAAAGGGAGTGGGATTTCATCAATTCATCTGCCATGACTGACGTTTTATGATGCCAGCCAGCATGGATAGGAGAAGCCTAATACTTAAGTATTTTTGGGTCCTTTGTTTATCTTGTGGATAACAATTTCTATTTAGTGCATTTCAGTATAATTTGGGAGCCCATAACAAAAATCCCTCCCTTGGCTACCCATGTTAACATCTCACAGAAGTGCAGTAGCACAATGGATTCAGTGCCAAGTCAGAAAAGATTGGATGGAAAGCTGAATGACTTGCATTGCATTCTGTAGTAGTAGACAGTGTTCTGTCAATGGGCAAATGTTGGTTTGAGGAGAGCCACTTCTGCAATTGTCACTCCAAATGCTGAGGAATGAGAGAGGGAAAGCAACCGGAGCAGAGCTGTTGGCAGAGCACACTTTGCTCCATGAGCAGTAGCATGTGGCAGCACCCAGCCAGGAAGAGGATCAGAGAGGATCAGAGAATTGTAAAACAAAGTTCCAATTGATTGTTTTTCTCTCTCTTTTTTTTTTTTCTCTCTGTCTTTCTAGATCTCCCCAGAGATCTTGTGTAAGGAGGGGATCAGGGTGCACCGTACTGTACAGCAGAGCGGGCAGTTTGTTGTCTGTTTTCCGGGATCCTTTGTGTCCAAAGTGTGTTGTGGCTATAGTGTTTCCGAATCGGTGCACTTTGCTACCACCCAGTGGACAAGTATGGGCTTTAAAACAGCCAAGGTAAGTTGAGAAAAGGAGTTAGAATGGATTCACGGCCCTGCCATCTAAAAGGACAGCAAAGCAGACATTCCAGGATTGGTAGCATTGTGAGACTAGTGCAACTACATCTGTTTTTCTGGACTACTAAATAAACAAAAGAAAGGAAAACGTTCTGCAAGGCATAAGACGATCCAGTGTTTTCAGAAAAGTGACTGAGTTGTTCACTGACAGTTAAAGACTTGTGTATATATAAAAAAATTCAGAAGACTGTTATGCCTGCAGACCAGTTTGCAAGGAAGCTTTTCAAAAATCCCGTCAGAGCTAATGATTATACATTGTATTATGCTTACTAATTTTTTTTTAAGTGATGTTTTCTAGAACCATTAGAATCTCAGGTGCAAATATCTCAATAACTGTGCTTGTTAGCTCCTATGATAGGCAGAGTCAGTTAACACTCACAGCTGTATTGCTTGTTTTTCTCTGCTCCTTCCTTCAGGAAAAGCTGTTGATCAGGGCAATTTCAATTTTAATCAACTTGAAAATCCTTAGGTTCACTGACCAGCCCATCCAATACCAGATGTAAATAAATAACTTTCCCATTCCCTTTTCACACAACTGACCAAGGCAGGTTGCCTGCAGAAGTAGGTGAATGGTCCAGTCATCATGATTCTGGCTACATTTCTGTGTTCTTGGACAAAGAATATACGTCACTAATTGTGTTCCCAACCTTCTGAAATACACTCTGGGTTACAGATACTATTTTGGTAGTGTTTTATAGCTAAGCCACTAGTAAATGATCCTTTACAGCTTCAGACCAAGTTACTAAGTAATTAACTGTAATATGTCCACAGTTAGGGATTGCTTCTTTAGGGTAAATGGAATTCTTCCAGCCTGGTTATACTAACTGTATATTAACTTAGTTTGAAATAAAAGGTTATTTTATTACATATTTATTTTGGGGGAAGGTGGGGATTGTGTATATCTTTAAGTAAGGCATAAGAATCCTGAGCTAACCTTTCCTGTCTGAACGTACATGATTATATTAACTCCATATGCTGTATTTATCGCTCTGCTGAACACTTGTTTGATTTCATGAAAATGCTACTCCTGTAAGAGACAGAAATCACTATGCAGCAATTAAACAGCTCTTGGTGCCTCAAATTTTGAAGAACAGTTTCTTTTGATTAATTTTTAAGAGCTTTGCACTGGGTAAATATAAGATGACTGAAAATCCAGCAGATTACAGTCTATGGTAACCTACCTTGGAAATTGAAGTCACAGCTCTCACAAACTTTACAAAACCACAGATAACAAGTTGATATCAAAATAACTTTTAAAACATCTACTGCATTGTTCTTTTCTTTTTTTTTTCCCTTCCCTTTCTGTCCTCAAACTATCTTATGTTCTTAATTCCCTTTAATTTTGGAAATTATTCTTTCATTCCTCCACTTTGACAAGGCACTTTGCCACAAGGCTAGCCAGGATTTTGCTTTCCAGAGGTGGTGAGATGTTCTGTGTAATGGGCAAGATTCCCCTTTTGGACTGTTAAAGAAACTCTCTGATAAACAACTGTATCTTCTGTCCGTTCTCCACAGCAATACCGACAGTTTTTAGCATTTGATAAATTAACTTTGTTTTCATCCTGTGATACTGTGACCTGATTTTTTTTATAGTGACTCTCTTTATATTACTAAAATGATGTTGTTTCATTTCTGTATTGAATGACTGCTCAATCTCCTTTAATACATGGAAAAATGAAATTCTGCATTTGAAATTGCATTGATTTCAGTCTTACAAGCCCTTTGGAAAAATTGTTGGAATAAAAGAGTTTATATAAACACCTGTGTAAAGGGACAGTCAGGTTTAACCTAGACCATACTTGGAACAAGCTTGCTGGTTTTTAAAAAGCACCCTAAGAGCTCTTGAAATTTTAAGGTAAGGATGAGATGAAGATTTAAAGTTGTGGAAGATCGTGTGTTTGGAGTGGCAAAGGGACAACTCCATAGCTTCAAATAAGGCATTGGGCAAAGTCAGTGAAACTCATTTAGGAAACTGAAGTACAGAATGTTGGACTAAATGAAGACACTCTGGGTTAGAGGTTTGGAAATGAGAGGGGATGTCTGGTTTTAAAGGAGGGCTTTGGTGCTCTAGGGCCTACTGGAAATTTGGTGGGAAGAGACTCAGCTGGTACTGTAATACAAGAGGAAGAAGTACACAGGAAAGATGGAGTTAGTCTTCCAGTTGGAGCAGCACTGCTGCACACACAGGAGAGGTTACTGTCCATAAGCCAGGTTTAACTCTGTCACCAGTGACAGAATCCCTCTGCACTGATCTCATCAATAGGAAAATTGCACACTACTCCTGACCGTCCAGGGAAGATGCTGGCAGGGCCTGGACAGGTATTTCCTCTGCCTCCAGTTTTAGTTTGGGTGTGGAACATGCCTTTAAAATGCCACAGGATTCCCACTCCTTGGCTCCTGACACAGAGCTGTCCCGCCCTGAGCACATGGGGCTCCTTCAGATGAAACCAAAGGGAAAGATGTCCTACAGAAACGGACCTGATGTCCTCACTAGCAAAGAGCTGTGCTGTGGTGGAGAGTGGAGATTAAGAACCTTGGAAGAGCAGTAAAATGCAATAACCACTGCTGTGGTGTGTTTTAAAAGATAGCCTCACATAAACACAAGGAAGCTGGTTAAATTGAGAGTGCAGAAAGAAGGGTCAAGTGTTTGCATGCAGCATAGAAATTGCTTAAAGATGCCATGTTAGAGGCTCACAATACATGCACACTGCTTAGCAGAAAACCCCCAAAACGAACAATTTCAAATGGCAAACATAGCACAGCTAAACACCAGGAGAAAGGAGTCTGAAAATAAGACCAAAAAATCCCTTTTGTACTCAGAAGATGAAAATGCAAGTAATAGAACATCTGCAGCAAGATGCATTAAATACACAGAAATGCAGACCAAAAAGAGGTTTCAGAGAACAACTTCCTAAACACCAAAAGGAAAAAGGAAATGTACAAAAGAATAAGAGCAGGGCAACCACCAATGGTGGCTTTTGCACCAAGGTCATGGCCTCCAGGCCTTGAAACTTTTGGAAGTAGGTAAGAAGAAGACTTGCAGCTGACAGAGTCTGTGAGCATTTTTGGGAGAAAAGGCTCTTAAATAAATTGGGAGATGAAGTTCACACACCGAAAAAAAATAACTGATTTAAAGAGAAGCAGAGGATGGGTCAGTTTTTATCACAAAGGGAGGAGGTCTCTTTCTGCATTCCTAGGAATTTGTACTGGCACAGTTTAATGTATCAATAAATAACCTAGGAAGGGAAGCTAATAGCAAAACAAATTCTTTATGCTGAGGATATTAATGGTAATGGCAGCAAAAATTAAAGCTATGAAGTGTTACAGAAAGATTTCATGATACTGAGTGATCCAAGTGAGAAAATGGTAGATGAAGTTTGGTGTTGATAAATGTTAAATTTAAATTTAAAAACGTAATCCTAATGTGACAGATACAGAGATGGGCTCTGAATGACAGGCTCTTGCTACTGAGAAAAGAGGTCTTTGAGCTCCTATGGAGCTGTCAGTCAAGCTCCAGTCAAGCTCTGGAGTGGCATAACAGAAATACATTGAATGTTAAGAATTACACGGAGAGAACAGACAACAAAGCAGAAACACTGCCCTGGCACTGTGTAGTCTTGGTGGTTTGTGCAATTCTAATTGCAGAAGGAATATAGAGGAACTAGAAAAAGCACAGCTGAGATCAATGGTTAAAGTTATTAATTAGCCTCTGCGTTAAATGTAAGAGTACTGCTCAGCCTGGAAAATGAAGGACCAAGAGATGTATGACAGCAGGAGAGATCACAAGTGCCAGGCTGATGATAATTATAATATGAATGTTTGTTGACTTTCATGACACTGAAAAATGTGTCACTAAAAGAAACAATTAGGCAGCAGTGCAAGTATGTTGTAAAATACTTACCTGTGTATTTCAGTCCTGTATGAAAGAGAAAAATGTACATGGATTCAGAAATTCAGATAAATGCAGAGATACAGCAAGTTGTGCTAAACCCAGCTCAGGCTCAATGTCCCTGAGCTGTCACCCAGCTGGAGCCGACCTTGCTTTCTTCTCCAGCCACCCACTATGACCTTTTATCCTTGCTGTGTGTGTTGCCTGTGCAGGATTTTTCCCTGGATTGGAGTCTGTTCTTGTGTACACAACCTCAGACTAAGCAAACCTAACATGGAAAAATCCTCCTATACCATTCCTAGCAGTGTAGCTGTTCCAACCCCATGCAGGGTCTAGCAGAGCAAATAGCTTCTGAAAAACACTTTTCTTACCTCTGAACCTCTTTTGAACCCTTTTTGGTCAGCAAAGGCTGCTATTGCATTTAATGTGATAGTTACCACTTGAATGCATGCAATTGGTGCTGTTAAAAATGATTAATTTAATGATATATTGGTTCTGAAAAAAGAAATAACCCAGAGCATGTAATTAGGGTTACAGAACAGGGTGAAAAAAATTTAAGGTAAAAAACTAAATCTTCGGGGTTGTGTGTAGGTATTTGGCAGGTTTAACCACTAACCAGAAATGTTACCCTCACATTACAGTCTGGTGTTAGCGTCATTTAACTCCCTGACTCTCCATAAGCCAAAACTGATCTCTGCAGGTACAGGGAAAATGCTACACTTTTCCCACCTGCACATTAAATCAAGGACTTTGCCTACCTAAGAATTACCAAAAGCTACCAAAATCACTCCGTTGGTATTGAGTGAAAAATATAACTTTAAAGCTTTCACAGAGAGGAACCAGTAACAAGCAGACCTGAACCCCTCTCTTTTCCCTGTTTTCTGTTTTCCTTGGCATCTGCCTGTTACGCTAGTTGTCTTTTTTGTTTTAAAGATGCAAAAAAACACGAGTCCTGGGTTTCAAGGAGGTCATATGTATAGATCTTACAGTTTGCACTTTGAGCCATCCAATATTACTGAGCTTGAGTGATGGTGTTGCTCCTCTTGGCCTCCACAGGAAAAATTAATTTTTAGGGAGAGAATTTTGAGGTGCCTGGAACACAAACACTTCAACTAGGACTAGGGAAAGATTTTACTTGTGATTGTTTTAAAAGGCTATTTTTTGTCTTAATTTATTAGTATTAATAATATTAGTTAATTAACTTTGAATTAATTCTTGATAACATTTTATTTTCAAATTTGCTCGGGAACTAATGTGGCAATTTCCTTCTGTCCCAGGAAATGAAGCGGCGCCGTATAGCCAAACCATTTTCAATGGAAAAGTTGCTTTATCAGATTGCAACAGCAGAAGCAAAAAAAGAAAATGGACCGACTCTGAGTACAATATCATCGCTCCTGGGAGAGCTCAGGTAACGAATTGGGGGCCTGCTGTACCTCTTTTGTTTTCATTGACAGACTCCAGAGGTGGATGCCGTAAGTAACCCGTTCAGACACACCTTGCCCCTACTTATCCAAGCAAAAGCCCAGCAAATGTACCTGAAGACAGGCACACATGGGAGAAGCAGCTTCCTTGGCTGTAGCTGATGTGAAAGTGCCCATGGTTGGGATGTCTTACTCTAAGAATTCCCTACTTTAGACACCATCAAAGAATTAAAACTACTGTTTGCACTGGGTTTTTATTTTGTTAATTCTTGGTGCTGAGAGTCAAGATTTCCTGATGCATTATGTGAACTACGTGGTGCCAAGTGGTCAAACACCTCGAATTTTTCAACCTCTTGGCATCAGTAGTCACTGTGAATCCATGTCTGTAGTGGGTTTTGCACCAGGAACCCTTGTGTTCAGCATCAAGACTGTTACCTGACAGGTGCACAAGGTCCTTTGTATACAGAAAGTTGTCTTGGTTTAAACCAGTGAGTAAGTGAGCAGTTGTGCATGCATGGTAGCACATCTGGTGTTAGACTGCCAGTGTTTTAAAAACTTCACACTCCTTTTTCACTCCAGTATTAAGGACACATGTTCAGGGTTTCTCTTTAGATAGGTGAGAAAAGAAAGTATAATGTTGCCTGGCTTCCTTTGTAATGATCTTCTCTTTTGTTCCCTACCATGTAGTTGCTACCTATCTTTCAAGTTTGTGACAACTGATACTCGAGATGTCAAGAAAGTTTTGATGAATGGAGTCTACAAACTGTATTTAACTAACTAGCATGTTCATTTGGAAAATTTCCAGTGACATATTGAAGGGGAAAACAGCCCATGTGTTGTTTAGTGTTCAGAAAGAAATGCAAAGAGGTGTGCTGACTGCTTTACCTGCAGGTGGTTCCCCTGTGGGAATAACCACTTTCAAGTGCCCTTCTTTTCCCCTTGAAGAGGAAGTCTGCAAGTACAAAAGGCGAAAGAGAAATGTTGGTGCTTGTTCTTAGACCATCACATCGACCTCTATCAGAGTGGTTCTCAAACTTGTTCTTATGCATAGGTTGGAATTCACTGGAGGATATCGATCCTTCCTGTGGCTGCTTATAGTAAACAAAAGCCCAAACAACAAAATCTAAAAAAAAAAAGGCCATCTGAAGTGGAACACTGTACATATTTTTTTCCTTTGTTTTGCTTGTTTGTTGTGTCTCTTGCTGCCTCTTCTCCTGATCTGCCTTGGTTGCTCAGTTTGCCCGTGCCATTTGCTTAGCTTGGCTCTCCACTCATCTTCAGCTGTGTCTGGTGGTGCACTTTTTTATCCTCCCCTTCCATCTGCTCGGCTCACTCCACACTTGCTGTCTTCCACTCAGCTCCAACCCAACCTGCTCTCCTAAAGCTGTAGAGTTCAGCACAGGAGGTATTGTCCACCTTAGACACGCCATGGGTGAAGGAAGGGCAGCCGGAGGGCTTGGTGGTTGTTCTTAATTGACATCTCCTTCTTTTTCCCTGGGTGTACAGCAAGATCTTCGTCTTTTGGCACAATCACTTGCCCTGCTCCCCCTTTCCTGCCTGAAGCACCTTATGGCAGCAGGTCCTTGGTTCATCTCTGCCTCCTGATGAAGGGGCTGTTACTCCTGACAGCAACGGCTCCTCTTCCTCAAGGTGGCTTTTGGCAACTTCAGGAATGACAGTCATGTTAGCCACAGCTCCTGACTCTCCACATGGCCCGAACAACCATCGACCTCCAGGAAGTCTTCGGCAATCCCCAGTTCTCTGTGGAGCAGTTTGAGAACCATTGGCTTGATACAGTGGTCACTGTTAAAATCTGGAGATAGCTTTTGCAATTAGGCAGCATTTCCCGGGTGCTGGCTGTGTCTGCCATGCTTAGGAAATGGCACCAACCTCTGACAACACTCAGGGCTTTGCTGTGTGGAGCTCAGGTTTCAGTGATGAGTGTGGTAAAGGGTGATTGTGTGTGGCTCTGTGGTGGCTGGAGGCAGTGCCAGTGTCTGATTGTCCCTCCGTTCACAGGGACACGGAGCTGAGGCAGCGGCAGCAGCTGTACGAGGCTGGTCTCCACTCCTCGGCGCGCTACGGCAGCCACGACAGCAGCAGCACCGGCGTGGATGGCAAGAAAAAGCCTCGAAAGTGGTTGCAGTTAGAAACGTCAGAGAGGAGGTGTCAGATTTGTCAGCACCTGTGCTATCTTTCCATGGTGGGTACAGTCCTCTGCCACTCCTGCAGTACTCTCCCCCTGTTCTAGCATTCCAGTAATCTATAGGCATTTGAGACAGCACATGGCCACAGAGCCACGTCCTGCACTCCGTGCAAGACACAGAGGTGTTGATGGAGTTTGTCAGAACACTTACTGCCTTGGCCAGTGGTGGCAGAAGGCAGCAGTGTCAGCTGGCTTCCCACCCTGCCAGAAGAGGGGATAAATTATCCAGGCACTCAGCTGCCCTTGGACACCTGTGAGATGTTTGCATTGCATGAGGAGGGCTAACAAAGACACCTGCAGGTTGCCAGCAGCAGTAAGTCATGGCACAGTAGGTCTCGGGATGAGGTACAGTTCACACACATGCCATGAACCACAGGCATGCAGCCACAGCCTGTGCTGAGACAATGTCCCTGCAAGCCAAATTGCAGGCGAAGTTTATCCTATCCATCAAGCTGTTTGCCAACCTGTCCAAAAATAGCCCCTAAGCTTTCTCTTTTTTAGAGGGAATTGCCTAGTGGGTTTTGAAGGTGTGCTGACCACTGTGGTGACACTTCCAGGCTTTGAGCTGTATGCAGAACACCTACAAACACAGCAGTATCATTAAAAATACCAAAAGCCCCTCCCAACTACCTTAAATACCACTTAATTCCAAGAATAGGTATTTAAATAAACATAACAAAGTGCATGTGAGTCCATATTTAGTCCTTTCCGTTTGGGAGTTCTTTTTCTCTGTCATCTTTTGGGGATTTTTTTTGGTTATAGATGTTAGGTTTTTAATGGAAATGAAATGTAACAGTATATAATCAGATGTAGCCATTTCCCTCCCTAGGATAAAGTATGCTGAGTTTACATGTCTTTAGACCACTGTTTAAGCAGCATTAGTTGGAAGTAACTTTAAAGTAAGTTTCTTGGAAAAAAAACCCAAAACACTAACCAGAATCTCTTAATTCTGGTCCATTTGCTCTGGAGTAAGTTTAATCATGGGAAGGATTTTCCCGTGTCTTTAACAGTAGTTAGGGACAAAAAAACCCAACTTGGACGTTAAATTCCAAGCTGAGTGTGCAGGCCTGGCAGGCAGCCAGCTAAGCAAATGTGACTTCTGCTGAACAAGACAGTAGCTGAGGAATCCTGTGGCTAAGCTGATTTCATCCTTGTTCAAGACAGCATTTTAAGTAATGGGAAAATCCTCCTTTCAGGAGATCTTTAGGACTGCATAGGAAATGCCAATAAATGCATATACAGTTTGGATTTAGCCCTCATTACTATTGGTGGGGTTTTTTTTTTGTTTTGGTTTTTAAAAATTATATGTATTTACCAACATTAGCACTCTGAAAGAGATGTTCTTTCTACTTACTACACATCCTGAATCATTTCACAAAATGTAGTGCTTTACACCTCCTTCCACTAGCTTGCAGTAAAATCCAGGTGTAGTAATCCAGGCACTAGTTGAATAGTGTGTGGGGAACACGGCTACAATTTGAACCTTAACTGCACTTCTTACCCCCCACCTCTGCTCTTTTATGTAGGTTGTACAGGAGAATGAAAATGTTGTCTTCTGCTTGGAGTGTGCCCTGCGGCACGTGGAGAAGCAGAAGTCGTGTCGGGGGCTGAAGATGATGTACCGCTACGATGAGGTGAGCGTGACACCGCCCCAGGGCTGGGGGCTGGGTAACCAACACTTGGAAGTAGACTTAACTCTGCCATTGCCCTGCTGAGTCCTCAGGAAAATGGTCTTGGGTTTGGGGGTTGGTTTTGTTTTTGATGTGTGAAGAAGGTGCTTTATTATGATTTAAATGAAAAAAACAGAACAGAGGGAAACATGATGACAGAGATGAAACCTGAAGCATAAACTGCATGAGTATGTACCACAGAACATAAGCCACTTAATGCTTTGGAATGGAACAGGAGGCTTTGCTTTCACTGGTTATGTTATGGTAACTTCTGTACTTTGGAATACCTTCCCTCTGTTGGTAACTGGAAGCTCAGCTGACTTACTCCAGTCCAGCAGGAGCATCCTTTCAAGGCAGACTTGCAGAGCATGTCTAGATGAGAGGTGCAGTAATGGCTCCAAGCAAGTGTGATGATGAATAATCCCAGAAGTCAAGCTGGTGATTTAGGACTGTGCCTGCGTTCTGGGGTGAGGCTCCCATGTCTTTACCTGTGAGGGGACTTGGCCCCGAAGGTAAATAGCAAAGCAGTGGGAGAAATGACCATGTCAGCTCTTGGAGAGCAGCACTGGTACAAGCAGCTTTTTAAGATGGGCTTCCCAGCATTTCTGAGCACTCCATGGCTGTCCTGTTTAAGTGACTCTGGAGGAAGAGCAGATGCTAATTTGTGTTTTGTTTTTCCCGCTTCCTGAACAGGAACAAATAATCAGTCTGGTCAATCAAATCTGTGGAAAAGTATCTGGTAAAAATGGCAGCATTGAGAACTGTATCAGCAAGCCTACACCAAAAAGAGGACCTCGTAAGAGAGCAACAGTGGACGTGCCATCATCTAGGCTTTCATCCTCCAGTTCATCCAAAAGTGCTTCAAGTTAATCCTGAAGATGCCAACACTCTCATTTTGTCAATTTATATATATTTTTTGTAATTATTATACCATAGTTTGGAGTACTTGCTGTAGAATACAAGCTGTCTTTGCACTAGCTCTAAAGAAGATTTTCTTCTGGTTTTAGAGAACTAATTTTGTTTTAGCATTAAACTGTTGAATTTTTTTTTTTTTGTACTTAGAATAGATAGATACAGCAGTCTGATTTTTTTAAACTGCCGTATGGTCACTGTTTTAAAACCGGCAAGGGGCTGATAAAATATTAATTTGTATTGTCCCTATGGCTGAAAAAATCAAAAGCCTTTTTGGTAACTGTGAAAAAAGGCTTTTAACCCATTTTTTGAATAGGTTAAAGTTTGATGTGTTTTATAATTTGTTCTCCAGTCATGTGAGCAGATTTTTCTAGAGAGAAAAGGGATGGGAGACAAAAACTTGAAAGAAATTGCTTTACTTTGGCTGTCTTTTATTCTGTCACAGCAAGATGAGTTTTGTAATTTTTTAAATTGGAGAATACACACTTTCTTTGGGAGGTTATGGCAGCTGAAGATGGACTTTGTTTCCTAACTGTAGGCAAAAGGAGGAGATTTGGAGTATGTTCTCTTTTACCAGCACATCACTATGCATCTGTTTTGAGGGGGAAAAATAAAAATTTAAAAAAAAAAAAAAAAAAAAAAAAAAGGAGGAAAAAAAGACTGCCTGCCTTGAGGAGTCATGTGAGGGAAAACTGTGCCTGATTTCATTAGGAAATCCATTCTGTTATTTTTTGGTGCTGTTGGCTACTTTATCAAAAACCCTTCAATAGCATCCTTTAAAAAAAAAAAAGAAAAAAGAAAAAAAAGAAAAAAGTGATTGAAGCCATAAGTGCTTCTTTTGTCATAGACGTGCAATCTTTCTAACATTCCATTTCCATTCCACTGCTGTTTTTCACACCTTTACACAGTCAAGCATTAATTTTCGTTTTGAATTTGTTTCATTATATGATCACATTTAGAGCCACTAGCAAGTCTGCATATTTCTTTTGAATGTGAAAATGCATTTGCTTTCATCTTGTCTATTTTTTCTCTTCATGTTGTAACAAAAAAAAAATCAACACCTTTTGTACATATGCCTGTAAATTTTTTTAAATACTTGAGCCTTTTCTTGGGGTGGGGGGAGGGATGGCAAAGAGACAAGATGAAGAAAAGCCTTACGTTTCACTTTCTTCATCGGTTGGATTGGATGCTTACAGGGTTTTTCTTGTAACATTTATAAGTGCTGCTTACATCACTGAACAACAACAAAAAATAATAATGGAGTAGCTGTTGCCCTTTTCTGGTTGTGTGTACAGTATGTGTGGAATAAAAAAGGGAAAATGTTTTCACAAACTGTTTTGTTTCGTAATTGAATTCAACAATACCGTAGCTACCCATATTGCACTGAGCTTGCCAGTGGTGACTGTCAGGAAAGTCCTATAATACAATTTGTTGGTTGTTGTTGCAGAAGACTGAACTGTTTTGGAATATTTAACAATAACATAAACAGAGTCAAGTGTTTTCAAATGTGGTTGTCTGGTTTTTATGGCCTTGCTGTGTACTTTTCCCTCTTGACAGTAAACTTCTGACTATGGCTTACAGTTTGACATTTTAATTTATTAGCGCTGCTCTGCTCTCTTTCCTTGTAAGGAAAGACTTCATGTTGTTTATTGCCAGTTTTTTGTTTACTTTCCAGGTTTGTACTACGAGGTTTAATAAAAAAAACAAAACTTTTTTGGACATTTTGTCTGTCTTCTGGAAAGCAAGAGAGTAAAGGAAGTTCCTTCAAGATGAATTTCTTTCAACAGCTGCCTTGTTAAATAGTAAATCTCTAATTGTAGGTAGGGAGCTTCCAGCCTTCATTTCCCAGACAGGGGTCAGGAAACACTTTGTCAGCTAACAGGAGAGTCCTTAAGGAAGCTGACCGCTTCCCAGGTGGCAGGCAGCAGGAGATGCCTCATTCCCAACCATTGGCTTTGTCAGGGCAGGTCTTTGGAAGGAATCTACATCACAGCTCATCCTTTTACTTACACTGTTTCTGATTACATTCCTTCCTTCTGTGCAGGAAGAGCAGGAGCCAGGAGCCTTCTCAAAGGAGAGCAGATCCCTGCAAATAGAGCATGAGACTTGACAAGCAACAGGTGTTAGACATGGTCAGACCTCGAGTTCAGAGAGAAAAATGACTGCAGAAAAAACGGCAATGAGATGATGCCTATAGGTCCTGAGGTTTCTAAAATACATGCACTTAATTAATAATTAAGTCAGGTTTATCTCCCTAGTGTAGTCAAACAGATGTTACCATGGAAAAAGCACGTTACACTGGTGCTCCTAATAACCATTTTTGTTTCTGAGTTAGGCTCCTCTGTTCACTTGTCATGGATAAAATACCTGGGTAATCAAGTAAAAGACATGGTTGGGATAGAAATACTTTATTTTATCTTGAAAGAGGAGTAAGTTTACACAAAGCTAAGATACCTGCTCCACAAGGAGTGTAACATTTCCATATGCATCTCTCCTCCTTCTCAGGTTCTTATTTTTTCCTTAACACCTATAACTAAGTTGGTCCTGAATAAGAAGTGTGAGAACAGTAGACACTGCTGCGTTAGTAGACATTAGACTGCTGCATTAGTAGACAAAGGCAGGAGGCAGTAGGTAGTAAAGAGTAGAAAATAACTTTTCATTTTGGTTTGGATCCTAAATCTTCAGTTGCAGCAGCTGAAAACATGCAAAGGAACAATTTGGGTTCAGTATTACACATCAACTCTTAAGTACTTCCAAATCAGCCATTTAAAGGTTAGTGGTCAAAGTAACTTCTACCTCTTCCCTTAAATTCTCTTATACATAGTATATACAACAGTTTTCCTGCTCCCCTGAGCCCCAAGACTGTTAAAGTGTGTGTGCTTTAGGCATAATTTTTTCTTTAAAAACCAACCTCCGCATGACTGGCAATTTTGTAAAAAGGCAGTATTACTAAGTATAAAGATCTGGCTGTTATGCTTGGTTAGCAAATTGTTACACAGGCAAGCTCTTCATTCACTTGTTCATTCATTCAGAAGTCATTCTTAAAGGATATGGTTTTAAGATTCAAATAGTTTGAGAGTCACTTTCATCACTGCCATCTGAAGCACCCTTTCTCTCAGTTACAGCAGCAAGGGCAGTGTCCACTTGAACTTCCTCTTCGTCAGACTGAACAACGGGAGACTCTCCTTCGCTCGCATCCTGGCTGGCGGAGTCGGTGCATGTCGAGGAGAGGGAACAGAGTTTCTGCCGTAACTCGGACTGGCTCGGCACCTGAAGACTTATCTCATTCACGTAGGTGTTGGAGTCGGGTCCTGAGAGTTGGGAAAACAACAGCAACAACAGAAGTCAAGCTCTGGCTCAGCAAGGGGCTTGAGAAGTCAGTACATGAACATCAGCTCTGCACTGGTTAGGGAGTCACTTTCAGGCTGTTTCTCTTCTTTTGCAAGACACCAAGAAGAAAATCCCAACAAATGCAGTGCAACAGAACTACACAAATTGGAAATTTAAAACCAAACAAACAACTAGGAAGCAAGCAAGAATAATCATGCCCAGTTTTGACTAAAAATGAAGATGCAAAAGCAAAACAAATCCTTGTCCACAGCATGAAAGCAATCCTCTGGTAGAGCTCTACCACAGCTCAGGCGCACAGGAGTGGGATTTTAAGACTCTGCTTCCTCCACATCCTGCGCACAGAAGACTTGTAGGCAAGTTCAGTGTAACAGTGTTTGCTTGCAGTTTGAGAGTTCAGGTTTCAAAATTAGATCCTCTTCCCTGGACAGTCCCTGACAACAAGTAAGTTAAAATGAGGAAACATCTAAACACTTTCCATGTGATCTGCCAAAAAAAGCCCTTTTTTCTTTCCTTTCTACCTAACAAGTGTTCCTCCATAGTCAGAGCACCCAGCTTCAGCTGGTAACTTTAGTGAGAAAATTATTTTAAAAATTTATATTGGAGAAGTGTTTCAGAAGGGTCAGATGGATATAAGCTACACCTTACCTCTGCTCAGACTGTTTGCAGAGCAGTTCAAACCACATTGCCTATGACTGGTCCTCAAGTACCTGAGTGAAATTTGAATGCTAGAAATTTCAGAGAACCTGCCTAATGTGGTGTACACCAGCATGCATTAGAATAACTTACACAACACACAGAAGAGGTTTTTCAGGAGTGACAGAGCTAACTCAATTTTGCAGTTTAACTTACTGTCATGAAACGTTGCAAAGCCAATGCCCACAAGCTGGCAATGTTTGTAGCAAGGCAAATTTGAAAACATTTCAATGTCTTGAGCTGATTCTCATTTTTACCAGTTATTAAGAAAACTTACCTTTATTTTGTGGTGTTCAGCACAATTGTCAAACCAACCTTGCCCTGACAACCCAGTTCTCCCCTGACAGCAAAATGAAGGGTTACCTTTAAGCCATCTCATTTTTCTGAGAATGAAGACTATTGCATATTTGGTTTGATACCGGGGTGCCCAGTTCTTAAAGCAAGCACAAAAATCCCTTAATCAGAGGGAAATAAAATGTCTGGAACCACAAGAGCAAGATTCACAAGACTTACACTGCAGTAATGTTGCAGTGCTGGAACATTACTACAGCACAGGTACATTATATTGCAGTGTATGTGCATGTATAGACACTATACATACATGCTGTAATATTAAGATTACAGCATAAAATAATGTATTTTTTTCAAAAGCTAATGCATTTTGTCTGCTTAGTTAAAAAAGTAGTTTCTGCACTTCCTTAGATAATCCAGCTAAGACTGTTTGCTGTTAGGACACGAAAGCTTCTTGGTCCAGCATCTGCCAAACAGCCAGCAAGGGTGTTTCTGTAATTACTGGCAAGCTCAAACGATGATCAGCTTTAATAATGCATGAAGTGGATGTCTATCCAAAACCACCCATCTGAATTCTGGTTTTGCAATGAAACAAAAAAACCTTTAGTAGTTAACTGTGCCTTGACCATTTGCCATAAGCTTTTCATGTTCACAGCAGGTGTTAATCACCTGTACATTGGGAGCACTGTAAGTATTTCCATAAAAATATTTCAATCTGTATTTTCAGAAGAAATCAGAAGGACCTTTTAAAGGAGCTTCATCATCTCCCACAAGAAAAATCATTTTGGCTCTTTCAAGGAAAGGTATTTTAGTACTGAAGTTTTTAACTAGAAAAACACTTCCATGGTAGAAAACAGATCTAGTATTGAGACACTAATTCTCAGTGTATGTGTAAACTGCTGTGTTGAACCATGTCTCTCAGTATCTCTCACTGAAGATCTTGCATTATACAACTGGTCCAAAAATGGACAAACTCTAAGCAAGCAGTCTTAAAAATAAAAGCCTCATTACTGCCAGCTTTCTGTTATGTTTGCTAAAATGTCCTCTACTAAGTCTATATTGGCAAAAATGCACCTCAAGCCAGTATGAAACACATCACCTACCCAGGCTGTGATGAATACAACAGGGAGCTGCAGTAAGAAAAATGAGAGTGTCTGGAAATACCACGTAGTTTTGCAGCAACTCCCTTGTACAGCAACTAAATGTTAATGTGTCGGGAAGCACTAATGAAGAACAGTCAATCTACATCAAGTGTGATGTGTCGTGAGATAACATCACCCATTACAAATGAAAGCAGTTCTGGTGGTTTATCACTGTCTCTAAGCAGGCTGTCATTACAAGTACCATACCCAGCATGGGAGACAGCACATTATTGTCCTCGCTTCCTGAGTTTAAAAAGACATCGAGTGCTTCCTGGTCAGACATGTCCATTAGGTCCATCTGCTCCAGCATGTCCACATTCACCTCCATGGAAGACATACTTCCAATCGGCTCTGCAGGAGAAACAGCGCAATGAGCGAACTGACAATCAGCTACACGAGGTTATTACCTACCAAGGCTGCAGAAGCTGCTGTAATTGCCTGCATTAGCAATAATTAAACTTAGGAATGGAAGGAGCCCACTCACGGGAGCTGCTCAGCAGCAACCTCAGGCCAAATCCAAGAGCATTCTGCAATCTTTGTTGTGAAGCTAACAACCATCCATTACAGCTTTTGTAAACCAAAACATTTTTAGCAGCAGTATTTATAGCAATAACCTTCTCAGAAACAAGCTGAGATGGGACTCAGGGGCAAAGATTGAAACTTTCCCTTTTGGAACACTCCTTTTCAATTCTCTCAACCAAAAGTCTTTGTAGAGAAAAACAAACACATTTAAGCACACAGTCACTACATGTCAATATACAAGGGACATAGAAATTCAGAAATCAGGATTAATGTTAACAGAGAGCAGCTGTTGCTCCTCTCTCAGTTAATCTAAGAAATGTCAGTAGTCTGTAAACCCAGGCTTCATGGCTAGTATTTTCTCTCAGCATGGGGATTTCACATTATTAATTATTTGAGCAAATTACTTATCTGTCAATACAGAACTGACAATTTGCAAGGGAGGTAAATACTTGGGTGAGCATCTCCTTCCTTGAACAGCAAAACATGCAAACAGAAAACAAATTCAAGGCCACTCAAAGTCCAGCTGCTGCATAATATCAATTATTACAACCAAGAGTTTACTGGTTTATCTAAATTTAACAATTACCCTATTGAAAGCTTTCATAGGTGAACTGAGATGAAATCCTGTAGTTTGATTGAGCTTTTTTTTTCAAATATGCTATAGCTCTGCAGTTTTACATTTACTGCTGGTCCAAATCTTTCATTAAAACAGTTTTCTTTGATAAACGTGGGTTCCACATTATACTAAAAAGCTGAAGTTCCTAATGTTAGGCAGCCTAACACTCTTAACAGAGCTGTGTGCCTGTGTGCCCAGTACCAGCCCATGACAATGTCCACTTTTAGTCTAAAAGACCACACATTACACAAAGCAGGAGACTCAAACTCAGTTCCTCCCGACTGTGAATTCGGATTTACATATCCCACCTCTCCCTGGCCACCCATGCAGAGCATCTTGCAGATGAGTATTTATAGCATTCATGCAGAGAAATGGAAACCTTGGATTGTATTCCCTGCTCTGATATTACAAATTATAGTAGAACTGCACTTGGAGCAGGGACAGAATCTCTACATTTTTTCCTGCCACATGAATGCTTAATTTCCCACTGGCTTCCCTACTGGTCCAACAGTGCCTGCATTTTGGCCCAGCAGATGGAAACCTCCCACACAGAAGTGCCTGTAATCTCTGGCATTCTTGTGCTTTAACCAGTCCGGAGATGCCAGACTTGTGTCATTTCATAATAAGGAGACTCTTAATGTGACCTCCCGTGTCCTAATCACACCCAGTGATAGGGAACAGCTGCCACCTGGGAACTGCTCTGAAATGCTACACTGAGCTTTCCTCTGCACTTTGCAAAGTGTTCTAAGGCATCCCCTTGCCAGGTGACAATCCCAGGTTTTGGAACTCCAGTGGACAAAGCAGCTGCCTCCATCCATATTTTTACATAGATGCACTCTTCAGCTGCAGAGAAAAATGCTGTTCCAGAGGTAGTTCAGTGCTTTGCATTTCCTCAGACAAGGAGTAGAGCCTGACTAACCTTGCAAGGTATCCAGCGCCCCTGGGACACAAAGTTTGTTTAAAAGGCTTATCTGAAGTTCCAATTCCACTGAGGAAGAATTTGGACATTTTTGCAGAGCTTCCTCTGTGCATTAAAACCACTGCTGACTCTGCCCCCTCAACAATGCTCTCCCAAGTTGGGAGTTTGTGCATTATGCAGAAGGTATTTTACAACTTGCCTCTCCTCTCTGCTATCTGCAAGTATCCTGTGGAAAGGTATTGCTCCATGTCCTGCTGGAAGGCTTCTTCAAAGAACTTCTGGCGCTCCTTTAGCTTCATCTGCTGGGTGTGCTCCATGTCCAAAACCTTCTGTGCATGTTCAGCATCGAGTTCAGCTGAGCATGAAACAAACAAACAAATCAAATATTGCAGGTGTATCCCCCCAACTCTCAGAATTTAAAACCCACAGAACCTGTTCAATAAATTCTGACAGGCTGTTACTACAGGCTGTTAACACAGGCTGCCATAAAGGAGGTCTCTGTGCTTTGCAACTGTATTTTAAACCAGGACAGTGATGCCTTATTAGGCAGGATAACCTTCACATTAAAGTGATGTCAACGATTTATCTTGAGGCAAAATGCAAATTTCCTGAGCTGTACAAACAGAAACACCTGAGAGCACTGTCCATCAACAACTAGGATTTCAGAATTCTGCCCAAAAAAATTCAGATAATGATGCTTCTGCAGTCATATGCACCTAATGCACACAAAAGCAACACTTTTAATTTGAATATTGCAGCATGTTTCCCCTACAATGCAAGTGGCAAGATACATACATGTACTGATATGTACACATACATAACATGTGGGTGTGTACATGTGTGCCTGAAATTCTGGCTTTGCCAGCTTCCAGACAGAATGGGAAAATCCCTTGAAGAATCCTACATGTACATGCAGCAAAGGAAATATTAGACAGAATTAGGAATATTAGACAGAGTATCATTAGAAGAGCTCCTTCCCCCCTGTTTTGCTCTAGACTGGACAGAGGAGAAAAGAACTGTGCTGTTTACTGCAGAAAACCATCTTCTAGATTAAAAAATGTAGTTGCTATTGAAGTACTGACTGCAGCCAGACTGCTAAAATATGCTTCAGAAAATTTGCTTTTTAGGAGGAATATATAACCTGGAACCCTGTTCCCAGAGTTCTTTGTTCACTTTTCTGGTCTCATGAGCACTCTGCTTACAATAAAAAGGAATTTTCCAGCTGAGCTGCTGATGGAAGGGACGGGGGTGGTGAGAAGAGCTGCTGGTGTGTTCCGTTCTGCCTGTTAGGGAAAGGTCCAACAAATACCACTGGGTGAAAAATGTCCAAGCTTTCACATGCAAGACAGACACAGCTGGAATATGGCATCCACATGGATAAATGCTGAGGGAGTGTAAGGTTTTCTAGGACAAGCGCTGTGTCAGTCTTCCAGGAAAAACATTATGTTAATGATATTCTAAGACACGGACATTCATTAAAAGCAGTTACCATTATGGAGATTATTACCCAAATGCAGAACATGTTTTATGAAACCAGGCAAAACATCAGAGAGCAGTTAATTCACTCTGTGGCCTGAATCAAGGTCACAGATCATACACAGAAGCAACTGAGCTGTGGTAGATGCCACAAGAAGACAGGAAACTGGACTGATACACTAGATATTCATTAAAACATCAGTAAATAAGCTGAAATCTCTCTTTTTTAAGGGGATTGCAGAAGTAAAACATCAGTGTATGAAACAGAAAGCATCTTCCCTGAAGGCAACATGTCTTTATTATCAATTACACTGTGGTGTATGATGACTCTGTGTCCCCTGGAGCAACTCCTTTACTGCAGTCCTGGATGATGAGCAATTATTAATAACATTGTCTATGATGCAGAAATGCTATTCAATTGTAATAATAAAAGCCAGTGGCTCTCACTGACAACAGGAATCTTCCGTCTCTCTCATAATATATTCTGACAGTTTTGCACTCTAGATTGGTAATTCAGGATATTTTTAATCCCAAAACAGAGATGGCATCCAAGTGACAGGAGACTGATACAATCTCCCTCTTGACATTGAGTTTTTTGTTTTTAACTTTTGCCTAAAATGTCCTGAAAACTGTTGAAATTGTCACTGGCCAAAGCTGAATGGCAACAGCTGCCTGCTGTGCTGGCATGTTTCACAGGAAACTGTAAACACAGAGCTGCTGTCACAGACTTGTTCTCCAAAGTCAGAGAGAGAGAGTTAACATCTAGAACCTTGCTGCATGATTTCACGCCCTGCCAGGTGTAGTAAGAGGTGCTTGGCTAAGCAAAACCAAACTGCTGCATTTGGGGTTTCTGTTTGTTGTCAGAAATACTAAGGATGGGTAGGTGAAGCCAACAGTCACACATGAAACCAAAGAAAACAGGTGTATTGTTTCTTTCACAAGGCTACTCAGAATTACATTTTCCATAAGCCAAGTGTAGTTTATAAAACACTGAATAGAAACAGCACCAAAGGAATTCCAAGTATCCTCCATACTTGAAAAGTATTGAAAAGTATCATCCATATGCCATTATACACTGCTCTTATGAATTCCTCCCAGGATGCAAACTGAGGCTTGGCACACTTAAAATAATACTGTATTTTTCCTTTCACTCTAAAATCGTACTTTTCAATTAGCTACTGCACCTTTTTCTCTATCACAGTGCTGTGCACAGGAAAGAAAACAATACAGACTACACAGAAAATGCTAATGCACAATTAGATGCGGACATACAGGAGTTGCCACAATAATCCAAATAAAGGATGACTAATTCCTCACCAGCTATGACTTTTAAGAGAGCAGACACTAAAAGCAGGCAATTTTTTCGTAAAAAAGCAAACACTCAAGTGCTAAGGCACAGCCTTCTGCACCACACCCAGGAACAGCCCCACAGCTCACCCTGCTCCCTGTCAGGGAACAGCCCACAGCCTGACTCCCCTGCCCTGCATCTTCAATGTTTGAACCACACACCAGGAGAATCCAAACTCCAAAGGAACAAATTCAATAGCTTATAACCATACACCTCAAGTGTAGAGGGCACCATTTCCTGGTATCACTCCTAGGCCTGGCTGACACTTCCTACAAATTAAAATTCTGCCACAGTACTTGAAGATTCTATCCAATGAACAAAGTGACCATTTTATGCTTTAATCTAAAATATTTTCCAGCTATGTACAACAGAGTTCCTGAATAAGTTAGAAGAATTACTTTAAAAAAAAATAAAAAATCAGCAATTGAAAAGACTGTTTGTTTACATGGCTAACACATCCCTTAGAGCAAACATGAAAGATGTCAAGTTGCCCAAATGGATGGCTTTTTGGTGCTTTCATACTGTTACACAACCAGTTTACTTCCCTTCAACTAATTTATTATGCAACTTTATATCTCATGTGAAGTAGAACCCATAAATGCATCTGGTCTAAAGAAAGAAGGACACAGAGAACACAAAAAAATAACCCTTTTCTTCCCACTAGAGTCCATTTGCTTTTTGTAGCCTCATCCAACCAGACCATAAAATGCATGCACACATTCTTCGAGGGATTTTTTGCTTTTGCGACAGAGATCAAAGTTTCAAGCAGCCCTTCACTGAACTCACTCCTGGTTTTTGATGTTCCTCCTGTGCTGGGAGAGTTTGAAACTGGACACGGCATGAAGACACACTGGGTAGAGGATAATCCCTTCCCTTGATGTCCTGGCCACGTTCCCGTTCACACGGCCCGGGGTGCTGTGGCCTTCCCTGCTGCCGGATGTGCTGCAGGCTGGCACCTGGCTCGCTGCCCTCACGGGTTTCCACAGAGCCGGGGTCATCTCCAAGCTCAGTGCCAGAGCGCTCCATCTCCTCACTCAGGACAGAGCGGTGGCTTCTGGTCCCAGCCCCCAGGTAGGGAATGACCCATGAAGTTCCACCCTCCCACCCAGCCAGTCATTTGTCCACCGTGCTGCCCATCCACCCAGACTGTAACATCATCATCACTTGGCTGCAGGAACACCATGTGAGATTGTCAAAACCTATCAGTAAGCTGGCTACTCACTGAACAACCAAAACCCTTCAAAAATCAGAACAATAAAATCATACAGGCAGACAATGGAAGGCAGAGAGCCAAGCAGCTTTTCGAGTGCATTATGACTTAGCAACTTATCCTGCAACTGCCTCGTTACAGACCCTTTCAACTACAAATATCAAAGCAAGACAAGACACTGGGGAGTGCTTCAAAGGATGCAGTTTCCCTCAAAAATGTTTAAATTATTCTTGACAGAATTTAGAATACATGTTGATACTACAAGGGAGGATGTGCAGAGCACTCTTGCGCTATAGTTTGCTGACAGGTGGGGAGAGTGCATTGGCAAAACTTGGGGAAAACAAAGTAGAATAAGTGATCTAGGTGCACACAGTCTTTCTTCCACAGGTGAGTGAAAGGAAAACAAGTGAAAACTACAAGACCTAGCTGTTTTTAAAGGCTTATTTAACAGCCTCTTCACAAAGCAATTTGTTTTTACTAAAGGTATACTCAAATACTTACAATCAAAAGAATTAAGTCCTGATTCACTAGAATGTGAAGTCAGGATTTCACTCAGTGACAGAAAGATCATCTGTGTTTGAAAAAATAAACACTGTTCCAAATGAGATTTACTGTCTGCCAAGTCTCAAAAGCCTGCGTTTTCATGAAAAAATGTTTTACTAAAATTAAGATTATCAAAAAAATCCGTCATTAAGAATGACTGTACGTACTTCTTGATAATATCTAACTAGGGTTTTTATAGATTGCATCAGAATATGAAAACTCTAAGTAGCTCACAAGCAATCTAGTCAAGAGGAAAAGCAGAGGTTTTACCAGTGCAGAGAAAAATTATTTTTAACATTTCTCAGCAAGCAGTTTCAATAAGTTGGCTTACCTTGAAAATTCTCTTTAACACATTGCTTACTTGAGATCCTTGGAATATAAAAGACAAGCTTAAATAAATATCAGAATAAACCACAGAAAATAGGTGCCTGTGCACACCAGGATTCCAGTTACTAACACAGCACCTGGAGGAAGAGGCAGCTTCCGACCAATGCCACAGGAAACAGCTTGGGAAAAGGTTTCCACAGAACTCCAAACCTTATCTGGCTACCAGGAAATCATTGTAATTAAGAGACACTAAAAATATGCTCCACCAAAGAGCAAATGCACAAATTGAGTTCTAAAAATGTAAATACATCTAGAATTTAAAAAAAAAAAAATTAAAATCACATTTGTGATTAAAAATATGCCAGGCTGACTGCTCTGCAAGGTGGCCCACACCACTGTAATGGATTCTCATTTTAGAACTAGATCTACTGTGATTCAGAAACAGCAAGAATGCTTTTGGCCACTTCATTTGTCACTAAAAACATCCCAAAACCTGAGTGAATTTGCCTGTTTCTCTTTTTTTTGTTTTTTTAAATTAAGGGCAGACACATTTTTATGCCTGCAGATGTGGTAAACAGGAACGACTTTAGAATTGTTTTAACTGGTTTTAACTACAGTCAAAATCACCATGCATGTACTGTTCTACGGCAGATTAGGGGTGGGGTTTTTCCACACTTGCTTCATGTCATGCAAAGTATGGAAATGTTACAGCAAAAGCTTTGGAGGAGGATTCTCTCCTTCAGGCACATGCCTGACTACTCCTGGGTTAACAAATCTGCAATCCATCATCTTCCATTTTTCTGGTTCAATGTCCTTTATGGTCATTGGTGTTCAAGGACAATATCCGTCTTTCTAGAATACAGGATTTAGCGCTGTGGCTTCAGTGGGATGTGAGTACCACAAGCCTTCCTCAGCTTCCACCAGGACAGGCTCTGTTAGCAAGAGGGTCTTCTACCTCCCTGATTTATCCTTTAGTCAGATTCCTACCCAACTAAAACAGAATAAAAAGTGACCTGCAAGGGAAGGAGGGAAGGATAACATTAAGCTGAACCTCCTCAGTGTAGAAAGAAGAAAAAAAAAAAAAAAATAGCATCTACGCTCACACACTTGTTTCCTGCCTCCCTATAAATCCACCATTTATGTGAGAACAATCCACATATAAATCCATACTATAAAAACTATAAATCTGCAATTATGTAAGAACAATAATTCGGTTAGTGAGCTGCAAAATGTGTATTTCCACTATAAATAAACCTGACAATGTCACATGTACCTTCAGTACATTTAAGTTCGTGAAGACAATCTGGCTTTAAAACCTAGCCACACATTTGAAAAATCCCACTATTACAGAAATTGTACCTGAAAACAGCTCAAATGATTCAGCACAATTCTACTGTCACGAAATGCAGTATTTAATGCATATGCTCTCCAATTACTGGTTTTTCAGCCTTACCTCAAAAATACTAATTTTCAAATGGAAAAACTAATCGATAGCAAATCTAAACCCAAAGTACTTAAAATACAAACCACAGTACTGCAGTATTCTATTCATGTTTCTAAAAGGTCCATGAAACTGTCCCAAATAAGATTAATAACATCCCATCGTCTAAGCACAGATTGATCTATCAAACAATTTAATGACTATTTTCCATTCCAAAAAGATAACCACCCTTGCTTTGGAATTAGAAGGCTTTCAAGACAGACAAGTAGCTTCTGCTGCTACAAGAATAGTGTCAATCTTAACCTTAGCACAGCTGTGAGCTATTTGCCTTCTAGATGAAATTACGTGCATGTGCAGACACGTAAATTAATGATGAGATACTGTTTTGCTGTCACAACACATTGTGCACAGGTTGAAAACACAGGTTCCACGACATGGCACTTCAGTTGGCAGGTATCACTTTTACTTGTCCTCAAGAATAACACCCAGTCCCAAACTACTGCTGCAGCAGAACTACTCTTCACCCAAACTATAACCATCATCAGACACACAGAACAACACCATTCAGCACTGAACTAAATCTTGCCTCAAAGCGCGAAGGCAAACAAATTTTTGCCTTCTTTCCTAATAACTAGAACAAAATGAGGGTTTCACTCCATAAACTGCTTTCAGAATAACCAGTTTTCTGACTGAACATGCTAATTTATACCTCTCTCTTCGGAGGGAGGAGCAGATCCTGTTGAACAGTCCTAGAGGCTTCAGAGCCAAAAGGAATGAGCTGCAGATTCGTAGTTGTCCTGGGTTGCAGTGTATTCTATTACCATCCCCATCAGCTGTTGAAACCAGGTGGGGCAGTGTTTCCTTGCCTCCTCCCCCCAGACTATCTTTCTGTTAATTGCCCATCATTGTCCTGCCACATGACTCAGAGATAACTCCCTCCGGACTATCTTCTGTTAATGAGCCTAATCAACACTTTGCCTCATGACTCGTTACCCCATTGTGAGATGCTCCACCCAGAGGGAGGAACCAAGCATCCCATCGTGGATATAAGCTGAGGCTGAACACCAGAGACACTGGCTTCTCACTGGATTTCCAGAGGACAGGAGCTACACAGCCACCATTGGACTTCCTGAGGAAGAGCAGACTCTTTTACTACAGGATCACCGCTTCAGAGGACTGCAGCCACCATTCTACCAGACTGCTACCACCACCCTGCCTAACAGGGTGTCAGGTTGTACCTTGACTCTGTCAGTTTGACAGTGTTTTCTTTTACCTTTTTTTTCCCCTTTTCTTTGATTTCCATTAAATTGTTATTCTGACTTGGTGCCTCCCACTGGTTTGTTTTCAAACTAGTACAGTAGTCTCAGTACAGTTCAGCCTAACTGGACTTAATTTACATTGACAGTGAAATATTTTAGACCTGAGGAGGGATTTTGGTTTTTTGGAAGACATACTTTTAATACAAGTCTTAGGTTAACATAACCAATGACGGCACAGTCAGAACAGGAAAAAAAAAAAAAAGGAAAAACATACCTTTTACAAACTATCATGTAACTAGTTGGAAGTGAATTTTATTTTTTCACATGCTTGGTAAAGCATTCTGTATTTATTACACAGACTATATTTGGTAACAGATCATAGGAACATATCATAGAATCGTAGAATTAATTCTAGATAAAATGATTGAGCTGGAAGGGACCTCAGACATCATCTAGTTCCAATCTTTTGCCATGACATTCCACTAGACCAGGTTACTCAGAGCTCCATGCAACCTGGCCTTGAACACTTTCAAGGAAGAGGCATTTGCAACTTCTCTGGGCAACCTGTTCCAGTGCCTCACCACTCTCACAGTAAAGAATTTTTTCCTAATATCAAATCTAAACCTACTCTCTTTCAGTTTGAATCCATTGCTCCTTGTCCTGTCACTACATGCTCTTGTAAAAAGTCACTCTTCCTCTCCTTGTCTTTCCTGTAGGCTCTCTCCAGGTACTGGAAGGCCACAGTTAGGTCACCCCAAAGCCTTCTCTTTTCCAGGCTGAACAATCCTAATTCTATCTGCCTTTCCTAGGAGGGGAGGTGCTCCATCCCTCTAATCTTGGTGGCCTCCTCTGGACTTGTAATTTCTTTCTTTCTATTTTAAGCTAATTATAACAGGTGAGAAACTGCACAAATTAAAACTAAATATTCATATAGTCAGAACTCCAGGACCACCAGTGAAATAACACTCCCACAGGTAGAAAAAGCCTTATTTGTTTACACCAAAGTTTCATATGCAGCAGTATTTTAAAAAGACCATAAGCAAATCATTTTATCAGTAGCACACACAACATGTTTGAAATATGTATTTTTTTCTTGCCAACTTAGTCTATTTCCTACTCAATTTCTGCCAAAACAATTTCTCCAATGCAAGCAAAAAAAATTTGCTATTCATTCATCCAATTAATGCTGAGCTTATTTCTTAGAAAAAGAACCATTAGATTACAAATCTAGTCCAGTTCAACACTGTTTGGTTAATGTCCCAAATGAATCACACTACAGATTTTCTTTAGAAATCCTAGAGATGAGCAAACACTTTTGTTTGGTATCATTAGTGAAACAAGATCTGAAATAGCATTCCCTCTAACAAACCAGCATCCATGAGCATCCAAACATGAGGGGACTGACAGCTATTAAGAGATGTGTTACCAGCTGAGGAATTTTAAAACACATGCAGTCCTCCATATTCATTACACACAGAGTATGAGTTATGACAGACCAGATTATTTTCAAAATCCATATTTATTCTCAAATTCAAAGATGCCATCATTCTTTTTAAAAAAGGAACATGTACCAGTGCTATTTGCTGGTAAAGCCAATTTGCAACATTAGCAATAGCATGCCTTTTCCATACTTTTTATAACACTGTAAGACAAATCTCTTCAAGCTACATTATAATAGTCTCTTATAAAAGCGTTTTTCAATTAATGGGTTGTTTTAAATTCAGCCAATTGGACAGTAACAATTATATAGGCACAATAAAAGGAAGACAACCAAAACAAAAATTGTACTACATTTCAAACAGAACAATCTGGCTGCACATAAAGCCATATTTTCAGAACATATGACTACGTTTTCACAGTTAAAATTCCTCATTTTCTACCTATGGAAAGGCATTATATAGCAAGAAATAGGGCATCTGACGTTAAGTGCAGAAATACAGACAGTGTTTTTTCCACTGAACATTTTTATCTTTAAAATTAAAATGTGAAAAACAGTTTAGCTAGCACATGGGCTGTGATTCAGAGGTAAGGCAATATTCAGTGTGTCAGTTCTAAAGAAAGGACATTGAGTTTTAAATTTTTAATGAAACCTTTTAAGCTTTCTCCCATGCATCTAGTTTTCATATACTCAAAGACATTCCACTTGCTTCTTCATTTTTTAACAGAATATTAAATGGTCTATAGCTCAGAAATAACAGACCATAACAAACAAAAAAAGCAGCCCTGACAGAACTTCCAACTTGCAAAATACTAGCTGTCATTAAATAGCTCAATTATAAGAATAAAATTCTTCTGATAAACTTGAAAAATATTTGAGATAAATCTTTTGAAGGGGGGGAAAAAAAAAAGTCTTGAAAGATTATCTGCTCCCACTGGCTTGCTGACTTATTTGTGTGCCATCTTCCAAACTGTACAGATGTGCAACACTGAAGGTGTAATAAAGGTCATCTTTATCTGGAGTGTCAAAGCCCTTCCATAATTTTACTGCCAACTCATAACAGTTTCTGCAACTTTGACATGTCTATTTGTTTTTTAAAGGATTTAAGGACAAATCTTGAGGAGCAACCCATACAACAAGGGCAGATGGGAAGAAAACCAAAACCCTTCTTTTACAGTCTGTAAACTGTAGTCTATGGCTGGGTTCACCCTCTTCTTTTGTTCAACCCCGAGGAATGTCTCACGCTTTAAATCTTACAGGATTTCACGTGGCAGACAACATTTGCTACTAACAAGAAGAGAAGCTACCAGGTCTCAACATACCAGTAGTTCTCAAATTTTTCGTCTGACATACAAGTTTTACCATACTTTGTCTTTAAAGACAACCAGACTAAACTAGTGCATCAATGTTGGCAAAGTCAAGGTAGATCACCACTCACCCAAACAATATACCTGATTTTTTGGTACTAGATCAAACTGGCACTGCCACACCAAGGAAGCACTGATGGCTGGGAACAAAAACAATTCTTCTAGACCCAACAATTCTGAAAAGAAACCTTTCTGGAGGTGTGCGTTTGTTTGATTGTTTTTATACAGAATCAGCTGTCATCTGTCCTCCTGAAGCTGGCAGAGAATTGACATCAGGTATAAAACCAACAGCCACCATACTGCCGGCTCCAGCAGCAACCGCCTTCACTCAAAACTATTTTTGCTGTTTGGTCATTAATTCGTCAATGGTAGCACCAGGCACAAACTAACAGTGTAATTTTAAACTTGTGCTTATTCTGGTTTAGCTTGCACTAATGGATAAATTGATCACAAATTGGCTACTCAAACTGATTTAAACAACCACGTAATTAATTTTTCAAGTACTGTAGCAGGCTGGTTTAAAGGTACTGTACAAAAACCAGCAGGTCTTTTCTCATGTGTGCCATATCTAAGATCTTAACACCATTAGGTTAATAGATTGCTTTAAATAATTAATTTAATACATAGAAATTAACAGACTAATGGAAATTAATAGAGTAATTTATTAATATTAAATGCATCTAGACAAGTTCCACTGGCTAACATAACTAACCAGGTCACCTGTACCCTCAAAGAACGAGTATAATTAATAGCTAAGACTTCTCTTATTTGATGTTCACAGTTTTACACCTGCTTTTCATTGGGAGGAATTGTTACCACTAAAACAGGACAAAATTTCCTAGGTCTCTCAGTTGCTTAACCCAACACCTCAATGAATACATGTAACAAAAAGAGAGACACCCATGCAGCAAGGGAGGAGGGGGAGCAGATGGATGATGTTACTGATGCTTCAGTGGAGCACTAAACAAGAGAAATATGAAAGGAAAGGAGATACAAAGGAAGAGAAATGAGGATGGGGCAGAGGGAGAGGGGAAGGGCAACTGGCAAATCAGATTGCCCAAAAGAGATAATAAATGAGATACGACCCTTCATTCTGGATTTCTCCAGTCTGGCAGAGATTAAACAAGTTGTGGGGAGAAAAACAATACTAACTGGGAGGAAGAAATTTAAAACAGAGGCAGAGAAGGCTTTGCCTTATTGAAACCAAACACCACAAACAAAAAGCCACTACAATAAAATCTGCCCTACTGAAGCTACTCTGACAGACAAAAACCCAAGAGGCTGCAGGAACAATTGCGTTTGAGTGAGGAAGCACATCCTGCTTTGTGACCATCAGTGACTAAACCCTATGCCTACGGTGAAAGCGACCTGACAGACGACACCTAGGATACAGTATCTTATTTGAGCAAACAAAGAAAATCCACCTGAAGGATGCACAGACATCAAAGTGACAGTGAGGAGTGAATAAAAAGCAGAAATTCAGGACGCTGATAAAAGCACAAGGGGGAAGGGAAAAAAGAAGGGGGGCTGACTGAAGAGGGAAGTCAGTGTAATTAGGACTGTGAAACCTGTAAAATACACTTCCTATGAGATGATTCCTTTCAATATACACAGCTATATGAAATCTCTCTCTCAGCTTTTCTCCCCACCTTCTTTTCTTCCAGCACATGGATGCCACACAGGTCTTTTAACATCTCCTGCCACACCTTGGGACAGCAAGTACTGACTTGTGCCTGTGCTGCAATACAGTATAAAATGATGAATTCATTTCCCTGACATCTGTATCAATCAACTTCTGCTGTTTGTAAGCACCTTAAAAACATTCACCTTTAGGCCAACTAAAAATAAAGAACACTTCATTTATATTATTTTCCTTAACTCCTGAATATGTGTAAGGCCTTGCTAACCTAATTTTTGATTTTGTTCTTCAGAATATTTTAGCAGTAATCAGTCACAAGTACTTTAAACCTCACAAAATGCATGCACATTTCCTGCACATGGCAAACGTGCAGCTCATCTCTGAAAAAGTTAAAATTCCTAACTCTCGCTCTATTTCTCTAAACAGCACCTCTCTACTAGGTATCATTCTCTATAGCAACAAAAATCACACACTCTGTCACTACAACAGGTATAGCCACCCATACCTGGACAAAGAGCCTCTATTGCATGGTGATTCTAAAACAGAAAGTGGAAATGCTAATTTTTGAAGCATTAGGATAAACTATAAGCAGAAGTGTAATGATCCTACTCAGTGTCCAATTTTTCCTCTTTCACATCTAAGCTTGAATAACATGCCTCTTGAAATCTGAACATCAACTAATTTTAGAGGAGGGTATCATTAAAACACAATATGACCTTTATTAAATATGAATTATTTGTTCACAACACATTTGGCATGACAGTGGGAAAACATTGCCTTCAGGCCACCATTATATCTGCCCTGTTTCCTTCTCTTTCTTCCTGTCATCCTACATCTGCTTTGTCAGCCCCAACAGTGTCCAACTTCCATGGCAAAAGAGATTTGCTGCCTCCTTTTAGAGCAACCAAAAGTATTCTTATTCATTACTAACACAGAAATAAAATTATGAATTTTAAGACCTAAGCTTTCCAAAGCTTTAGGCAGAGTATTCCTCATCTCTTCACTGCTGCTGTAGATGACAACAGATGACACCACATTTGATTTCACTGACATTTTAATGCAGGGAAAATTTTGTTCACAGTCATGAAGACCAAAATTTATTTTTTAAGTAAAAGATTAAGTTTAATGGAAGTGGGTTACAAACAATACCGAAGGGTCTAAACATTTGATGCCCAGAGACTTTGGAATGCCTTTTAAAACACAAATGAGACAGGCAATGTGGGATAAATGAAGAGAATTTAAAGAAGAAACTCCTCACAAGACTAACATTGAAACAATCTAATCTATCCTGGGCTTGGGTAACAACAAAATCTGTGGAACATGACAAACAAAGACTATGAGGTCTTCCAAGACACAGACACACCAGGGACAGCATCTGGCAAATCACCTCAATATCAGTTCGTAAACATACCTGAAATTATGAACAAAGCTTGTGGTGGGGGTGGGAAGGAACCAAGAACATTCCTGTTCTGTTGGAACACATATTTCCTCTACAAGATGGAATGAATGCTATACTAAGGTGTTCATCAAGCACTGAACTTCAACCTATTGTGGTTCTCTTATAAACTATTAAATCTGTTTATAATAGTGACTATCCAAGGCTAATGAGAACTGAAGCATGCATAAGGAATCAAAGTAACATCATTATTATAATTTCATGCTCTATAAAACTGTAGACATTTGGTTAAAAAGCCTCCTATTTTGAAACATCCTTGCTGATATTATTCATTCTAAATTATTTTTCATCTGTGCCTTATCTGTTAAACAAGTTCCCTTGACAATATATGGGTTTCTATATATATCAAACAGTGGCTGCATCAGAGACAGATCCAACCCTAACAAGCCTAAAATCCTGGTTAAGAAGGAAGAAACTAAAATAAAGCACTGAGACTTGATAATATATCAATACTGTATTTTTGAAATAAGACTGGTAAATACAGAATCACAGAACTGTTAAGGTTGGAAAAGACCTCTAAGATCCTCAAGTTCAACCACCAATCCAGCACTACCACCATGTTCACCACTAAAACAAGTCCTCAAGTGCCATATCCACGTTTTCGAGTGCTTCCAGGGATGCATTCACAATGTGTGGAAGATGACTCAACCACTTCCTTGCAGTGGGCAGTCTGTTCCAATGCTTGACAACCCTTTCCACAAGGAAACTTTTCCTCACATCCAATTTAAACCTCCCCTTGTACAACTTGAGGCCGTTTCCTTTTCTCTTGTCACTTGTTACCTGGGAGTAGAAACTGACTCCCACCTCACCACAACCTCTTTCAGGTAGTTGTACGGAGCAGTAAGGTCCCCCCAAGCCTCCTTTTCTCCAGGCTAAATACAAATGCGTTGTATCCAACGTATTACACAGAATTTCACACATGAACATATGAAATATTAAAGGGCTAGAATGAACTGCATTTTGACGAAGAAGTTTGCACGGCAGCAGTTTCCATTTACTATTCAAAATAGGTCAGACATTATATACTTGCATACTGCTATTATAATCCATTTTTTAAAGTGAAAACAGTAATCACATCAGCAGCTATTGAAGTCTGATGGCCTGCTTTTTCTAACACCTGTCTAATGCTTTCTAAATAGTAAACTGAATGAGGATACACAGCCTAGGGGGAAAAACATAATAAAAAAGACTGGAAGAGATTTCATTTTATAAGCACGTATAGCAATGTATATAGAAAATAAAACAAGAAATGTTATTCTTACACCCACAAGTTAGAACGAAGAACATAAATTTACAGTGAGGCAGCCTATAATAACATAGGCCACATCTGATGATTCTCTATTTGGAAATACCCCATTTCAATGTCTCATTTACAGTTCACATTAACTTCTGTTTTAAATATTCTTTAAAAGTTCTAAACAGTTGACCATATTTCACCCTTCACCTCTATTAATCCATAGGAACATACTTGACAGATTTGAGAGCAAGGCAGCAGCCAACTAGTTAAATCAGCAGTACTGGAAGAATAATGTGCACCCACTGAGTCACCAAGGTTATATAAACTGACACAGCAAATTAATACAACTGCTTCCCTGCCTCCCAAAATACAAACCACTCAACTACTCAGCCATTACAAATGATATCTCTGCTTCAGTGCTAGGAGAACAACTGTCAGAGCCCAGAAACTGAGCTACCTGCTCATTCAAGAAGAGATCTGGAGGTCAGGTCCGAGCACAGGGACGTGCCATTGGCACTTGCACTGCCACTCCTTCATTCATCTGAGGATGAATGTGGAAGTCAAGACTTCGCAGATCGCTCCAGGATATTTGTGGAATGATGAAAGTCCTGCAGGAAATCAGTCCCTGGGTGCTTCACAGACTGGATTGCACCTACCCAAGGGGTAACAGTGCAAAAGAACACTATGAAGTAGCTCAACTATAAAAATTTGGAAGAGCTATGTTTAGAAGTACTCTGAAAAATACTTCTCTAGGTACACACACTTTTTGACTCGCAGAATTTAACAGTGTCTGTATGAACCTGGAGCCTCCTGAAGTGTAAGACTCTTAAGAGAAACAAAATACTTGTTCAATATAGTCTTTAAAAAGTCATAGCACAAAGAATCTAAAAATAGAAGCTTGTAAAGCGCATTATATTGTCAGAACAAATCTGTCTCCATCCTGCCAGAGATGCTGGCGCGGTGATCCGCATGTAACTCCACCTATCTTTTAAGGCAAAAACTCTCCTAGTACCACTGCTTGTGGGCTTTAATGCAAAGTTCTGGCAATCATCCAGGACTCCAGAAGGAAGGGAATGCAGCTTTTCAAATTTTCTTTTTAGGTCATGACATATGAGATCACACTGATGGCCACTAAGGCTCCATTTACAAATGCAGAGGGAAGTCAGCAACTTAAATAAAAAAGGAAGGTGCTTCTAAAAACAATGCTACATTGTACAGAAAGGTCATGTTTACACAAATTATCTAACACTCTCCACAAAGCTCAGTAAAATGTAAACTAGAAAATATGATGTACTACATGGAATTGAAAAACAAGGGTAAACCAGCATATTTCAAATGGAAGTTTTAAGAGAAATGAAGAAAAGCCCAAACATTTTTATCAAATTTTATACTGTCCCCAATGCTTAGAACATGAAAGGGTAGGCATGTTCATCACTGAAATGACCAGTTTGAGATCAGTGCATTTTTAACGTTAGTAAGTGGTATTCAGAGCTTTTGTCTTCTGTGAAGAAATGCAAATGGTTTTGGTGCTTGAGATGTGGTCAAGTCTTCAGGCAATGACAGAATCAAAAACCTTCCCCACAATTTTCTCAGACTTGCCCTTTCAAGCAAAGTTAATGGTTCCATACAGTTTTTTGGCTTTATACAGAACTCTTAACAGAAGCCTTTGCCAACAAGACAGATGCCATATTGCCTTCTATATCAAAATAGCAACTAAGAATGATAAGTGAGGACATCACTGGAACATGGATCCAATTAGCAGAATATGGCAAAATTGACATTTATATAACAAAGTTTCAGGTTAGTCATCGATGACTAAATTTATACCACAGAGCTATTAATTCTCACCCTCTGAAGACAGAAGAGCAGCAGATTCCAAGAATCAGAAAACCAACAGACATTTTTTGTCCAACAGACTTCAGTAGAATCAGAGTGGCTGGGGTTGGAAGGGACCTCTGGAGATCATCTGGGCCAACCCCTCACCAAGGCAGGGTCACCTAAAACAGGGGACACAGGAACACATCCAGGTGGTTTTGGAATGTCTCCAGAGAGGGAGATTCCATGACCTCCCTGGGGAGCCTGCTCAGTGCTCTGCCACTCTCAGTGTAAAGTTCCTCCTCATGTTGAGATGGAACTTCTTGTGTTCTAGTTTATGGCCATTGCTCCTCATCTAGTCACCTGCACCACTGAGAAGAGTCTGGCACCATCCTCTTGGCACCTGCCTATGAGATATTCATATGTGTTAATGAGATCCCCTCTCAGTCTTCTCTTCTCCAGACAAAACAGGCCCAGCTCCCTCAGTCTCTCCTTATAAGAGGAATGCTCCAGACCTCTAATTATCTTTGTGACCCTCCACTGGACTCTCTCCAGGAGCTCCTTGTCTTTTTTGTACTGCGCAGCTCAGACTGGACACAGCACTCCAGACGTGTTGTTCGAAACTCCTGTGTTCCTCCTCCCCAGTAACTTGATGACTGTGGTAAGGCAGAAAACAACTGATGCCAGACAAAATAAGAAACTGAGCAGTATCACAACATAGGCAGACAGTATTTTCATGCTTATAGGATTTAAGAAAGCCTCTTTGCTAAATTAATACTAGAACAGTTTACACAATTAACAATTAGCTGGAGGCATTCTAATTACTACAAAACAACCTCCTCAGCTCCCCCTAGTCCAACACACCCTGGCCTTTCAGGAATTTCTCTTTTTCCTGATGCTAACTCCTTCAATATGTTTACGTGTAGAAGTCTCCATGTCCCCTGCTCCGTCAAGCAGGCCAAGCTCGCCCAGCATCTTGTGAAATAAGTTCTCTTCTTATAACTCAATCATTTCTCTAACACCTCATTTGCAGCTGTCCACTGGAAATTTCATGATTGATCCACTCCTGGATGTTATTTACCGTGTTCACAATTGAATTAATCCTAATAGTTCATTTCTCAAAAGAGACTTCATAACTGAGACTGTTTTCCTCCTAAATCATTCTCACTCAATAACCTGTCACTTGCAGAACTTTTTGGTTTGCTATTTATTGTTTGTGCTAGATAAAACCTCTTCTGTTTTCTCTTCTGTTCTAGAGTTAGTCCACAACTCCTTCACATACCTAATTAATTTTCACTCCATGGATTTCATTAGACTTAATAATCATTAATATGCAGGAGAAATCTTCATTGGTAGAAAAGCACCCTGAACTCCACACAGGGACAGAGAGAGAGAGACAGAAGTACCTCCGCCAGACTTCCTCCCATCCTGCAACTAGTGGACATTTTCATACCCATTATGACTTCCAAAATGTGCTGAAAATCAAGGACTTGGCTTTCTACTCTGTCAGCTTTCCTACAGCTTTGCATCTGAAACATGTTCAACTGTAGTAAGAACCAGATACTAAATGACTGGCAGCACAACCCTCTAAATATGTACCAACAAGCAGAAAGGGAAAAAATACATATGTCATCCAAACCCATAATATGGATAGACTTCTTCCAGTCACACAGTTATATCCAGACAGAAGCTGAAGCTGCAGGCCCCTCCAGAAGACCCTGCGCACTCCAGCAAGGGACAAAAACTACCCTCCATCTGAGACAAACCACATGGACAACGGTGCTCTTTAAAATAAAGGTAAATCTTTAAAATAAAGGCTTTCGACATTGTGTCAGCAGAACTGCAACTCCCACATCACTGGTGACCTGCAAACCCCGAGCCTATCAAGTATCACCAATTTCATTTCCTACCCTTGTGAACGCACAAGATAACTGAAAACCAACTGTGTGGTGTTCAGTGTGTCTTCTCTGTGAGGCGTGGGCTCCCAGTTCAATGTTCAATAACCAGAGAAGAGAGAATAAATCTATGAGGATTTAAGATTATGATCAAGGGAAAACCCTCCTGAGCCAATGGAAACGCTGGTACGCAAGGTCTGGAGTGATTACATAATCATCTAATTAAGCCAGAAACTTATTCCTATAAATGGCACCATTCCCGTTTGATTTAAAATGAGACGCAGCCAACTACGTTTTGATCAAGTCTCATTTATGCAACATCAAAATAGCACTAGCTGCCTTCTACATAAAAGGAAAAAAAGGGCTGAGTGACATCTCCACAAGATTCTTATTTCACCCTAATCCACAGGGTAACCCAAGTGATTAAAAATGAAACAATGTGTTAAGTCAAAAAAGCCTCTTAACCGCTTTTGGCCTTGGCTCACACACTCTGTTAGAAATACACAATCTAGAAATATTATGTACATATAAAAATGTTTTACTGATTTTTTAAAATAGCTCACATTTTAAATATCTATTTTTATTATCCAACATTTCACCTGCAAAAGCAAACACATCCTGGAAAAGGACGCCACAGTAGCTACAATACTGAAGACTTATGCTTGTACAGCATCAGCTCCGCTGCCTTAATACAATTTCACATGACATTCCTAACACTCAAACAAAATGGGCAAAATAGTTTACCAGAATACCCACATTTTTGTTCCATTTACTGAAAGGAGTAGAGAAGCATTCAGAATTCCTACATGCTCACATGCACACCTCAGCCATCCACACACATCATTAGAACCTGAGCAGAACAAGTAGTTTAATAACACACTGCTGGGAAAGGCAGGGCTCAGATTTATGTAAGGACATGCTATAAAGAAGGAATAAATTATTTCTACTGCAGCTTTTAAAACAATTCTACTATTTTTGAACACTGTAAGAACGAAAATAGTATCATATTTAGAGTACCACTGCAGAAAGAAACAGTGTCATGTAGAGAAATGTAAAAAGTGTATAATCTATTACTGTACATTTATTTAGTTACAAATCAAACTGATGAAATGTCTGCACTTACAGTTACATTTCTAACATAAAATAGAAGCAGCATGCCAAAATAAAGAATACTGTCATTATAAGACCGTTCAAAAATTCATTTACATCAAGATAAAGTCACAGGCAGCAAGAGCCTACAGCATGTGGTCTTTCAGCACCCCAAAAAATACTACAGCTGGTCTTGTTAGAGAGTTTAAAAGTAGGTGTATGAGTATTTTTTAACTTGTCATTAACCTTAGTGTACATGGGTGGTAAGCAAAGAGATTATCAAAAAATACATGTTTTGCATTACTTTTTTTCTGTCACAAAGCTAGAAATTAAAATGTGATTAAAAGAAATTAGAATAATCAAATACCATAGAGGTATTTGATTATTAGTTTTATTATAGTATTAATGTTCATACTAAGGCTTCTACTTTCTGCTACCTCTTCCCAGAAGTACTTAGAGTAATATTGCTAAGGCTTGCATTTCAAACTATTCTCCAATTTCATATTCTAATCCTTATATAAGTCCAAGGTTGGCCCCCACCCTACACAAAAAACAGCTGTTCTACTGTCCAAGATATGATGGTAAATAAGGAAAAAAAGAAATATTTGCAGCTGTGCCGCTCTTTGCCCATGTTTCCATTGCAATTTCAGGAAACAAGAACAAGTACAGGGACAACTTCTGTCAATAAGCACAAAGTAGTTAAGAATACAAAATGGATTATTCCAGTAGTGTGTGTGTGTATATATATATATATATATATATATATCTTGCAATACTGACAATTTTAAGTGCAAAGTGGTCACACCCCATTTAGCAGAACAGAGGGTAAATTTTGCCATCTTTAAGTAAATAATCAACTGATCTGACTAGACTTATGGAAAGCAAGTATTTTTACAAATTAATTATTTCTAATCAACACAAATGTAAAGAGTTCTCCCACATCAGATGAATTGCTTAGAACAAAATATTCAACTTTACATAATTATTTAACATGAATATCAACGTTAGTGGTCAAAATTACAACTCATAGGTAGAGCCTTGATAAAGCATGCTCCAACAGGTTATTAAAATAACGAATAGTTCAATTTACTCTTATCTTTTGGTCCTGGACATCCACTGAAAAAAAAAAATCCACGTGAATGGTAACAGAAAAAAAACTCCTCGTGGTTATGTAAAAGAATATAAAAAGAATCAGAGTAGAAATCTACATTTTATTCCCACTTCAATTAGGGCACAGCTCTAAACACCATTAGTTACAAATTAACAGCATAAAAATGTTACTGGTGCATTATTAAAAACATTGTTTCATATGATACAGGGGGCTTATATGGATGTAAATAGCATTAGCTGCTTCATTAAAAATACACCATTAGAATTTACTTATTGTTTTATTAATCTAAAGGAAATTAGCATAACTGTATCCATGCTAATACATTCACTACTCTCTTTTTTTATTCGTGGTTTTATCTTCAGATAATAATTCTCTGTCTCCTCTCATCCTCTGGTGTCACCCCACCCTTAGACACGCCTGCTTGAATTTTAGCTAACAAGATATCTGTGTATTCGAATTCTTTTACTAATTCTGATTCGTATTACCTTGACAATAATGCAAAGCGACAGACAAAAGCAAAGCAATAAACAAAAGCCCTGGAAAAATAGACATTTAGTCACTATTTCATTCAAATTTGCTAAATCAAGTCGATAATTAACCTGCCATTTACAGCACACTCTTTGCAAATCAGGCAATGGTGGTAACTGAGGAAATTAATTAAGCTAACTTTAATTTCATTTTGCATTTTACATTAGCTTGGCAAGTTAAGGTGACAAATAATAAAGATGATAATAAAGTTCCACCTACATGAATTCTTCTGAGTATTCTCAGTGCCTCCCGGAGATGACATGGCAGTAAGAAATAAGCAAGTAAAAAGAAACCCAGCACTGGTCAAGTGAAAGCTCCAGTTACCAAGCAGCCCCAGTGATGTGCATCTTCACTGATGCAGAACAAAGACCTTTGCCAGAAGGCTGCTTTTTCAAAGCAGTGGTACCGCGACGGGCAGTTTCCGATGGGTCCCTCGCACGCAGATGCAGCAGCACACACATGGATACTTCAACTCAGCGCCTCCCCAGAACCTGAGCACAAGCTCCCAGCAGCTGGGCTCCACCAGAAATGCAGGCATGTATTTGGGAAGATACCACATGCTGCTGAACCAAGGGGTGCTGCAGAGACTGAAATCTTCCCAGCGGGATATAATCTGATGACATGCAGCTACAGCATGTGTTTATCTGGCAGAGAGCTGGAAGCGTCTGAAAGTGATTCAGGAGCAAGGGAAAAGGTAAAGAAGGGTTCTGAATTCTTTTTTTTTATTAGGTGATGTTCACAAGGCTCTCCCCTTAAAGTGCCTTTCCTTAACATGGCTTAGCTCAGATATTCCACAAGCCAGATTACATACTATTCTTACTTCACACATAAAATATTAAAAGCCTTGGATGTGATTTTTAAATAAACTAGGAAGAGTATTCTCTACTGAAAACTGATTTTTGTGTATTACATATACAGGCTACATTTTCATCAAAAACTAAAAAAAAAAAAGGTTATGCAGTTCAGAAAAAAAAATACAGCAACAGGATATGACTGAGAATCTTCGGCTCTGGTGATGCTGCAGTTACACAACAGTGCATTTATGTTTCAAAACCCGTAAGGCATTCCTCAGAATTGGGAACACTGGCACACGTTGCCTCTTCAGTTTAGGAGGGTGTGCAGTGGTGCCAGAAACCAGGATAGCCATAGCAATTCCCTTTTTTTACTTACAAAGATCACATTTTGAGAACCTTCTCTGTGACAATTCTCAAAATACAGAGTAGGAGCAAAAGGCAATTATATAACAAATACATCTCCAAGTGACATCATTAAAAATAAAAATACCCAGAATGTTTGGCCTACAAAACTCAGGTTTATTTAACTGGTGAAAATAACACCAAAAATATCTATGTGAAATATTAAAAGAATAATAATAATAATCATGAGATAATCCCACCTCCAGTCTGGACTTTGGTAATTAAAGGATGAATTCAAGTTAGAGCTGTAGACAAAACAGGCTTCTATTTTTTTCTACATCAGTCATTTAAGCATTTAAGCAAGGGACAATTAAAATATTACACCTTTAAGTATTTTCTTTTCTACATAAACTGAGTATGACAGGACTTATGTTCCCATGAAATTATTTCCTATTATCTACACAGTTTGCTATTCACCCTGGCAATGACTGAAGAAAATCCCTTTTGTCACCCTGACCTCCTCTACTCCTGACAAAACCAGGATTCTGCAAAGGCTGACTCCAGCACAGGGTAAACTTCCCTCACAGGCAACAGGAGCTGCACCTGCACACTCATGAGGCATCTTATTTTAAGCTGCAGTGATGCCAAATTTGTTGTGATACATCTGACCTCTGAAAGGGCTTTTGACATAGTGCAATACTAGATTACAAAGAGAGTAGGACTCAAGGAAAAGAAAGAGAGAACTACATAAATGCATCACTATTAAAATTTGTTGGGAAGATAAACCAGCCCCCTCAAAATGCAAAGCAAAGACGAGGTGAGAGGGCATATGGGTGCCTCATGAAAAAAAACCCCGCAAGATTCTCTGAAAATGTATGTAGATGAAGCAGAATTTAATAGAAAGAAGTGTTCCTGCTCTTCACTCTTACCCAGTCAGAATTAGCATTAAAAAAACCTGATAAACACAAGGTTTCAGAAGTATTAGTAACATTAGCATTCTATGGGTTATATTAATTCATTTTCTGAATAGCACTTTCAGGTGACAGCCATCACATAAAATCCTGAAATCTAGTTGAGCATGGAGGCTACAAACTGCACTGTCGAATCTGCAACATAAAAAATTATATTACAGTCAAACACACAATAAACCAAAAAATAAAAATGAAAAAATAAATAAACAAAAAGGCATTTAAAGCATTAAACCAGAAGTGGTTTGGGGCAGAAGAGACAAAATCAAAACTTATCTTTGATCAGCCAAGTTACACAAGCACACACCATTTATTCCAAGGAAATCTGATTATCTAGTTTGCCCATAAATAATCTGGTCTCTCCATAGCATCCTTTTGAGACTTCCTTTAGAAATCCTACTCCCTATTTAAGCTTTGAAAATTCAAGTCTTTTTCCAATATATAGCCACCTTAGTAATGAATTAAACAAAATGCCATTTTATCACTGAGATCCACCCAAGGCTGTATTGACACTACCTGTTTTCACCTCACCAGCTGAAAATAAAAATAATAATAAATATTAAATAATAATAAAAAATGAGCAAAAGGAAAATAATTCCTCATCATATCAAATTATTAAGAGCTGGGGTTGTTCAGCCTGGAGAAGAAAAGGCTCTGGAGAGACCTCACTATGGTCTTAAGGGGGCTTATAAAAAGGAGAGAGAGGGATTTTTTTTTAATGGGCAGATAATGTCAGGACAAGGGGCAATGGATTTAAAATGAAAGAGTGCAGGTTTAGATTGGATGTTAGGAAGACATTCTTTACTCAGCGGTTGGTGAGGAACTGGCCCAGGTTGGCCAGACAGGTTGTGGATGCCTCATCCCTAGAAGTGTTCAAGGCCAGGCTGGATGAGGCTCTGAGCAACCCAGCCTAGTGAGTGGCACCCCCAGCATGGCAGGGGGGTTGGAACTATATGATCTTTACGGTTCCTTTCAGTCCAAACCATTGTATGATTAAGTTAGTTGACAATGCAGCCCTCCTTTTGGCAAAGCATAATGGAAATTGGCTTTCTGACGTAGTAATCAAAGGTAGAATTGTAGATAATTTTGTTTCTATCGTTGAAATATGCCGAACCTCCCCTTTTTTTCCTCTTCCATTGAAATGTAAATTCTATTTCTTGTATAGAAAATATTGTCTGTCCTGAAGACTTGATGCTTATTAACATATTAGATAATAAGTTTGTTCCCAGTCATCTGCAAAATAAATGTGTACACAAGATATTATCCACTGTAGTTTGACTCCCAGTCATAATAATACTTAATCCAGCAAATGTTTTGCTGCCTTGGCAAAGGCAGCTAATACATTTTCAATTACACCTCATGCTCAATTTGTGTTGCCAATTCAGAAGGAAGTCACATTTTGAGTGTCAGCAAGAGACAAGCAATTGCTTTGGTGTATTATCCCAGAAAACTGAAAACTTCCAATGTTCCTGGGTATGTATTCATAGATAGGACAAGTTCTCAAAGGATTCCAGTAAGTTTGATAACTTGGCCAAACAGAATCAGATGTGCAACCCTGCACCATCCACCCATGGGCTACAGAAATGTACAACTGAAAGATCACACATACATTTCAGTGTTGGTAATATCTGCCCAGATGTATAAAGATTCAATTATTTACTGGGGAGGGCTGAAACCAGTGAAAGACCAAGAGTGAACTTTCCTTAAATTATGCTATTTAAAAGGATTTTAAAACAAACCCACTATTTTTTAAAAGGCTTGATTTTAAGGCCATATCTATTTCAAGGAAAGCAAAAAAGAAGCAAAAGTAGAAGATACAAATAGCTAGATACAGTCCTAGAAATTTTTAAAACGTGTCCCGAGAGTTAAACAGATGCAAGAGTCTGCAAACTTGAAAATGTAAAAAGCAAAATCAAAAGCAAGGTAGCTATAAGGACACTTTAGGATCTTGTTTCCTTCTCCATCTGCCTCACCCAATTACACTAAAATGGAAGACTTCAGGAGTTAAACTTACTTTCCTTTCACTCAAGGTTTGATCAGAAGTGCCCAAGTCTCAAATCTTTCTGTTCCCTAGAGAATGGTTATCATATATAAGAGTCTTGGTCAATTCTTGCCACAGACAACACAAGACATCCAAAGTTGCAAGGCTCTCCTTCCATAGCCTGGATGGTAAAGAAGCTAGTAAAACACAGTATTAACCAGAAATCTATCAGGATATTTTCAGCTTATAGCAAAATAATGAGGAAAGCCCCTGAAATCTGAATATAAACCTGACATTTTAATTCCATTTTAGCTTTACTACAAAGAATTAAGCAATTCTTTCCCAGCTGTTTTCTGGTATGACAAAGTAAGAGTTGAGCTACAAGGTTTAAATATTGCAGTTTTGGACCACAGAAATGTTAAAGTAATCAAACTCCATGTGGCTGGAATGAATTTCTACCACAATGTCATCTTACTCTTGCTCAGAAGAAACATACAGGATTATGTGCTCAAAATTGCAGCTCAACTTCGAGAGCAGCTACATCATTGAATGTATGAGCTTTGTCAACCATGAGCTGTAAAGACCTCCACTGCATATTACCCACGCATCTGGAAGGCAAGATGAAGAGTAGGAAAAAGGAGTTTTGTTTTGACAGCCATCAGAACACAGCATGATAAAGAGAATCCCTAGACTGGAAGAAAAAAAAAAAAATCAGTTTGACATACTATTTGTTAAAGTGAGTAGATTTTAAAAAGTGGAGAACAAAGAGGTGGAGTCAACAGACTGCTCCAAATATTGTGGGCTCTTAGCAGAGGGAAAAATTAAAGTTTGGATATAGACATATTTAAGCTCCTGATAAAAGGACTGGAAAACTGCAATTTCAACAGTGGTATCTTATATGCATGAATAGGGATGACAAAAAAATCTGCATATCAAATGTGACCCAATGACTTAACTTTGATGGCAAAAGCAAGAAAAAACACCTCTTTATTTCACAGGTCACCTTCTCAAGGAACATTTTGATAAAGCTCTTAAAACTTATCAGGCCTTGTTTGGGAGAGACCTCTGATTCAAAAGGCTGAAAACGTATTTTGTTGTAGGGTAAATAGAAGTGCTGAAAATGGTCATATGACCTTGTTTCCCTGAGCTTGAATGAAACTAATCCTGTTAAAGCTTAGAAATATGCATGACTCAGTAGCCAAAGCCATGTGCTTATTTGCCCTTGCAAATTTGCTGTCACCTTTCATTGTCCGAAAGTGCTGTGTTGCTGATCTCTAAACAGCCTCTAGTGCTTTAGCTTTCTTTCCAGAAATGAACTCAAAACATTGCATCCTAAACTTTTAATAGAAAGGGACTTGTATAAACAATTTTAAAATCTATCATGTATACAGTTCCCATTTGGATAAATTAGAAGTGAACTTCTATTTCTGAAGTAAACTCAACAGCATATGTAATAACATATGCATTGTGCAATTCTATTACTTTTAGAACTTTTTTTTTCCCCCTACTCTCTCACTGCTGATTACCTACCTCATTATCTGCTCCACTCTTCCATCTTCTAATGAGATTAACAGTATTCTGTAACTATTTACTACACAATCCTGGCTGCTCTGGAGCTAAAGAAATGTTAACTCAAAAAGGAAAAAAAATAAATTAAAAAATGGTACCATGTGCCTAGAAGAATGATGGAATTATTTGAAATCTCTGTTCAGTCATAAATGCACCAGGTTTCAAGTATCAGGAGCAAATAACCACGTATGTGCTATCTAATTTCCAGTTTTTCAGCTGTGAAACGAAAATGATACACACCCTTTCTAAACCATGCAAGAGCACAACCCATCAAACACTAAAATCAAAACCACACAAAAATATCAACTAAAATTAACTCTACTATTGCAAGAAATTACCAAGATTCAGAACAGAACACTTTTCTTTTTTTTGCATGTTTATGAGTCTCGGCCAAGACAGGACAGCACAGAGCATAAGCCAGTTCCAACAAGCACTTCTCCAAAGACTGAAATTGGTGCATGCTAGGAACAAACTTGCAGGCTACTCCATATGGCATACCAATGTTTCCATTCATAAATCCATCATCTTTTACAGCAAAGACCTCTGAATGATAAAGTACTAAAAAAAGATAAGGAACTGGGCAACCTTTGAGATGTTCTGTCCTGGTTCACACTCACACTTCAGGTACACAAATGCCAGTGCTGCAGCAGTGTCAACAAAGACACCACACACTCATTCCCTGCCTTCTTCAGGGAGAGATGTTTAACACAAAGAAGCAGGAAAGCTTATAACCTTCACTTTCTCAGCATCACAGATTATTAAGTAATAATCAATTTCAATTACTCTGTAATAGAAAACCCTTGTGGTTGAAAGAAGAGAGACCAGAAAGGTTTGTTCTGCCCCTGCACACTGTGGGTGCAGCAAACAACAGAAGGAAAATGTCTGGCCCTGTAAAAATAAGTCTTAAAGCAAAAGGAAGACTAGTAAAATCTATTCCTTACAATGAAATAGAGTACAATCTGCAATACCAACATGAAAATGGCAGGAACAAATACTAAAACATTGACAAATACAAAAATAATTCATAATTTCTTAAAGTAGTATTACACTCTTATTTCATGCTCCTTAAAGGTAGTAACAAGCAAGAGAGTTAGTGGATTCTCAAAACTTTCCAACGCTGCAAACAGGCATATAGACATTCCTTGTTAGGGCCCCTTCTGGATGACACCTGGTATCTCCAAAGAATATATTTAGAAGGTCAATGAATTACTACTTTGTACCTTGGCGCACACAGTGAGAAGTTGTAAATGAAAGCAGAAACAATTCTGCTTCTTGGTTGTGTGAAGGCAGATTTTGTTTCAGTATTAACATAAGTAAATACTAGGTATATACAAGGGCCCTAGCAATGTTTTTAAGGTTACAGACATTTGAAGATTTCACAAATTTACAGACTACACTTGTGTATGTATTTGTATTTACACATCCACAAAACTCCAGGGAAGTAAAGTTTTTAAAACAGAGCTGAGAGGTCTGTGAAGCTACCCAGAGGCCTTGTGAGTCACAGCTGCACTCTCAGGGTCAGCACGAACATATAATTCACATTTTTTTCTGTATTCATTGTGCAGCTGATGGGATGCACCACTGAATTCAAGTTTCTAGTGCTGTGCTATTTTGAACCTCAGACTAGGCCAGTATCTTAATTCCAGTAAAACTTACTTTCTATCCTGAGCAAGGCATAAGAACTCAGCACTGGTGAACATGAGAGTTGCATTTGGATACTGAAAAAAGTGCATACAACTCTCTTTTAACCGTTCTAGCAAACATATTAAAGGAATTTTTTTGTGGTACTTTAATTCCTGCATATTCAGATAGAATGATCTTGTATCTTTACGAAAGATATTTTTATGCAAGACATTTACCATCCTTATATCCTGGAAGCTATTACTTTTTAGCATATGGTATTCAAATTCACAAATAACAAGTTACTATTAAAAAAAATGGCATTTCGGGTTTTTCCATTGAAACAGATTTTAATGTACAATGATTTCAAGTGCAAATGCACTAAAAGATGCAAGTGTATATGAAGGTATTTTAAACAGTTGTTCTTTCCTAGACCCTGCGCTAGGGTCTAGGAAACATTCTGTTTCATGAACAGAATGTTGATGAGGACATTTCACTCTGGACAGTCATGCAAAGATAAATTAGTTGAGGCTGTAGTCTATACTTGCAATATTAAAATGTAAAGAACCATCTACTCAACTACTTAACATGTTTCAGTTGGAAACAACTTTTCCTGGTTTTTTTGCTTTTTAGATTACAGTGTTAGGCTATCAACTTAGGACACACTGCCTGCCCTTGCTGCTGCCTTTTCCTTCCTCTGTGACAGGATTCCTACAGACATCCACCGAGTTATCTCGGTGTGCTTCATCAACCGGAACTAAAGCCAACCAAGTGACAGATCATTTTTGCCAAAATCTAGTGAGCCCCAGAAGCAGCTCAAAACAGGAAACTCAAATAGGAGCCCCAAGTTAGATCAGGCAAAGCTGCCCTAGAACCAAAACATCTGCCATTATGTAATGAATCCTTCACAACAAGGAATCTCCTACTCTCCCTACTTCCAAGCAGCTGATGAAAGATACGGCAGATACTCAGATATTAATGTAAGGTGCAAAAGGCCAGGAAAAGACCAAATGAAGCCAATATAATGAATACCTCTACTTCACAATCTAGGTTGACAACAAAAATTCCAAGATCTGAGAGCGAACAACTTAGTAAGTCAGAAACCCAAGAACATTTCCTCCAAGCATGTATTTTCAATCAATTGTGCACCTGGATTTTTAGTAGTTTAATCCCAATTTCCTGGGAAATGTCAGGCAAAACAGTGAAAGTTGTTGCCAAAATCAAAACACTGAATCTGTTGTTTATTTTAAACCTTCTTCTTGTCATCTTCTAGAAAGAAATTAGACTTGTTTGACAAGACCATTCTTGAAATTTTCTTAGCTATTACTCTCCTCTCTTCTGTCAGGTACAAGCTTATCACCAGTTCACTGTACAAAACCCACACAAATTAGGCTGACAGATGTTTAATATCCATTTTCCAAGATTCATCCCTCTAGGCTTATCCAGCCTTCTCTTGGCTACCAAGACAAGTCTTTCATAACCAGTATTGGAAATCTGTATCCATTAGAGAACCTGTTGCTTAGTTTGGTATAAATTTCAAGGTCAACACACAGCTAGCACATTCCTCTTCCATCAAAATAATTGCCTCTGTAAAATACTTACTGTCAAATAATGTTAAAGTCTCTATTAAAATAAAAAGAGGCCAAAAGAGAAATTACTTTGGAAACCACTCTCCTGGCTTCCAGAAACTCATTTAAAACACCTAATCAATACAAACAAAAAACCAGGATTCACTGTTCTCACAAGCACCAGATACTACAAAGCAGCTGCCTTGCTTTGGATCAGAAGGAGCCTGGCATTATGTTCCATTTTATATTGAGTTGCTCTGTGCTGAAAGCTGTCAAATCAATCAACAAAAGGGTTGGTTTGGCAAGTTACAGGAAAAGTGACATTTTACATAATCTGTGTTGCTTATCTGTTACTGTAACTGTTATTTTCCTTTTGTAGCATCACATAAAGATGAGATAGTAATGAACTGAAAAGGCAAAGGAATGCAGCTGATAGAAATTTCCATCCCTGCTTTCAATTTCAAGAGACAATTGATTGACATAAGTCAATGCACCTGACTTCATTCTCATAAATACTAGTCACAAACCCACGTTCTAGCCAAAGGAAAAGACAATAGCAATTCTCAAGCTGATCAAACATTAACATCAGAAGGTAGAGTAAGCCCCAGTTTAGGATTTACTGAAAATGGGATTGTGTTCCATCTATGTACCACAGACAAAGCAATAATACATGACAGAGTTTCCAGCCATTACATCATATATTGGACAAATATTTGTATATATCATCAAGTATGTCCAACAAGTTGAGCTACAAAAATTAAATTTGTCTGATAGCATAATACTGTGAAAATTCCCTAGAAACAGCTAGACAAAAATCTAACATGTAACAGCCTACAACATGTGCCAAAATTATATCCATGCCAGAAAAGACATCAACCAGTTGAAGACAAAGCCCTAAACTTCAAAAATTGAACACCAAGGGAAAGGCTTGAGTTAGACAAGGGAATCTCTGAAACCTAGATAAGACAACAAAATAACTGTGTTCTCCCTACACTTAGGACTCTCCCAAAGAAAACAGCAGCAAGAACAGGTAAAATGAAAAATAAACAGCCTGCTGGGTCAACATAAAATTAACATTGTCAAATGAAGAAGGACAACAGTTCCTTCTCAGTTTCACACAAAACACAAATGACTGTAACCCTTACAAATATTTAGGTAGAAAATAAAAATAGAATTTACCTTTGAATGTTTCCAGTTCCTTCCTGTTGGAGAAGAGCAGAATTAAAAAAAAATAATTAGAAATACTACAACTAGAACTACAGGATTTATTTTACATGTTTTAAGACTCACTAAAAGACGAAAATCAAAGAATCTGATTGTCACCATATATAAGGGTAATATTACCATGTGTTTATCTAAAGCAAACAAAATCAACCAGTTTAGAAATTAGGCCACCACTTCTTTATAAACATGCACAATTATACAAATACTGCACATTTGTATCTAGCTACATAATTTCCAGATACACGTCTCCAAAAATAACCAAGACTTCTTAAGGCTTTAGTTACTAAAGCATCCTTTGCTTAGCAGAGCTTTACCAATTTACAGCACAGTAAATAACAATTAGTGTCCCATTTTCATCAATGCCATTCAAAAACATTTTGACAACACTGTTGGACAATATCACTCACTCGGTTAAAACAGAGACAGGCAAAGAGACATACAGTGACATTCCTCAGAGGAGAGGATTTACCAGAGTATGGAGTATGACAGATAACCCATAGTACTCATGTACCAGAAAGCTAAGAAATTAAGTTAAAGATAGTAATACCTTTTTTGCCTTCATACCAGGCCACCCTCCACTTTTAGAAGTTATGCAATTGTGACTGCAGAGGCTATAAAATGAAGGGAAATATTCTCTCTGTTTTAAAGAAACTGCAAAATGCTCCAATTGTCATTACTACAAGATAGTAATTCATCATGAATTTAAAGGCTAAAGAAGAATCAACTAAGCAATAGCTTAGATAAGGCAGAATGCTGGCCTTACAAAACACTCATTTACATCAAACTTTTTCAGTCTGTGCCTCACAGAATGCCTAGTTAAATTCTGAATTTTGAAGAAAAAGTGACTGTAAGAAAAATAAAGACTGAATTAACAGTTGTCCAGATAAATTATTCTATTCACTATCCACAGACTAAAGCACCCTTCAGTCACCTACCAGAGACACTGTTTCACAGTACATTTGCTATACCACAACAACTCCTTCTACCCCTTAACAGATGATGCAATTCAGCATTTACTCTTGCATCAAGATCAGACAAAACTCTCTCAAAGATGAAAGAATTTATTTTCTAAGCAGGACAAAGTATTCTAAAACAAGCAAGAGAATGCATTTACCTCCACATTTTCAGAGAACATCCCACTTTTGTAACCAATGTTAAATACAGGTTTTTGAAAGAATGGGCGCTTTACCAGGAAATAAGCTAGAGTGTGATTCACAGTGAAGAATTCTATTAGTTGCAACTTCCTGTAAGAATCTATTTCCTTTCCTGCTTCTCCTTCATCCCTTTCCCAAGCTAGTTTCTCCCTTTCATATCAGAGAAAAAAAGCTACTTTACAATACCTGTGATTTCCAGGTTCGTACCCTAAAAAATTTTTCCTACCCTGCATACTCTAAGCACAGTTACAAGATTCTTAAACACTCTCACAAGTTGCCCTCCTTATTTTTTAATAATGGCACAGTAGTTGAGGCAACAATCACAGGAAATGCTTGTTTTCCATGGACTGAAACAAAACCATACTGGAGGAAACATCTTGTGAAAGTAAGAAGCAAAAAACTACGTTACTTGCACCTAAAATCAGGAGATTTTATGACACTTGTCCACAAAAGGAAAGATGAAACAATTACTGCCATTGTGTTGAAATAGGTTAGTAAACAAGATCATAATACAGTAACCAAGTGACAATCACTGATTTTGTCTAAATCCCCAGAATTTTCCTTTTCAAAATCCATCAATATTTTTAGGGTTGAGATGCACTAAGATGCTGTCCCTATAACCATATATATAATTGCCATTCATTAAGAAAGTTGGAAACTAATATTTGACAAAAATTTTTTCCAACACATACCTCTGAAAATTAGAAGTATCTATGATTAGCATACAGTAAAAATACAGATTCAAAATTTAAGGATCTGTACTTCCTAGTATCCTCATACCAATTCAGCCTCAAAGACTGAGGATTTTTATTTTACACCGCATGAATTAATCACATCTTGTGGTTTCTCAAAAGACTTTCAATAAAACTTCCATTTAGAATTATATACTAACGTACATGCTTATTGAAACCATGTTGAGCATCAGCAGCATGGAAGATTTTAAAATTTATTTATTAAGTCAAATTATACAAATAAAAACTTGGAAGTTTTAAAATTTTAATCCTAAATCTCATTTATCGGCAGGCTTGGTAAGAACATGACACTAAACTGAAAAGTGGAAAGGAAACTGACTTGTAATGATATTGGAAAAACAGATGGCTTAAGAAGATATCAGTACATTTTCTAGTTGGGTAATTAAGACCTTGCACACAGATGTACAGAAAAAATGTATAACAGTATCACATTTCTCCCCTTTATAAGTAAATAAATATTTTTGTATTTATTGATAAACTGTCAGAAAGAAGATACCTCCTATGTCTTCTCTAAGAGTCTAGAGACAAAAAGTCATCTGCAGAATACACTGAACTCACGTTAAGAATTGAACTACATATTCAGAACACAGACAATATAAAGAAACAGCAATTTGTGAGAGTAATTAAAATGAAAAAGAGTAAACTGAAAACAGTTTTGGAAAAGTGGCCTTCAAAGCAAGGTTAAAAGACAAGCAGGAAGAAACATACAAGGCAATTGAAAACACTCCATAGGGAAATGCTCCTGGATTTTAAAGAGTTTTCATCCAAAAGAACATTCATGAACTGCACAGATGGATGAGATAACCCTTTCCACTACTGTTAGAAGAAAAATACACACCTACCTTGCCTCTGGCCTTGCTACACATGAAAGCTCTTGAAGCCCAGCGTGAGCTGCTCAGCATCTGTCCAGGATTCAAGGAACTCCCATGCTGAGTCTGACCACTAATCAATACAACTACCTGGCATCTGACTATATGCTCTTCGGCTACTAAACTCCAGGTTACTGACAACAAACCTGGCTAGTTACTCCTGGAAGAATACATTTTACCTTTTTACAGTTAACAGTAAGCTTTCAGAAGAAAGGACTGAATTAAGAGGCATATTACAATATAAATAGCTCTTTTCAGTGAAAGATGAAGTTCAGCATCTCTGAGCAAGAAAAAAAGGCTAAAATAACAGGCTACCGTCTAATATAACCAGGCTATAAAGGCATGGAGACACTTCAAAAGTAATCTCATTCTGCATGCAGAGCAGTTTACGAATCCCAGCCTCTTTCCTGAGATGCAAGAGGCTGTACAGGATCACCCAAGTGATATCCATGAAAACTATCTGGCCACACATAGAGGCAATAATGTTAATCCCTGCCTTTCCAGTTGCTTGTTTTCATAAAATAGATGGGGGGGGACTTAATTGGTCTGTAAAATTCTATACGAGTCAAACACAGTTACCAGTTTTTAAGTTACCTGGAATGTTCTAATGACGACACTGTCTGTGGTCTCAACTTCTTCATTTACAGAAAAGTTGAGATTCAGGGTTTGTGGTGAGAAGATATAATTATGGAGACAACAGGTGAAACAAACGACCTACACTATATGACTTGTCCCACAGAGTAACTGACATGACCAGTTAGAATTACAATCTACTTAGAAGGCAGATACAAATTCCCAAGGACTTTCCCATTCCCCTCAGGCTTTTCATTGCGTTGTTGGATTAACCCTGCTTTAGTCACTGAGCAGATGAGATGGACACTAGGAAGATTGCACTGGTATCACTGACAAACAAAAATAAATCCAGAAAGAATAATAGGGGAGGACCAGGAGGCAAAACTGTCCTGCTCTAAGTTACTGATATCAAATGGAATTTGATTTCTTTAGCAACAGTAAGAAAAAAAATCTCAGGTTCTACAGTATCTTGCAAAGGGCTGTAACACTAAGATCAATTTCCTAAGTGTAACTAAACATCATGGAATTTAGTTAAATATCTAGGAGACTACAGAAACACCACATTCTTTACAAAGATGTCAGCAGTCAGAATTGACCATTTCGTATTTTATCCTCAAGAAAAGAATAGGCAGATAAGAAAGCAAAAAAAGTCATAAATGAATGTCAGGAACAATTTTTTAACACTAGCTCTAAAAGTAACAGTCAGTAAATTCCAACTACTAGACTCATATATAAACAAAAGACAGTATCAAGACAGCATATGAATGGTAAAAATTGAGGATTAAATTTAAAAGATTTTACAATAATATGTGTTAATAAATTCTGGGTTGTAAATACTATTTACAAAAAAATACATTTGAAGAAAGTATAGATGCTTATCAGCAAATTAATCTAAAAATATTTATGGCACCTAACAAGATCCAACCCAAAAAGTGAGAAATGCTGCATTTCCTCTGCTATGTCTGGTACAGCTAAGTTTTCAAAATTATATATTAAAAAGAAAAAAGAATCCTTCCACAGCCTGACTCAAGCTTTAGTAAGCTAGAAAGCCACCAGAAAGTCTCCTCTGGGACTTTCCTCTGGATGTCACCAGAAGTAAAAGCCAAAAAACTGAGAACTCAAAACCTGTGTCACTAGCACAGTGCACAGAAATAATTCAAGTCCTTTTTTTTTGTACTTAGGATTATCACTTTTGTCAATCCCGACACAAAACTGTTTTCCCCATCCCTGAGATCGGTTGAGCACCCCTTTGAGATACTTAGGCCAACTACTACTTTGAAATACACTTGAGGCTGAAGCAATGAAAAGCCTTTAAGTACTGAAAAATCAGTAAAAACTAACACTATTACTAAACTACTGTTAGAATTGAGCAGCAGGCCAGGGTTTCTATTCATTTGAAGAAACACTGAAGAGAGGTCAGCATTCTTCATCATGAAAAGTGACATTTTATCCACTGAAAGAGAAGAACAGAGAACTAAGGCATTTAAATAAAATTGCAATGGAGATTTTTTTGCTTCCATACTCATGCAGATACAGAAGTAGCTGAAGTCTGTTTTCCAGAAAAACTTCTACATTAACTTCAGTCCAGCAGATGGAACAGCGAATTTTTTTAACAGAAACGACATTAACTGGCAATCAAGTTAATAAATACAACCAAAACCAAATACTACCCTAATATATTCAGCAGTTTCAGGGTACAGTGAAAGCATTACTCTTAAGATGTTTTGAAAAATGAAACAAATAGTTATCTTCATTAAGAACACTAGGAGTCATCTTCCAGGCACTATCATTCAAAAGGACAGTAAACATGAGGGAGATGGCATTAAAACTGTAAGAAAATGGTAGAAGTGAAATCATTAAAACAAGTGTTGCCCTCTGCTAAGAGACTGACACAGACCATTTACCACTGGAACCATTCCAAAATGGAATGTTAAATGTGGAATAAATGCTTAGCTCCTTCTAAAAGCTGATGCCTTCAGATGTAAGATTTTGCACAGGACAGTTTTTATGCTTTTGCTTTCATCCTGTTGTTATCCAAAAAAAGGGACAGTTTTTAAATTTCTTTTTTTTAAAACTTTTATCTTAGTATGCAATGTCATTGGATCACTAAAACCTACATGTATCAATACAGTTTGTTTTTATCATACAATGAAAATTTTAGGAACCAAAGTTTAAAGCTGACTTTTGAGAACAGAAAATTAAGAGAAGCTACAATTTGAGAAACTACAAAGAATGTAAGAGAAGTTGAAGAGAAGGTACAAACAATTCCACCACCAAAGGCCACCTCCACCATCAACTCCACCAATTTCTTCGAGAAAAAAATGGAATTCCTGCAAACCTGTTTTTGGTAAACAGCCACACAAGAAACTGCAGACCTTCATTTAACTTGTTCATCAATTTCCCCAAAAGCGTTAAAAAGAAGAAGAATGACAGTATTTAAAAACTGGCCAAGCTTTATTCAGTAAGTGACATACAGTACAACCCTAATTCACAGGAACAAGTAAGTACAAAGAGCTTGTGACTCCATGTGCAATCTTCATCTAAAATTCTGAATGTGGTTCCATGCAGCACAAATGCAATTGTGCCAGAGAGAAGTTACAACTTGTATCTTCTTCAGGCACCCTCAACATATCCCTTTGACGTAGGAATGCAAAATCTCCCTCACAGAAGAGTTGCCAATGAATGCATTTAATACTTTCTTTTTTTTAAGCTACTTTTAAAAGAATTTGTTTTAAATGCAAGTGGAAAGGAATTATGAAAGGTCTCAGGAAATAATTCATAGCAAAGAAACACAGAATTTATCAGGAGGCACAGCACAGAGAATGAATTTTAGTGTGGTAATGACAAGCACCTAAGCCCTGTTCTTCTGCCACTAGCCACAATGAATTAATTACATATATAAATAATGCATTTTTGAGGTGAGGGAGGGTACAAAATGATGATTAAGGCAGCCCTGAACCATCTGTTCCTATTATTGGTACAGTAAGTCTGGACAAAGAATGCCTGGTATTAACAGCTTGACAGGATTTGCAGATTATGCCCACTAACAAGCACCACGTAAAGGTAGAGATAAATTATGCAGGATTGCCATAATGTTTTAACATTTTCTAGGTAATATTATTAAAAGGTGCTGCAGGATACAGAGGATCCAACACAAACATTCAGTCTTTTATTACAGGTCACAAAAGCCAAAGAAAAATATATTTTATTTGCCTATTCAAAAGAAAACAAAGACTATAAGGAGAAGGTAAGCATCAAATCTCTTTGTAACAATGTCATTGTGTCCCTGTATCAAGCAAAAATCATCAGAGAAAGGGCAAAATTAAATCAACTCAAAAGTGACATAAATTATAGTGCACATTCACACTTTGCAAATAAGAGAAAAAACTGCCAAAACCCCCGCAATCTTCAAATCTGCTGTGTGTTCAGCCTTGCCCGATGTTTCCAAATACTGGGAGCACTGACGGGAGTAAAATTCACTAATAATGAAGCAGCACACTCCTTTGGGTTTGGCGTATGCAGACTACTGTAATGCAAGAGTTCTTGCAAACAAAAGAACGTTCAGAGCCTTCAAACTACAAAAAAAGTGAAGCAAAATTGTCCATGAAACTCCTCCAAAGCTTGTGCAAGTCTCTTCAGGATCAATAAGAATTCTCATTCCGCGTGTCTGCCCAAAGAAGTGCAACAACTGATGGCCATAAAATTAATTCCAGCCAGTTATCACCATGAAAACACTTGCTGCTCATTGTGCTGTATGCAAACTCATGAAAAAGGATAGAAAACATCTTTGCAGCACAAGTGCAGAAACTTATACAGTGCCTCATGAAAACTCAAAGCCAGTCATCCACTGCACATCTACCATGGAAACTGCCCTGAATATAATAAAAGTTCTGCATCCAATCTTGCAAAAATGTTTATTTAGGTACCCAGTTACATGGAGGTGTAGCAGCTCCAAATCTATACCACTAAGAGACTGATCAAAAAGAGTATGGCATGAAAATTTACACTGATGAAAATTTACACTGACGAAAATTTTGATGAGAACTATGAAACATGTAGCTGAGATCCCAGAAATAATTCACAGTACACTTAATGTTAGAAAGAAAAACATACTTGTTTGAAACATCTGCAACAAAGGTGCATATACACTTTTTACATATAAAAAATTAAGTTTAAAAATTACATGTAAAGTTTGAAAGGGTTATGAAGGTAAAATTTAAATGTATCACTGCCAGGTGGGAGGGAATCATCACTGAGGATGCTGTACAGTACAGAGTACTGCTCTAGCCTGCCACTTGAGGAATGCTATGGGATCTAAACAAGAGCTACAGATATGGAAAGTTTTTTTTAATTTACTCTTCAAATGTTTGTGTTGGTCAGGGCTAAGATAAGCCACCGTATCTACATCCAAACAACCCTTACTGTTCCTTTTGTTCCCAAAGCAATTAAAAAGAGGAATAAAGTCTATAGAAGAAAACAACAGTAACTAAGACATGTTCTTACACACGTCTCTGATCTACGCAATGCTATTGCCATAAATTTTATACTCTTTTGAATGAGAAAGTAAATCAAACATTCTTCTCCCCCAGAAGCACTGAAGCGCCATCATGGTATGGCAATGCATCCAACAAAAACTATGACAACCTGTCCAACTCCTCACTCACTGCACTAATTAGGAAAGCATGGGGTTACACATTATTTGACCACAAATAAACCTCTAAAATACAAAAATTAGGAATAAATACACATTTAAAGACTCATTTTCTCTTCAAATAAAGCATTTGTTTAAATCTCATCAAAAAGGAAAAACAATAGTCCCACTAAGGTTTGAATTTCAGATTTTTACATTTATTTTCCTTCTATGTCTGTTCTCAAAGCTGACAAATACTGAAAAATAGAGAGGGGTCTTAAACAAGATGTCCTTAAAAAATTAACATTCAGACAATTATGTTTCAACTCAAATAACACACAGTAAAATCTATTCACTCATTTCCAATGACAAGGATTCTGCTATTCCCAATGTATTCCTACAAAATGCTATAGTTGGGCAGCTCCTTTTAATTGCCAAAATAATTAGAGGTTTCTGTTTTTCAAAACATGGTGATCTCTCTGAAATGGACACAAATGGTACCAAGAGCTTCATAGGAAGTGTAGCTTCAGGTCAGAAACATTTTATCTTACACCACAAGGCTGCCACTCAGGGCACATAAAAAGACGACACAAAAGTGAGCTCCTGACAGTGCTTCCTAAAGGACACTGTGCACTTGGGGAAGCACGAATTGCCACATGAGACTAAAGAGATACAGAAGGTTTTCTGCAATCAGAATATCCTCAGCAGGAGAATGAAGGAAAGGGAAGAAGAACTGTGCTTGAATGAAAAAAGACAGGAAACAAAATGACATGGTTTAATCCTAACATACATCCAAAACTGCAGACAGACTAACTAGAGAAAACAAGGGTAGAATCTAGACTTCATACAACAGCACTGGTACCCTGATCAATGGATTTAAACACAAAAAAGAAAATACTAAAATTCCAGAGATAAGCTCACAAAAAAAACCCAGGCCCCCCAAACACCAGGCTTTTAAATAACTTGGGAAAGATCCTGGATTGATGAACCTACTTTGAAATTAGTACTCAACACAATGACAAAAGGGAAAAAAATTGATCTGTTTGAACTGAAATAAAGTTGCTCTATTTAATAGGGAGACTTACTTATAAAATAAGTTCCCACAGTTACCATAAGCTGCATTTCAGAGGTTTAATGTTGACCTAAAGCACCTTCTTCTAAGTCTTTCATATAGGATTTTTTCAAAAGATTTGAAATACATGAGCCTCTAGCCTAAGCTCTACAGTGACTTTATAACAACATTACGTTTTGTTACGTGCTTAAAATAACCAGAGTTTCTAGAGTTCATATTCATCTCAGTTTTCATTCCTATATTGTCAAAATACATGAAATACTTTTTTTTTTTCCAAACACAAAACCATTCAGTCCCTGAAAATAATTTTTGTGCTAAAGAGAGAGCATAGACTCCTGAACCCTGCCCCCCTTGATTCTTTCAGCTGGTATCACAGTAAAAACCCCAAGCACTAAAGAGAGGAAGACAGGACACGAGTTCCAAGCATACACCACAAATCACACTCACGTCAAGTTAACCAGCTGCTCACTCTTCAAGTACCTACAGTGGCAAGTGTCCTTCCTGTAATTGAGCTAGCACTTAATTTCTTACCTAAATAAATACAGTGGTAATGATCAACCAGAAATTACCTGTATTCTTCCTGTTTTGCTAGCTCTGACCAAATGTAATCAGCTTATAATTACACTAAGTAGCTTGCTTAGCATTCTATTTATAAAACTGATTAGATACTACTAAGCAGAGCAGGCAATGGTTTAACACTTTATTTTGATGTTGAAAGCAGAGGCTATGGGAAAGGGAGCAAGGATGGCAGAGAGAACAAAATCCACTCAGAAAACTGTAGAAAGATTATTATTTGGGACCAAATCTGTTGCTTTATACACATTTTAAATTCGTGTTATTTGGTTCAATAGCACATATTTAGAATTTTGGAATTATTATCCTTAAATATTTAGATTACTCAAGTAGGTCTGAACAAGTGAATATTCAGCCATACTGTCTGCTGTTGACTCTTCTTGGAGAGAGAATATGGAATTGCCCTGACCTGGGAAAGAGAAAATCCAGGCTGCAGGAATATTACAGACTACTGCTGAGGCCCTGTCCTGAGGTTAAGACAACTGAACAGAATGTGAAAAACTAAAGGGACATGACGTGAGGAATTGCCAGATGTGACAGATAACATAATAAGATACTGACAAAAGCCACAGACAGCACCACTAGGGATGATTGGATTTTACAGGTGTTTAAAGGGGAGTTTGGTGAGAAACAGCCAAATTTCACAGAAAGCTGAAGGGGAAGCTGTAAGGTATTGGAGGCAGAACCTACAACACCAGCACTCCTTCAGTAACTGGATCTGTAACACCATAGAAGGCTAAGATTCCCTAGATAACACATGAGGACCAATAGTGAAAAAGTAATCAGGGGTGAATAGGTCTTTTGGGAAAAGACTGGGATTTAAAAGAACACATAAAAATAGAAAGAGCTACAAAAATGGCAAGAAAGGTCAAGAAAAAGAACACAGATAAGCTAAGCAAAATGTGGCCAGTGCTGTCTGGCACAGTCCTGCTCTTGATCACTACATCCTCATCAGAACTGTGAAACAAACCAGTTGTTCTGCCCTTACCACATGTATCAAACTTCCTTCCACAACCAAGGAGGGTGCCAGGGTGCTTCCCCTGGCTAACAGTAGGACTCCTGCCTGGACAGATCAAGTAACCTGGTTATCCCCATGTCAGTCAACACCCACATCTACCCACCCCTCCCTAACAGGCTGTCAGACACTGTCTTTTACAAACTGCTCAATTCCACTCATTTCCTAATTTATATAATGAATGTAATACTGCTTTTCTTATCTCCTTATATTAGGCTATTTTTGGCACTGGCAGTAATAAAAATCAAGCAACTCAACAGTTTAAGTCATTTAAGCACTTAATATTTTTCTCTTGCTACTTTATCTTTTAGGTAAACCTGAAGCTCACGAGTTCAAAGTTCAGAATTTTCACACATACTGCTGTAAGTTGAACTTCGATTCCAAGAATTAATGCCCTGGTTTTCCAAGTAAGAGAATGGCAGGAGATTAATACCTTTCATACAGAGTGAAAGGCACTGATATGATATGATATGATGGAACTGAAAGGAAGATAGAGGAAAATTCAGTTCCTAAACTGTCAGGTACGTGGGAGAAAAAAAAAAGAAATCCATAAACCAGGGCAAGGGATTAAAAGAAACATCAATTCATCTGTGCTTATTAACAACAGCCCTTATTCCAATTCTTTGCAGAGAATAATAAACATGACTTCATCTTAACAACAACGTAGTGATAATTTTCCAAACACACGTACTCTTTATTCATCACTAAGACATTCAATGAATCAACTACAAATTTGCAATGTCCTGACTATTGTTTCTTTAAAAGATTAAAATAGAAGGGATTATACTCTATACGGAGGCGGGGGGGGGGGGGGGGAAGGGGGGGATTACAAAAGGTTTATACTATATGCTAATTTCTATTTATAACAATTGTTCTATTTACCTTTTTGTTTTCTTGTAGTTTTCCAGCTGTAATGTCTGCATACATTTGTATCTTTCCAATTCACACTGCTCACATAGTTCCTCAAGACACAGCAGATGATTCTCCATTTCCTCAAAGTTCGCCTCTAGCTGGGCTATAAGAAATATTTGTATGAATATCAAATTGCATCAACAGACAGACAACTCGCCTGAACAGAAGCAGGATTTAGTAAAGGTAAATAATTAACATGGTAATAACTACACACATATAAAAGGCTCCAAAAGATAAACAAATCTCAGCCCAAATCCCACAGTAAAGAGTGGCAGCAGAGCCACGTTGAAGGGAGATCTACCTGAGGTTCCCTTGTGGTAAGATGCTGAACCACTCTATTTGCCCCAGCATCGTGGTCTCACAGGTTTGTGGTCTATATTTGAGGAAGAGAAGCATGCAGGACTCATACTTTTCCTTCTTGAGCAGACTGTCAATTTAGCCCTTCCTACACAGTACCAGTCCAAGGAATAAAGCTGTGCTGACCAAAGCCAAGCCAAATCTTCATTTATTCAAATGAAGCAAAAGTAAAGCATACGGGAAGAATTTTAACTTTCACATGGTCTCATGGTAATATAAGTAAATATGTATTTATGTCTCTGAAGACAGACCCTTTACTGATAGCTAAATATAGAGATTTACCTATTTTACATACACGTAAATTTTACGATTAAATCTACCTATTTTACAAACACATCTCTAGATCTCACCTTTAAACATAATTGCTCAGTCTCAACTTCAAATAGATCTTGTCTATGACAAGTCTTGAGAAAACTGATCTCATCTCATAGCTCACACTGCTTTGAGCAGAAATTCCTGAGGTCCCTCCTCATCTGAATTAACCCATGTGAATCTTGTATCAAAGGATTACTCTCCCTGACAGTGATTAGTGCTAAATTTCATTTCTCTCCTCAGGATTCCACAGTGGAAAAACTATCTTCCCAAACCCTGGCCAGCTAGTCACTCTGGGATGGAACTGTGTAAATTACAGGACTATTATTTGTCTTTTTGCCAGGATTTCTCCTATACCAGAGAGAAAGTAAATTGCAGGTGCAAGAATAATTCACATTTTTACAAACAAATAGCAGCCAAAGTTAATGTATTTTGAATGCTCAAAAGAAGGAAACAGTAAGCTGAAGGCATCAGTCAAATCTTCCATTCTGGATTGGCCATTCTACTTGAAGCCTATCTTGGACTACACATAATTTCAACTTCCTTAGCCATTGCTCCATTATAAATAGCCATCCTAAAAAGGTTCCCCTAAAAAAGCAAAAGTTAAGAGTTCATAAGCAAATTTCCTAGGGTAAATATTCATATATTCACCTTACTTAACACGATTTTTTTATTCTCTAACAAGTAAGATCCACAACAGTAAGAAAGGGAAACATGAATCATATAATCAGCAAATATTTCCCTTAATTATTTGCCTGTATACAGATCACTGAGGGGACAGGGGAGGGACTGGCAAAAAAAATAAAGAAAGGCAGTTGACAATTAATGCAGAAACAAGTCTGAGAGGAAAAAAATGTTTTCAGTTCTACATCTTGTGATGTGGAACATTCATTGTTTACCACATACTCAATTTTCTCTCACAAAATCCTGATGCATTCAAAGTGCAGTATCATGGTTACAATTATAATTGGCAGGCCCTTTCTGCTTAAGAAATGGACTTCTCTGAGTGTATTAAAATCCAAATACTTATATTGTGCTAACTTGCTTTTCAGAATGATTGCTCCCTTATTAATCTGCAAAATTCTCCAACACAGCAGGGCTGAAGACAATTTTGTAAGGTACCTATCAACCACTGTTTTTTCCACTTAGAAAACCTACCACCTGCTTTGCTGTATTTGCTATTGAAATAATATTAAAAGACAACAACAAAGGACAGGAAAATAAAGAAGATAAAGAAAAGTGAATTCTAGAGAGCAACTGATTCCTAGCACTAGCATTTGAGCAGCCTCTAGTGGGAATTGCAGAAAACACCGTGCTCCTGAAGAACAAGAATGGACACTAAAGATCTCACCAGGAGGCAACAATCCTGCTTTACTGCAACACAGGTTTCAGAAGTTTTTTTCCTTTCTGAAGTGAAAGAAAAATTGCATTTCACAATAAGAGTTTGAAGACAAGCTCTGGTGCAGTAGCACCAGCTTCAGCTGAGAATTAACATCTCTCTTACCCAAAAGAGAATATATGAACTGTGCATACAAAGGCAATACCAAACAAACCCACAGATTTAATTGATTTGAAACTTAGGCTGTAAAAAACCCCATCTCCTCTAAATCTTTTTCAGATTTTAAAAAATATATTTACCTCTAGATTAAGAATTTTCATGTATAGCAATATGCCACACTTGGTAGAAATAGTATTTTTTATTAGATAGCTGGAAAAAATAACTTGTTCTTTAGGTCACATCACTCCAATTATAGCCTGTATTTCTTACATTACCACAAGTGTAACAACATTATTTGAAGCTTTTAGTTTTAATTCTTCTAAAGTATGTTTCAAGTTTGGTCAGATGACATTACATTGAATTATCTTCCATCAGCACACACTGTTTTTCTTAGTTTACCAGCTATTAGATATTAAAGTACTTACTGAGAACACAACAACTTCAAATTTTTTTACCTGAAACACTTTCTTTCTAAAGTGTACCTAATTTAAACTTACCACTAATTTTTCTAACTGAAACCTACGTTATCTGTAGTTCTGTATGAGTACAAAATTTGTTAGAATAGCTAAATCACAGCTGTATGTCAGAAAACAGGTTTCCACTAACTTTAGATGTATCTTTCCTGCACTGTCCCAGCCACTCAAACAACAGAAACCATGCAGGAGTATTAAAGACATTTCTACAAAGCTCATTTATTTCCTGACTAAAAGGTAAAAAGCAGAAAGGATGGAAGCAATTACATCAAAGATGTTCCCTCTACCTCTAGGCCACACAGGGGCAGATATTACTAAAAGCTTAAAATGAGCAGTGAAAGACATATATGAACAGAAAGAGTTCAATTTAACTGCCACAAAAAAAGGAAAGAACTTTATATAATTACAGTTCTACTAGTGCTCAATTTTTATCTGTTTTTACAGAAAAGATCTTAAACCCAGCTAGTATTATACCACTTACATGAAGTTAAAGCAGCTTCATTGCTGCAGCTACATTGCAAGTACCCTAGGATCCTTTTCCTTGTGTATTTAATCCTCAGACATCTCCAAGTTTACAGCACCAAATGTATGCCTTTTATACATATCTATCTCTACCTCTCTGCTGAAGTGTTGTGCCCTGGAGCCTAAGGAGAAATTCCCTGTTGAACACAGCTATCTTTACACTATACTATTTGAATTCCCTGGTTTTATGTAAATCTTCCCAATGTTTTCCGGAATTTTCTCAGTAAACGATAAATGCAAATTCTGAAAAAATTAGACTGAATTTTGCAAAGCTAGAGAATGGCAACTTTCATACTCGATACACAGTCTGAAATAAAAAAGACTGACTTTCTGCTCAAGATTATAAACAAGGATACTTCTTCTAAGCAGTGCAAAAGGTCCTGCTTCTCCAATGGATTTTCACACCCATCTAGCCCATACTTCAAAAAAACCCCCTAAAGACTAAGAGGCAAAGGCTTTTATCTCCACAAATACACCCCCAGCCTTATATTCTTCCCAGTCCCACCAGTAAAATATTTCCAACCTATGTTGGATCTGTCACCTATGTACAGGACCAGTCTTTCCGAAACTAGTATCCAGTTAATGCTTAACATCTGATCTTCAAAAAAAAAAAAGAAAGGAGAAAAACCGGATTTGAATCAATGTTTGTGTGGATTGATTTGCTGAAATCAAAACAGATGTTTGAGCAAAATGCCACTGCTCAAACATAAAACGTATTTCATATTAAGATAGGTATGTCAGATATCGGTGAGCAGGTATTTTCTACAACATCTCAAATAAAAACTGCCTTAAGTGACGATTCCAATTTTGCACTTTGAAAGGGCAGTAACTGTCCTTTTCACTTTTACATGAGAGTAATTTTTTCTTCAAAGTTCTCAATAGCAGCTACAAGACGTTGCATAATACAATAATTTTATCAAATGAAGACACAGACTTTTTACTTCAAGTGAGGAATGACTGATAATATGAATATCTAAGCTAAAGAACTTTATAATTGCTAATAAAAATGTGTCTTGTAATACAGAGCAAAAGCTGAAGAATCTGTACATGAGTCATACCAATTTTAAGTAGGTCACTAAAAAGGTTCATTTCCATTATCTGAAATTTCTTTTACCAAAAGCAGCCAGGCTCCTCTATCTACTTTGAAAATGAAAGCATGAATACATTTATTAGAAACATATCATGTCACAAGACAGAACCATTATTTTATTGAAATGATGAAGGTTAGACAAATTACATCTTGGATGCATAACCCAGCACTTTGCAATTCTATTTCCACTTTTTTTTTTTACAGAATGTTTCACTCATATTGAAAATTTACAGTCAGAGTAATAGTCATCTCTTGGAAAACTGAATACAGTTTACATTTATACGAAGCAGTTAGTTAAGAGTTACAGAAACTAGAAACAGTGAGTAGAATATTGCAGTAAATTTCTGTTGCTAGGAGGAGCGAATAAGAAACTCCAGATAAACAATAAAACAGATAAAATCTGACACAAAAGGTAAAGCTAGAAGGTTTGGTTCAAATCTCACAGCCCTAGCAGTATACTTCAAAATTCATTAGCTTCCCTGAGCAGGCTGCTGAATGCTTCCTTAAATCCTACTTTTGCAGTATCAGAAATATCTAGAGAGATACCTCTCCAAGAAACTCTACAATCAGAGTGAGATTAATTCTAGTTCATAAAGCTGTATTAGGAATCAGAAGGTAGCCCAAATTCATCAGGATTTACAGCATTTGCCGTTATGAGCTATAAAGGCAATTCCATTAGCTTTCTATTATATTGTTTATCTTTGGGCTATCAGTGGACTGTACAATGATATTAAAACCAGTATTTTAATAAAACATTATATAAATTTTTATTTCCTTAGAATTTTTTTTTTCAAAAAGCCAATATTAAATGGTTAGCACAGATGATAAAGCCTTATTAAACAAAATGATATAAGAAAATTGTAATAAAAGCTGGAATACATTCCTTGGTTCAGAATAAATAGCAAAGTTATTACCGGCCTACCTAGGAACAAAAGCTGATTTGTGCATGTCCACTGACCATAGCAGAATGAGAAATTAGCCTCTGAAGACAGAAAAGAACCCTCCTTTTCTTCACATCACATCAGCATGTAAATCCAGCCCACCCCACAAAAAAACAGAGCTGCAATTACATGAGGAATTTCTGCATGCTTCCCAGCTGCAGAAAGAAAGCAGAGTGCAGTCACGGTCCCTGGGGAACTTAGCTACTTAAAATCCATATGCAGACAGCAGGTTTTTTAAGCTTTAATTTGATGCACCTTGTATAGATTTCCATGGAAGCATCAAGAGACGTGCTGTGGACAGACAGGGTTACTGCTTGTCAAATGCTGCATCCCCCTTTCAAGGCTCAGCTATGGTAGAGATTTTCAGAGACTCAGAGTCCCCAGCATTTTTTTCCCAATTTAATTTTTAACAGTGAATCAACAGTTTTGTATGAGAGGTTCCAGAATTAGTCCACCAAAGTAGTCACCTTTTCATCTTTAAATTAAATGAACAGGTTAATATTTGATAAAGTTATAAAAACTGCAACCCACCTAACAAACACAAAGTATTTCCTAATCTTAAAAGGCAGCATTAATATTCACCTATAGAAAAGCTGGGTATCCCTTCAGAATATCTTAACCCCATATATTAATTCAAACTATGGAAGTTAGCTTTGGAACCAACAGTTACTCAAAACCAAAGGCTTATGCCTTGAAAGTGTCCCTAGCCAGGTAAATTTCCCCCCATCCCACCCCAAATGATGAGTTAAAACATTATTATATAAAATTACATAGACTCCAAAAGAAGCAGCTATATACATGAGTGTTCATACTATCAAAGGTTTTAACAATTTAATAAGACTTCAAGAATAGCGTTTTTCAGCTGTTCAAACATCTGTCAGAATTATTTTTTTTCAAATAATGACACATACAAAATTTTAACTGCTGGGAGAGCAGCCACTGCTACTTGTTGATCTTTTAAAAAAACCAGTTTGTTTAAGAACTACAGTTTTACCATAGAAAGTAAAATTAAATTTTATAACCACAACATTCACAACAGCTGAACTACAGCCTAATCCTCTGTACTAACTTGAATGCATGTTATGTCTATAAGAACTTACCTAGGCTTGCTGTGAGGCATTCCAGATCTGCTAAAAAACCTGGTATTTGCTGAAGCTGATCCTGCAGTTCCACCAGACTGTTCCTTTTCTTCTCCCAATGTGCAGAAAGCATCACAACTTCACTATCGACCAGCTGCAACAAACAGGTCTTTAATTGCAAATTTATTTACCTGTTTATGAGTATCTTGACTAATTTTTATAAATAATACATTTGGAAGCATAAGATCAGCACAGCAACCCCACAGCACTGCCACTTGTGCACTTCTCAAGTAAATACACAACATGCTCAAAAGATCCCCTGTATTATGGAATATTTCTATCAAAATGCATTGAAGAAAAATATGACAGAAAGCTATTTCTCAATATACTAATCAATGCAGGAAGTATTTTATGGATGTTATTAACTGTAAACAAGATGTACCTGAAATTTTGGCAGCAGGGTTGCACTGGTGCACAATAACAACAATGCAGTACTGCGATTTTAGGCATATTTAGATGAACAGTTTAATGTTGCCAGCCATTCCAATTTCATCTTCACAACAAAACTGAAAACTCTGCACGTGCAAAATAGTCTAGAAAATTAAGTAAAAGGAATGACAAAGTTGCCTTTATAATAGTACTGCTCTTCCGCTCTTGTGATAAACTGCAGTAGTGCCAAGTGTTTATGAGCACATTTCTACATTAGCTCAATTTTTGTTGTTTCATTCTTCCTAATTTTTTCTTACATAATACGATAATGAGAAAAGGATACACTGCTTAAAAGTTTTGCTTATATAGGTCAGATTCTATGAAAAACACCAGGATCAAGAGATCTTAGGTAACAAGTGTTTCCCTTACATATAATTGACATGATTCAATTATTGTTTCCCTGCTCTTAATTCCATTACCCACTCCTCCTCTTGCACACAACTACAGCCTGTGGCTGTATCTGCATTCTGAATTCCTCAATTTTTATAGTTTTTATTTGCAGAAACTGAAAAAGCCTGAGCAATGAGCAAAGACGCCCTCAAATTTACAATTCTACCCACTTTAGATCCATTCTTTTTAAAGAACAACTTCTATCTTTTGCAAATTCCCTCAGCTATCTATCCCTGTTAAAAGAACATCCTGTTTCACCAGACAAGTTTTGGAAATTTGTTCCAAAGCCCAGTGAGAAATGGAGCACTTCAGAAGACCAAACAGTCGTATTTTAAAAAAGCCAGGTCTATTTTGGAAACTGGGATATGGTATTTTTCTCAGTAAAACAGTAAAGCAAACAAAAAACCCAAACCAAGCCACCATAAGATGGGGACAAACATCACAAACATTTCAGCCCGGAGATAACTGAATGCAGCTGAAATGACAATCATCTAAAAGGACTATTTTGTACATGAAACTGGTAGTTAACATCTGCCATTTAACATGGTAAGACTGTAGGCTGCAATTAAAGCTTGAAATTTTCAGTTTCCTTCTCTATTCAACATTTATAAATAAGACAGCACAAGTAAGAAGAAATAGGACGCTGGAGAAGTGCACCTGTAGGTCTTCTACGGTACAGCCAATCTTCTGTGCTTACACAGTTTTTATTTTCCACTTTTATAAAAAAAAGTAACAAACAAAACTCCATAAGCAATATATACACTGGCTTATGCCTGAAGTAAATATCTGCATTTCACAGAAAATTTCAGTCTTTTTCAAGTTTTTTGTTCTCATTTTCCCAAGCAGCCATAATATGTGGAAATAAGGTTATATTAGATTAATATATATGAAGCCTCTCATTGCTTTTAGAATGACAGCTTTTAAAGCGAACTATAGCAAGTATTATATTGTGATCACATCATTTAAGAGACTGGCTAAAAAAAAAGATCATTATGAGCAGTAAAACATGCCAAACGGGCAAGGAGAACTCCATCTCCAATGCCTGAAGGTTTTCACTAGAATGCAGGGAAAAGCAGGGCCATTCCATTAGGCAAGAGAAAGAAGAACATAAGAGACTTTCTTTCTTACCATAAATACACAGTGAGTTACTTATCCATTGGAAAACTATACAGAGAAGTCTCCTAAGTAAACAGGAGAGCCAGGAAGTATGTACCCAGCCAAAGTGAAGGTTTCAGCCAGGACAGAGAACCCCACAGCTCAGTCCTGCTCTGAATCATGACCACCCAGATTACACTGCCCCATAAATATGGCTCAAAATTGAAAGCCTGGTGCTGAGTAATGCATTGGTAATACTAGAAGTTTCCTTTCCTTTCATTCCACAAATAAACCACACTACTTGTCACTTTGCTTCCAGGGCAGGAATAGTGAATGAAATGAGGAGAAAACACAAACACTTCCCAAATCTTTTCAGCTGGGCAATCCAATCTTGCTGTCCCTTGGGCACTAGGAGTGGGCAGCGAACAGTGTCAGTGCAACAGCCCTGCCCTGACACAAACCACTGAGGTGCCTCAACCCCAAATACGTTCTGTACTATCCCAGCCACCCCGCACTGCTTTTAAAGAGCTACAGCAGTAACATGCAACATCATCCTTGCAACTGTTTACATTGCATTATTTCAGGTTTGCATTACATTGTTGCATACATTACTGTGTGAGTGAACAAGGCTGTGTGGGCGCTTACCTAGGGGCCAAGATTAGCCCTGTATGCTAGTACTAAAAATTTTTGTTTAAAATTATTTACACGCTTCAGAATATTTCAAGCATGGCATTATTTTTTCTTACCTCTCCAGCTTTTGCACAATCTTTGGCTCCTTTATGAAGGGCAGCCCAAGCATCTTCATATCTGAAGAAAAGATAAATTACTTTTCTTACTGTGCTCTCCTTACCAAGGAATTCATGGATGTCACTGTACTTTTATTTACAGGTACTACCAGAAATTACAGCTTAAAAAGCTGTGTAAATCTTTCCAGTACTTACTGTTCTGCCAAGACAAATATGCAGTGAGAAATAATGTCTTTTAAAGAAAAAGTGATTCATACTCTTCAACCTGATAGCTGGCTTTAAAAGCTAAATGGACCCAGCAATACTCATAAGACAACACACTGCCTTAAACATTACTTGGAATCCAAGTTCATTAACAAAATGAAAAAAATTAACAGAACTGTAGTCATACATATACCCCTTCCAATTAAAAAAAAAAAAAAAAAAAGGAAATGATATCAAACATGTCTAAGTTATGAGACCACAGACTGGGGCTCAGTGCTTGCCTCCTTCAACCCTCTGCATTAGAACATGGACTAAAGTCATCTTTCAAATGTGGCTTTTCCTCCAGAATTTCAGTTTCATTAACATGACAGCACTTAAGGCTTGAGCAAGCTTTAAACACATTAGTCATTTGGTAACCACTCCACACTACTAACTGCAGAGCATCCAAGAACCTATTAGCAACACTTTGATTTTCTTCTCCTTTTCTCAATCTAATATAGGAAGCAGACACTAATAAAGGACAGGAAGGTCATACCTGCTTAGTAATTCCAGTCCAGCAGAAAACTCTGGCAAACATTGAACAGTTCTGTAAAACAAATTCCAAATATACAAAATCATTAATAATAGAAGGCTGTTATAAAAAATGTGTGCACACAGTTGCACTTGACAGATATGCTGAGCACAGAAATGTTTCCTACTGTTCTTACTTGGACAAACATTTTGCCAATTTTGGTGTACAATGCATTACACAGTGTATCTTACAAGAATATTTCAAAGCTTTTTTCCCTTGTTGTTTTATGATAGCCTACTCTTACCTCTTTTCAACTGTGTCCATTAAAAACAAGTTTTATGAAATAATTTCTAAGTATAGTTAACAAAGATACAGGACAAAAATCATTTTAATTTAAAACAGAGCACAGAAATATTCAGAAAAAAAGACTACTACACAAGTTCATGTCCCTCAATACAAGATATTGCACTTAATATATCCTACACTAAAAATAAATACTAAGCTAAAGAACCTTTGCCAGTTTAATGCTCTCATGATCTCTTATTCCATGCATACACTTTCATCAATAACAGCTTGAATTATAAAGACATCTTATAATAAGTTATAGAAAATTAACAATGCGGCATTTCGAAGGATGTGAAGATCTTGATGTCATCCAAGATTATCTCCTGGAAGATCACCCAAACAGACTGGTTTGCACTACCATCTAAACAACTTGAGTGGAAAAAAACCCAACCCAACTACCATAAATTAAACCTTTTTGTCCTTAAGGCAAGGGAAAAGTGACAGAACCAGTAAGGTGGAAAGGGATCCCAGGAAGTTTCTACTGCAATCCCCTCTTAAAATCAGGATCAGCTATGAGATTGAAGCAGCTTCCTCAGGAAGCTGTTCTCAGCTTTTCCTGCCTGACCATTTCTTGTTTCAACTTATACCTATCACCTTTTGTGTTCCCACCACACACCAGTTTCCTCAATAACCACTTCACAGGTAATGACAGGCTGCTGCTAGGTCTCCCAGAAGTCACCTATTCTCCAGGCTGAACAACTGCCCACCTCAGCCTTTCCTCATACACAGAGTTCCTGCCCCAGCCATTTTGGTGGCCCTCCACTAAATTGCTCCAGAATATTAACACCTTTCTCACACTGGGGACCAAACTGGACAGGGCAGTTAAAGTGTGCTGAATTCAGGGGACAATCACCTTCCTCAATCCCACTGTCTGGGTCTTATTTGTTCCACCCTATTAGCTCTTGGTCTTCCCTGCTGCAAGGCATGTCCCTGGCTCACATTCAGCCTGCTGTCTGCCAAGAAGCCCAGGGTCTTTTTAGCAAAGCTATGTCCCAGATAGCCTGTCAGCCCTGGTCTGCATTGTTGCAGGGGATACTTTCTTCCCAGGGAAACAGGAATTTGTACCTCTTGATTTTCATGAGGCATATATGGTCCTATGGGCTTTTATGGATTGAGTATCTTCAGTCTATCTTCATTCACTACTGGTCAGTCTCCTTGAACCCTTTCACTAGGCACAAGGCACTGAAGCCACAAAGGCATTAAATAACTCAACAGCCTCTACATTTGCTGTAATTCACCATGCATCACCGATCCCATGTTTTCCTTCAGCCTTTTATTACCCTTTTATGCAGGGCTAGAAGCTCTTCTTGTCCTTGACATCCCTTGTAAATGTCAATTCCAGGTGAGCTCTGGCTTTCCTAAGGCTATTCCAGCATGCCAAAGAGGTTATGAAGAGGCATCAAGAAGTTATCCCTGACACCCTCCCAGGACACTTCTTGATCGCATCCTGATGTGTTGTCCTTCCAGCAGCTGGAAGCTATAGGCCCCCACAAAAAGGGGGGTTTAATGATAAGAGGATTCCCCAAGTTGTTTAGAGAAAACATCATTCTCTCCCTGGTCAGAGGGTCAGTGACAAACTCCCATTGCAACACCACCCTTACTGGCCTCTCCTTGGCTCCCATCCATATGGCCTCACCCATCCTTACAATCAAACTAAGCTGTGTTTATCCCTGAACTTTATCAGCAAAGCAGAAGCCACCCCAGCATTCCCTTGTTTCAATTTGTTCACCCAGTGCTTTTCTCAAAAAGTGATGGATATTTATTACAGTATTCCAGAAGAACCAAAATATTATGGACTGGAAGTACACAGAGAAGGCAGTTGCCTAAAATAGTTTTATTCAAACTTTCCCCCATTCTTAGTCTCCATGCCTTGTCAATAAAACTGGTCTTGCTAAAAAAAAATTTACCTCCAAAACATCAGGATTCGGAACTTAAGACAGTTCATTTCAGATGCTTTATTTTTAGCACTGAGCTTGTGTATAAACTAATTTGAGTCTACATAGTGTGTTCTAGCAAGAACATGCTTGACACTAAAGCATAACTCAGCTGATCTGAAGAAGTAACTCTCACAGATGCCATTTCCAGACATCAAGTATTCTTTCCCTGTAGCTTACAGAGGTTGAAAGAGCGAGCAGAGAACTAAAATGCGGAGGACTGAAAAAAACAAAAAACAAAACAATGAAAGAAAAATACCCAAACCAGCACAATTCTCAAAACTTCTTAAAACAGATAGTTGAAGTATTTCATTACACACATATTTTCCACAATAAAAAGGCTCCTATTTCTGTTTTTATACTATAAAACCTCTGAGTTACAATTTTAGCACATGAGATTCACAGAGACTGCAAACAATTACATTTCAGTGTACTGCAACCTGAATCTTCTATGAGGTACTACAATAACACTGCATATTCATTTCATTTAAATAGTAATTTATAAGTCGATTGACAGCCATTAGAAATTACTTAGGCCTATCAATGAAGGCTCTATTAAGCAAAGCATTTGCTTTGGTTAAGCTTTTCTGTTGTCAAAATAGTAAAGTTATATGCAAATGATCTTGTAATTGGCTCATATATATGAGCCTCTTCAAATTTTTCCTTAACAACAGCATCCTATATTAATGCTATATATTAAGACATTCAGAAGTACCTCTGCCTGCTTTTCTTTGCATCTCTTGATTTGTCGCCCAAAGTCTTCAACCTACAAATCAAAACACAAATCCATTAGACATTTACAACACCAAAAAGAGAGAAAAAATTGTTTGAACACATAATGTGTTAATTCCAGCCTATTAGTTAATTTTGTTTCAGCTTGTTTCACAAATAATTCAAATTTCACTTAGTTTTGTGGAGACCTTCATATGAATTTACTTCCACTGACACTGCTGCTAAAACTTGAGATTTTTTGTAGAAGTGCATCAGGCATTTCAGTATGAAAAGTTTAATGGGAGTTGTGTATACAAGTCATCCATCTCTTGATACAGTTTCCTTAGCAGACAGGAATTAAAGACCTGCATAGAAATAACCAATCCAGCCCTGAGGAATACCATTTACAGGAAGGCTCTCGTGTCAAGGAAAAGCATGACAGTCACACATACACATGTACCCACTTGCCACAAGTCTGCCAACACAAAACTAGCACAAGCTCAACTTTTCTTCTGCCAGCTTTCAGAATCTCTAGCAGCATCACCACAGTGCACTGCTACTGAGCATATCTGAGGCTTGTTTCACACGTGGTCCATTTCAAATTGACTGGTATCTTGCTCCTCAAAAGCTAAAAAACCCCCTCCAAAACAACCAAACAACCCTCCTCCCCCCAACTCTTTCCACTCTTTTTCGGACAACCTGTATATGCTAGTTGAGTTGACACAGTACAGTGAGTACAATGAGAACCAAAACCTCTGGCTATTCCCTGACCACCAAGGCAATGGCTGTCCTCAATCTCGAGGCCTTTTGGAGCCACAGCTGTCCAGGACAGTAAGAATTAGGAAGAAATAAAATGACACAGACACAAGCAAGATGAAAATGAGCTTTGAGAGCCAAAGATACCCTCCAGAGAGATCTGTAATCCTGAGTAACCCAGGGACTGAGAAACAGCCTAATATACAGACATTCAGGCTGCTTCAAGGGGGGAGCCAAAGCACTCCCCCAGACTCAACCACCACATATTTTCAAGGAACTAAAGGAAACTTCAAAGCTCTACAGCAAAATAGGTGGTTGAGAATTTGAGAAAAGACATGCTAAGGCAGGTCTCCACACCCTCTCAGAGAACTGTTTATAACAGCTAAGCCAAGTAGCAACAAACACAGCACACGGAGAAAGAACCCCACTGCTGAAGGGAGCTGTGCAATTTGCCCTTCTCTGCTGCCATGTTCTCCACTATGCATCCCAGCCTGAAATAGCAGCAGTCCTCTGCATCCATTTTGGTTGTTTTTCCTCCTCCTGCAAAAGCCTGCCAACAGGTAAATGGGTCAAAATTTAGATACCTTGCTCTCAGGACACACAGAAATAGACAGCAGACACAACTGAGCAAAGAACGAGGCCACAGAAATGGCTAATAACTCCAAACTGCTCTTTTTAAACCATACAAACCAGATTTAATCTTTTTCATACATACATACATGTTCCCTTATTCCTTGGGAAGTGATATTATTTTCTTAAAAGCCCTGGAAAACCTTTCCCCTCACAATTTCGAGAAATTCAACTTGTTCTACTTTGCAAGCATTTATGTGAAGTTAACAAGTTGGCCACAACTTGACATCAAAAATACTTTCTTTGTGTTTTGAGAATTTTACAATTTTAAGCTAAAATCTCAACATCACAAAGTTACTTCTATTATTACTTTGGTGGGGTGCAGAACAGAGTAATCCTGAACACCAAGAAATGAGGTTGCATGGTCTAGGAAGGAAGAGAGGGCAAACCAGGTCAACTTGTGTTCTGGCTACATGGGGACACTAAAGGGAAAAAAAAAAGACGCCTTCCACAGTCTCTGCCACTGTGGTTCTGAGATACAGGTTCCCAATGGCAAAAAAAAAAGATTACACCGCAGATGAAAATACCACTTAAAGACGGGACACTGGAACAAGGGTTCATTAATGGAGCTGCCAAAACACAAAGATGGACATTATGAAATCAGGGACTGGTCTCAGGACAAAGCATTGCAACACCAGGAAGAAAGCAAAATAGAGACTACATGGAAACATACTGACTCCACTGCAGCAATATATGGAAACACAGAGTTAAATGATCACCAGATCTGGCATGTTATGACCTTTCTGTTGTCCTCTTTCACCATGTGAAAAACACACTTTTCAAAAGAGCCTTAGACTACTGAGATATCAACTCCTCTGAGAACAAAAAAAAAAAACCACAGACAGACATAAAGCAATGCTTTGGTCTGTATTTTTAAGACAGTTTAATATTCAGTTGCTGTCTGAAAAGATGAGACAGATAACATGTAAGCAATTTATCTGTTTGACTGGCAGCCTCTTCTATCAATTTCTCTTGACCATCACACACTGGTACAAGTAAGTCACGATGAACTATTTATTTTAAGTTTCTGGGGTACACAGACATTCCTCACTATATATAAATATTTACCATAGGGGTATTATAAGGCAGCCTTAACATCGCCAAGGACCACACAGTTTTTAAAAGTAATTGCTTACAACACGATATTCCCCCGTGGCTCATCATGAGCCAACAGCTCTGCAGCACAGGCATGACCTTGTCCTCCAGCCACTCGCTGACTTCCAATGACACTCACTTGGACCACCTGCTTGTACTAAAAACAGGATCGACACGGGGCCTATCCAAATAAACCTTGTGAGGCAACATAGGAAGAATATCTTTCTACTTTTTTAGTGCAAGCGAGGGGCTGTTCCATCTGCTTATCCTGCGCTTCTCTTCCCCAAGAGACAGTAACTCATCTTCCAAGGAAAAGCAAGTTTCTCCATACAGCAAGCGGAGCCCAGCAACGCTCTTTAAGGGATTACACTGATCCATAAAACCTTGAAGGTCGGTTACTTCATAAAAAATTCAAGCGCGCTAATTGACCCCATTCACATCTTCTCTCACAACAGCGGTCTGTCTGCCCCTCTCTTCCCTCCTTCCCCTGACCGCAGCTGCTTCCCGGGCACCGCGGCTCCTCCTCCTCCCCGGAGCCGCCCGCGGCACCGCAGGGCTCGCCAGCCCGCCATCAGCCGCCCAGCCCAGGCGGGAACACGGGGGATACGGGACCCTGGAGCCGCGCTTCCACCCTGTCCCCGCAAACAGGAGGACACCGCGGGTGACAGACCACCCCTGGCAGTGGGTCCCGTCTGCGCAATCTCCTCCTCTTCCTCCTTCCCTGTGCCAGTCCACGCCTTCCCCGCCACCCGGTCACCTGCTTTGCCCCCCCGGCCCGGCCGGGCTGCGCGACGCGGGCCCCTCTCCCGCTCCCCCCGCCAGCCCCGCGGTGCCGTAGGCGATACCCACCCGGCGGTGAGGTCCTGCTGGACGCTCAGCAGCCGCTCCCGCAGCGTCTCCAGCATCTTCCCGGCCTTCCCTGGCTGCGAAGGCCAGCGCCAGAGGGCGGAGCGCGGGCGGGGCTCGGCTACGTTCCCGCCTCCGGTGCCACCGCCCCTCAGCCCGCCCCGTCTCTTCCGTCTCTCCCGGCTCCGTGTGCATCTTCTCGAGGTTGGGAGCGCGGGCGTTTGCTGGGGGGAGCCGAGCCGCGCCGCTCGTTCTGCGTCCCCCCTTGTGCGAGGGGGGAACTGCGTTTAAAGCCCGGGCGGTTTCAAGGATAGATCTTGAGCAGTGTGTGTTGCGGCTTTTTAGAGGTTATTTTAAAGCCCCTTGGCAGGTTGGGACCCTCACCAGAGTGATTTTGACATCAGCGATGGTAGTGTAGGAATGATCTCCTTAGAGAAACAAAATTGGTCAAGGGACTGGAGCATCTCTTTTATGAGGAAAGGCTCAGGGAGGTGGGCCTCTTCAGCCTTGAGAAGAGGCAGCTGAGGGGGACCATAAGGTCTGAAGGGAGGGCATCAAGAGGATGTATCCAGGCTCTTCTTGATGGTGCCAAGCAATAGGACAAGAGGCAACAGGCATAAACTGATGCCCAGGAAGTTCCACCAGAATATGAGGAAGAACTTGACTGTGTGGGTGACCGAGCACTGGAATAGGTTGCCCAGAGAGGTCGTGGTCTCCCTCTTTAGAGATACTCAAGACGCATCTGGATGCAATCCTGTGCCATGTCCTCTAGGATGACCCTGCTTTAGCAGGGAGGTTGAGCCAGATGATGCACTGTGGTCCCTTCCAACCTGACCCATCCTGTGAACTCAGGGAATCAGACCTTGTGACAAAATCTTAAAAATACGGAAAGCAAAACCACCGGGTCTCCCTGGGGTTGCCGGGTTCTTGGAATAAGGAATTGGAATAAGAATATGTCATCTTGGAATAAGATGACAACCTTTCAAAGTCCTTGCAAAGCAGGTAGTTGAATTATTTGTCTATGGGTTCCACCACTATTTTCTTTGGAGACTGCTGGACTTTTATAGATACTAATGATTCTTACAAATAATAACCTAAAAGCAAAAAGGCTGTTCTTACAAATAGTAAATAATGCAGTGAAAAGCTATAATTAAATTTTTAGGTACTGTCTGCTCAAATAATAGCTGTTAAAAGTCATTCAGCAAATCTTTAGACAGTTTAGGTGAAATCAAGACCTTCTTGGAACAATTGGCCAGTCTTTCTGGATTGCTATATTTACAGTCACAGTACCAGGAAGACAGTCTCACACCCTGTGTGTTTTCAGATAATATTTGAGCAACATGGACCTAGGATTTAGACAGATCTGGGAAATCTTAATCTCCCTTTAAGTGAGACTTCAACTTTTACAAAAAGCTGAGATTTCAAAGTCAAAACATTTTATTTGCTAACCAACTAAATTTTGTTTGAAAGTTCCAAAGAAATGAAGAGCACTGAAATAATTTGTTACAAGGAGAATGTATGCAGAGGAGGACTGCTGGATGTATCATTTGATACTGCAGAAGTATAGTTAGGAGTGATTTGAGGTACTTTGAATCAATTGGAAAATTGACACCATAATCCAAAAACAGCTTGTGTGCTTTTAGAAGAGTGTGTGACCTATAGATATTTTCTGTTTTGGCTTATGGAAAAAACAGTATTGCTCTGTGGCATAAATACAGATTAAAAGCTAAATGCCTGCTAAAAGAAAAACGATTGTGTTGATATTCCAAACATTGAAATTGATGTAGCTTGCCTTATCTTGAGGTCAGAAAGACAACTTTCATGGCAGACTGCACATGAAGTTCTGTAAAAGAATGTATGACATTTAGGAGGTGTTTTTCTCATGCTTGACCTAGCAACAATATCTGAAAACAGAGACTTCCCACTTGCCTGGATAGTTAACTCTCCAGACTAGGAGGGGAAGGCTTTGAAACAAGTGTTTTCTGATGTATTCACAGACACGCATTACAAATGCTGACAAAAGCTGTGCAATCTGGCCTTATGTAATATATGATGTTACAGGAATTAAAGTGTTCAGAAGACAAGGCAGGGGTTTTAACCTTTAATTTTCAGTTTTCCTTTGAGAAATCATCTGAATTTCTTCGGTGTTACATATTTTCAGTTTTCTTGTAAATGATTTTTATCAGTGGTGGCCCTGCTAATTCACAGTGAATAAGCACTTTTAGACTCCATTGCTTCTTTTACAGTTAGAAAAACTATTCATAGACTGCTGTACAGTTTTGTTTCCCATGTCTGTGTAGAATCTGGGAGAAGAAATGTGTTGAGATAGTATTAACAGTCACAGTAATTCTAGAAGTATAAGATTGGAAGAGACTTCTAAAAGCACATGCCCTGCTCAAGGCCTGTGATGAATTATAAATACACTGTGTAAAGTTTTGTTTAACTGCTTCTTAGGAATTTAAAATTAAGGAGGTTCTGCAAGCTCCTTATCAGCTTACATGTTTAGCTTGATCTTTTTTTGTTTCTAGAGTGAATAGGCCTGGTTTCTTTTTTCTTCCCTTGTAGTCACTTTCCAAACTTGTACGTGTTGGTCTGATCTGCACATTCCTCAGTTTGTCCAGAAAGTGCAGAGCTATAGCATTTCCATCACTGAAGCTGAATTACATGGCTTCATTTTGAACACAAGTTATATATTTATACTATTTTATTAATATTGATGTACAATAGCAATTAATTCAACAAACACCTCTGAGACAGAAACAGATTCTTCAGGTGTTAATTCAGCACAGTGCCACCTAAAATTCTGCCAGGGGCTTTGGGTCAAGTTTTCTAGAGATAAAATGAATACTAAATCACTTTTTAATATCAATAACCTGTTCTGCTCATTTAGTAATTAAGTAGTTCACAGCTGGTTATTTGGTATTAATTCTGACCTGAATTTGAGAGAGGACTTCCTAGTTCGTTCTTCTGCTTCTCTGATGCAAGCACATGTAAAATCTTGTGCAAATATGCTGTAACTGGCTATACTGGGCTGTACGAAAAATGCATAAGCATTCTGTGCTTTGCACATCTGTAAAGAATACTGATATGAGTCAGTAGCAATAAATCTTTGGAGCACAGAAATGTATTTGACTGTATAGCCCTTGTGTCAAATGAAGACTTCTTTTCTTTTCTCGATCAGCCTCCCTTAGAAGCATAAATTAGGCTACATTTCTGTAACAGATTATGCAGCACAAAGTCATCCCTAGTCGTGCCTTTCCATAATTCCACCTTTTCCTAGGCTTTAATTACCCCCATTTAGATTGACTTTAGATTAAGACTGCTCTGCAAGAGTGACACTGCAGACACCAAGCCTGTTAAGCTTTTCAGTGAAAGATGATTTTAAATACTTTCTCATTCTGATGATATGATGTGAAATGTAGTTTGTTTAGGTATCTATCTGGTTTATGTCTTGATCTCTTCTTTTGAGTACAGTTAGCTTGATAACCCCCAATATGACATTTTTAAACTTTAAACTAAATATGACTAGAAATAGTGAACAAAACTCTCAGCCCTTCAGAATCTCTCCGGTTTATGGAAGTAATTTTTTTCCTCTTCTCCTCAAACCTTGCTGATAATATGGTTTAACAATCTTTATTTTTGGGTGCAAATTTAAGGCTTTTTATTTTTAATAATCTGTAGAATATGATTAAAACTTTACTAGTGGGCATTATAGCTCTCCAGTTCTATACGTATTTTGTTTAGCTAGTTGGTTCTGTACTGATATAAAGCTCAAATATTGTTAGAAATACCTGAGACAAGCTATTTCTAAAAATCATCTACTACCATTGTAATTGAAAAATACTTAAGTGAAAGTGTGTGTGAAGGTCTGATTCAGTATTTCTTGCAGGAATTCCACTGCATGCTGAAAAGAAGGGTTGGCACCTATCAAAGAGTTTTATGTGCCCAAAACTTTAGCAGGGTTACATGATATAAGTGGAAACTAAATTTAGCATTACATCATAAGAACTATCTGTCATAGTCTCACTTATCCTGAGGCCTCATTACCATTCCTATCAGCTTCTGAGATTTTTCCAAATTAACCTTTATAGCTCTCTAATAAGAGTTAATTTCTGCTCTTACCTGTACTAACTCTTGGGGGTTTAGCTATGTAATAGTCTCTGCAGCTGACACAAAGCTTTTATGTTATATGAATAGAGAATATCTTTTTATCTCAGTAAAGGAATTTGTGAGGGAGGGGTTGTTTTCTGATTGTGAGTTTGCATTCTTTAATTTTTTTTCCCCCTGGAAGTAGCAGAAGAAGAAATGGACAGTAATCATTACCAATCCCAAAGAGAACTGGAAGAATAATTCCTGCATACCAAGTAAAAATATTCTTAATTCAGTTCACACAGGAACAGGTATGGAACAATCTCCAGGTTGATAGAGGTTCAAAGACCTGGTTTAGATGTTAACTTTTTAATGGACTACCTTTCTGACAGCGTGAAAGTTCATTAAAATTCTACACTTAATCCTTTGAAGATTGGCTTAGTCCAAACGAAAAGTTTGCATGTACAGTAGCCTGCACTAAGACAATGATTAAAACAATGTTGGAATTGGTGAGCCCCGAGGTAAGTCTGTGCTGTAAATGAGAATTAAAAGAGTGCAAAAGAATCAAATCATATGTTGCTTCAGTTTCACTGTTTCTATGAAATGGGGGGGGGGGGAGGGGGTAATGGTGAAATTCCTTGGTCCTCATCTCCCACTCTCCTTATATTGTATCTGGTGAATGAAGACGTTATTAATTCCTACCTTTCTGAACTGTAGGGTAAAACTGGGGGTGGGGGGAATCAGTGGCTAAGCAGAGTTACGAAACTAAACAGATCCCTTCCGCAGGATCTTAATTGCTGTTGGGGAGAGGACGAGAGCACATACCTTGGGACAGACAATTCCAAGGGCAGCCTACAGTTATACCTGACTGGATGTAATGGGAAAACACATCCTGGCGTGATGGGAGTGACCATCTCAACATGGCTGCTGTAACTCTCCTTTCCTGAAACCTACCCTAATTCAGTGGGATGACTTTGTATTTTCTTAATCTTCAGTCACAGCTGTGTTCAGTCGTGGAGATGTTGACAAAAATTTGCTATCACCAAATAGCTGGCAGATCCTGCAAACTATTTAGAAAACTGGATATGAGCTCCTGTTATCTTTCCCCTACTCTTCTTTTCTGCCTTCACTTTATTTTTAGTCTTTAATATTTTTGCTTTTTTAAAAAAAAATAGTCAGCCATGACTGCCCTTTGCTTGGTGCTACTGTTGTCAGTGAGACAGTCAAAGACAAATGTTAAACCTGCTGCTATCAGGTGTAAAGCTGCATGAAATTATGAGCTCTGTGTTTCTCCACCAGTGAGCTTGCAAGTAGAACTTGGGCCTGAAACTGTAATTTCTACTGTTACTGAAGTTTTCTGTCATTTTCGTGTGCTTTTGCTATGAAAGTCTTGGAATAGGTCAGGAGTGGACCCAGATTACTTCAGTTCCTTTTGTCTCTTTCCAAATTAGTTGACTTGACTTTGACATCATGTAAAAGACCACAAAGCAGGATTTTCTTCTATCGAAAGAACAACAAATAGGAAGGCTACCTCAAAAATGAGAGCTTTATTTAAAACTTTATCTTTTGGATTCTCTCACTGTCTTGAAAACTCTGTACAATTAAATTCTTCAAAGTTAATAATACAGCAGCTTCCAAAAAGAAAGTAAGGATCATAACTCCAGCTGGTGAATGTAGTTCAGAGTGTGCTGATTTTGAGGAAAGGACTAAACACGCAGTGAACCAGCCAGTTCCACTAGAGGGCACGGCTGTGTATAGAAAAGCAAAATAGGGATGTGGTAGTGTTTCTCCGCAAGGACATGCATCTCAAATCATCAAAATTTTACCGATAATGTATTAAGTACAGTTCATGGCTTATTTCCTCTCAGAACAACGCCTTAAAAACCGCCACTGATTTGAGTGGCATCAAGCTCAAGTGTGTAGTGGCCAGCTGGTATTTGACATAGTCACAGGGTGGTTTTCATAAGCTCCTTTCTGCTGGTTAAGCTAGGTGGGGAGATCTGTGTTACACTGTTTCACTTGTTATTTTAAGGACTATGTAGGCCATCTTCATGAAACAAAGCAGAGGCAAGAGCCTCCTGTCCCTGCCTCCTAGCAAAATACTAGTTCATGCCATTTGCAATGACTCTTGCACTGGCACTTCTGTGGAAATCATCCGAGGGGATGCACTTGGTAGCAACTGGCTTAAAAAGAAGCCATGCTGCTGTGTCTTGGCAGGAGGATCCCACGGCCTTACAGAGCGGAGCTGCCAGTGCCAGGCAGGTTTATCTTGTTAATTAGAAAACATACTTGTATAGACTGCATAGCTTGTGTAACTAACCTTGACCCTGATGTCAAGGAAATTTAAAAGATGTATTAAGTATGAATGAATGCCATACAATAGTATTTGGAGTAGTATTAAGTAGTTACATTGTGTCTGCTATTTTTATTGCACTTGTGAGAAATTTTGCTAGAGTAGGCATTGTACTGTATGATTAGATGTTCCCCATGGCTGTAAAGCATAATTGGTTGGTTTGAGGAAAAAGTCATGTTTTGTGTGTTTTCTGTGTCACTGCAGTGCCAGAAAATGCTAGGGTGGCTGTAGGGGCACACTTACAAGGCATTGGGGTGTGAATGAACCTTAGCAGAACCTGTGTGTTTTGGAGGTGTTCTGGGAGGGACCCCCCTTCCATTGCTGTATTCCCAGTCTGCACTAACAAGCTCTACTGGAGTCTGTGTGCTGGTGTAAGGGAAGCATAGAAGTGCTGATGTCAGAGAAGGGACTGCAGACATGTAGGAAACTGCTGCGAGTGGGTGGGATGTGTCATGAAGCACAAGGGGCTTTTAGTCAAATAAAATAAGCGTTTCCCCAGTGCCTACTGCTCTGTGTAAGTTCTTCTGTGTTACTTCCAATTTTCTATTAACGTGACCAATTTCTGTTCCCCTGGATGTCAGAAGCATGGTTTGAGGGAAGTGGAATGATACCCAGAGTAAGATTCTTGAAGGACAAGCGTATTATGTGTCAGTTTTATTGATCAGAGGCAATTAGCTCAGCCAAACCCAATTAGGACACAGTTTTAGTTTTAGGCACACAGACATTAATCACTCATTATCCAAGTGAACTCTAAAGGGAGTTACAACAGACTAACAGAATAAAATGGCTGTCCCTTTGCTGTTAATGGAGGAGTTTTCTAGATTTGTGTTTGGTAATATACTGCTTATTTCACTGACTTCCTCTTACATTAAGTCCACTCTTGTTTTTTGCACCTTTTTCCATCAACAAGATCTTACTCATCTGTCATTCTGGCCTTTCTGGTGACAAATATCATCCCATGAGTAATTTTAATGGATTTTTCCCCCTTTATTTTTTTTTCCCATTAACTCCTCCCCTTGGTTGCTGCTCTTGCTTAAGGCAATTTTTGTTGAAGCCTTCTGGCTGACTGCCTAGCATTTGGCTAATAACTCTGTGCAATTGTCAGCTTCATACTGTTTCAGCATTTGAAATCAAATTCTCTTTCCTCATTTTATATGGGTCTGTGGTTTACTAGTTCATTATGCATAGAATCTAATCCACTTATGCTGTAAGTAGCCTGGAGACAGAGCTGGGGTTTTTTAACATCATGTTGTATTTTATTTATTGAGCATAATTCAGTTTGAATGAAATGAAATGAAATAGTCAGAATGGTTCTTGTGCTTCTGCAGAACTTTCTTATCACAGTACATTTTGTCAGTTTGATTTATTTTATCTGTGTATTTACAGTTGTTGTGACAACCCAGAGTTGCTTTACTAGCTACAGTAAAAGTATCTCATCCTCCTGGAAAATACTCCATATTTCAAATTACACAGCTTCAGGCTGGACCTGAGAATTGCACAGGCGAGTTTTGATTTAAAGTGTTGTCTGCTGGCTCTCTCTCAGTTTTCTTTTCCTTTTTTTTTTAGGCATGCTTTTCACTGGGAAAGTAGCTATCATTGCTGAATATCAAGGTCCATTAGACATAGACAAATATTGTTCATATGAAAAACACTGAGACAAAGAGCCAAATGTTCATATTTAGGTGCCTGAAGTTATGACATGGGCTTTTGAGATCATTAAGAGTGGGATGTGCTCATTCCGCAACATCTGAACATAAAAACATTTCAGTGCCAAATTTAAGCCACTGTGTTTTGTCATTCTGACCTGTATAACCCAGCACACAAAATGGAAAAACTGGGTTGGACCTGTCTGTTGATGGTGTACTGCTGTGAGATATAGCATTGGCTTCTGTAGAAAGCCTTCATTGTATGGATTTTCCAGGAATGAGAGAGTGTGATGGTAATGTTGTTCAGACCAAGGCTCTGACATGAAATGCATGGGAGGCTTAAAGAGCCTTCAGCAAAATATGTGTACTAAAGTGAGAAAGAAGAAATACACTGCCTTGAGAGATGCATCTGAAACCTTGCCTTTTCTCAGTAGCGGAGATAAACAACATTTGTGGCAGAGTAAGGGAACTAGGTAACATGTGAGAATATTATTTTTGTTCTCAGAAGAGTTATAAATGTTATTCATTACGAGAAAGCTTTCCTAGTATGTATACTTTTCTAAGATAGTCACAGGCCTTCATATGTATCATATGACCTTTCTATTGGGAAATTACAATAAAAATAAACCTAGAGCATTTCCAGCATGACCTTGCAACAAGGAATGTTACTTCTTTCAGAAATTGAGTTCTTTCAGTGCAGTGTTATCAAACATTGTTTCAATAATTCATGTATTCAACTAATAGCTTTTTTAATGTTAATATTGCTATATTATTGTTTATGTAGCAATAATATCCATGTCTAGTAGCCAAATATCCAGTTGTTCTCATAGAGCAATTTTGTGCCATTCAGCATGGTTTTATTGTATACATTAATTGTGCACTCAAGCAATATGACAGGGAGATACAAGAACTCTGAACTGCTCTCAGGTTTTAAACTAAAAACTGGTTTCACTCCAAAGATACGTATTTAAGATCTATCTTTAAGTCTAGCTTAGAGTCCTTTGCTCTTTCATCTCTGAATCTGTTAGCTTCATAAAATGCTAAGTTTTTGTTTATTCTTTTCCTAGCTATATCCTGCATCCCATAGCTTCCACTAGGAAATTGTTTTTACTGAGTAAGCAGTAAATAGATGTAAATGCTGCTGTTCATATTGGCACTGTGTGTACATATTAAAGACTTTTCTCACATGTGCCTTAAAGTTGCAAAGTCACCGTGTGTTTAAATAATATGTTGAACAGGAAGAAAATATATTTTATGAATTTAACTGCATATGGTGGGCCCTGAGCCAACAATGTGCCCTTGTGGCAAAGGAGGCTAATGGAACCCTATACTGCACTAGGAGGATGCACTGGGAGTAATCACAGCAGGTCTAAGGAGGTGATCTGTCTCCTCTTTTAGCACTGGTAAGGCCACGCCCGGAGTGCTGTGTCCAGTTCTGGGCTCCTCAGTACAAGGGAGATATGGCCATAGTAGAGAGAGTCCAGTGATGGGCCACAAAGATGATCAGGGAACTGGGGAATCCTTCCAGTGGAGAAAGGCTGAGAGAGCTGGGGCTGTTTCACCTAGAATAGATAAGGTTCGTGGAAGACGTTATCAAGTCTTATCAGGTATCAAATACCTGAAGGGAGAGTGAGAAGAGCCAGGCTCTTTTCACTAGTGCCCAGTGACAGGACCAAAGACAAGCTGAAACACGGGAGGTTCCCTCAGAACATCAGGAAACACTTTTTCTCTGTGAGAGTGACCAAACACTGGCAAAGGTTGCCCAAAGAGGTGTTGGACTCTCCTTCCTTGGAGATATTCAAAAACCATCTGGACATGGTCCTGGGTAACTGGCTCTAGGTAACCCTTCTTGGTAGGGGGGCTTGAGCCAGATGGACTCCAGAGGTCCCTGCCAAAACCAACCCTTCTGTGATTCACTGATGTCTGTACAATCTTGTTTTCTTGAAATACTGCATTAAGTTTTCAGCTTATGACTGTATCGATTCATTGGTACTTCCTTTTTACTCATACATACAACTTTTGGAACTGGCCTGTACACTGAAGACATAGATCTTTGAAAGTAGAAGTTTCCCTAGATTTTGTGGGGAAGACTGAGCTAAAATGGTGATTCTTTGATTCTTGCTGTAATGGCTTTCCTGTATAGCTTTAATTAGCCAGTGATATGGTTTTTTGCTTCCAATTAATCATCACTCTCTAGGAGTGATTCAGTAATTTCACATTAGCTCATTTGATATTGAGTGTTCTGAAGATGCTTTCTGAATATCAGTAAATGAAGATTCAAATATATACAAACATACAAGATTTTAAATATTCATCAGTTACTTATGGAATTGTTGTATAACTAGAAATCAGGTCTCATCAAGATTCTCAGCCTTATATATTTATGTTAGTCCAGCAACTCATTTCAGCATGAGACTCCCTGGGTTTTTTTTCACTATGACAAGCCTAAATATGACTAGGAAAAAAAATGTAGTATACATAATATTTTATGTATGTAGGTGTACATATGTGTGCATTTATGACTTCGTGCAATGGCTGTAATACTTACATTTTTGCAGTAACAGAGGAAAGTATTAGATATTTAATTTATTAGACAATTTTATTTTTTTAGAAAAAATTCAGTGTCTTCAAATTGTCAGCTAGCCTGAAGAACAGACACTGAAAAATGAAAAGCAATCCAGCTTTGTTTACTAAAATTTAGTGATTCTATTGAGTTCATAAGATTTGAGTTTACATACAGGCATTGATGATGCCATTTGTCTGTTCTGTATTTGAGTTTACATACAGGCATCGATGATGCCATTTGTCTGTTCTGTCATTACCAGAATAAGAATGCATCACCTTCCTTCTCCTGTTAGAAAATCCTTTTCAACAGCTCTCACTTTACGTTTCCTTGGTTTTCATGCTAGTCAAAATGAAACATAGCCTCCCATAAAATGCATCTTATTATAAATACAGACTAAAAGGCAAAATCTGTATGTCTTTTGCATAAGAGATTCATACGTTCCTTTATTCAAGGAAAAATCTGCAGTTTTAAGATACCAAAGTTAAGTTGTTCTGTGAACAGTGGAACTAATGAAGTTTTTGAAACTATTTTTGTCTCTCACATTCCTTAGTCCTTCCCATTCTCAGTGCTCAAGTACTTCTTCCAGCTCCTTCTCATGTCTTTTGCCAGTTTGGCTGAGAATGTGGCAACATATGCCTCTGCTGAAATAAGCGTGTGCCGATTGTCTGTTCATTATATCCGTGGTGATTGGCCAACTGGCTGAACTGCAACTGGCTTTTCCTTAGTGGGAGCACTAATTTCAATCCATCTCCAGCAATCAGTTTTCACAAAATGTATGGGAATTTGCTGTCTTTGAGAACAGTGTATCTCTCTGAAGTTTGAAATGCTCAATGGACTCACAGGTTTAGGAAGGGGAGGCCTTGCAGTACAGTGCCTTGTGAGCTTCCTTATTCACTTCCTTGGAAAAGCAGGTCCAAAGTTACTGTCACATAATACTCGCATCCCAGAAAAAAAGAATCTCAAAGTCCATCAAAGTTAATAAAATTATCAGAATTATTAGATCTAGCTTAAATTACTCAAGGCAACAGAATAGCTTTTAATTTTGTAGTGTCATTAGAGGGAGAACCATTTGCAGAGTTTTAATACCTATTGAAGTTACTGAGGTTACATGAGTGTAACTTCATGGAATATTTTAAAATTTTAGAAGTTTTAAAAGGCGATTATGCTGTCTCTTCCATAACAAGCGAAGGATGAATCCTGATGCAGGAAAGCAAAATGCTCAGGTTATAAAATGACAGATATATCTCTAAAAGGACTTTTGTAGTCTCATGAGGTTAAAAACATAGGTGGTGAATGGTCAGATCCACTGATACACAGGCCCAAGGCAGACTCTCCCATTTTTCTGAAGAGAACTCTTTTCTTTAAGGATGCCATGACCTGAAATATCAAAGCAGTACACATTTTTGTCTAAGGCCAGCTTGCATCTAGAGAGCCTTTATGCTGCCTGTAAGGCAGGATTATTATTTTCCTAGTACCACATCTGTGTTAAGTGATTTCAAGGTGCTACATTCCAGACATTGCAGGATTTCTTGCTGCCTCAGTGACCTGGAAGTCCAAAGCTCGCAGGCTTCAGACATGAAAGTCCTCCTCATCTTCCCTGGAGCATGGGAGCTGTCTAACAGAAATTCATCAGCCTGCAGAGTCTGACAGGTGAACAAGGTTCCTGCTGAGCAATTTCAGAGAATAGATGCATTCTTCCATCAATTATCTTCTGTCAAATTTGCATTTATCATTTGAAACCTGTTTTCCAAGAATTTTTCCATCCAGCTCTCACAAAGAGAAAGAGTGGAGTTGAATATTAATATTCCTTAATTTGCTTCTTTGTCGTGGTGCCTTCCTTTAAGAAATTAATTTTTCATTTTCTCCTTTTTATACAGCTTACAGCTTGGTTAAGTTCGTTCCATTTATCAACTGTTAAAAGTGATTTGATATAAGAAACAATACTCTCAAATGAACAAAATTACTTTATTGCCTATAAACTGTAGCAGTGATCTGTGGCATACTGAAACAGGACTCCCTGTTGATAGTGGGAAAATTATGCTTTGTCTTGCCTAAAGACTGCTTTCATCAAAGCAATCTTGAGTTTAAGGTGCAGTAACTATTACAAAAGCTTTTCAGAAACACATTGGAGCTGAAGTAACAGCATCCTACTGATTTTTGGGATTAAAGAGGTTTAATCGTGTTTCTGTGGTGGGTTAATTGTAGCTAAGGACCAAGTTTCTACCCAGCTACTCTCTTACTCCCCACTCCTCAGCAGGACAGAGGGAGAAAATAAGAAGCCACAGGAAAGTTCATGGTTCAAGATAAAGACAGGAAGATTAGTTACCATTTACTGTTATGGACAAAATAGACTTGGTGAAAATTAATTTCATTTATTCCAAATTAAAATACATTTGGGTAGTGAGAAAGAAACGTTAAAACACCTTTCCTCCCCCTTTCCCCATGCTCAGCTTCACTCCCTTATACCAAACTTCTCTGCCTTGTCCTGGGAGGGCACATGTGAGGACGGGTGTGTGCATTACAGTCAGTATACAGTTATTTTCTCTTTGCCATTCATCAAATCATAGAATCATAGAGTAATTTGTGTTAGAAGGGACCTTTAGAGGTCATCTAGTCCAATTCCCATGGAATGAGCAGGGACATCTTCAATTGGATCAAATTACTCAGAGCCCCACCCAACCTTACCTTGAGTATTTCCATCTGCCACCCCTCTGGGCAACCTGTTCCAGTGTCTCACCACCCTCACAGTAAAGAATTTCTTCTGTGTACCTAATCTAAAACTTTATTTTAGTTTAAAATCATCACCCTTTGTACTATCCCAACAGGCTCTGCTAAAAACTTTACACCAAGTACAGTTTCTTATTCTTTTCCTTCCTCTAATACTAAAATGAAGGTAATTGAACAGTATGTAAGAATAGTAGTTGTATCAGAGTAATCTCAGTGTTATACAGGGTATTGCCAAGACTCAGCTTTTAACATTAAAGGTAGACACTCACAACTGTCTTAAAGAGCATTCCTGGTTCCTGGTCTCTCCTTCTCTGTGGAGAAGGACTTAGTGAGACATTCCTTTTCAAAGATGGAATCCAACCACAGGCTGGGGCCAGTTCCCAGCTCTGTCAGTTCATTTCTTTAGCAGGTTTAAAATCAGCTGATTAGTCGCTACGTAAGGGATCCCTTTCCATCTCACAGACTCAAATGTGGAATTCATTGAGAAGTTCAGGGGGATTATACTGGCACAGTCATAGCTGTCTTCAAGAAAAACTGTGATAGCAAAAAACCGTCAGACCAGCACCTGATTCTCATAGATTTGATAAACTTACTTGTTCCCCTAACCCACTTTGCTGTTTGACACTGGTCATATCCTGGGTTTGTACATGCAGTGGGAGCTTATGCACTTCCAAACCTCCCAGCTTACTATAGGTTGCAGGAAAATACTGTGGCCTTTCTGGGCCCAGATGAGCTGTTCAATGTGCCATTGCAGTGGTGGCACTTAAAAGGCCACATGCTCTGGCCACCCAGGCAAACCCATGTCATAGTTGACATCCTGACTGTCCTGCTTAACACAAAAAAGTTAAAAAACATAGCTAAAAGTTAAAAAACACAGCTGGAAAGGAACTTGAGGCCAGGTAGGTGGTGTTTAACTAAACCTAAACCTTCTATCTAAATGAAGAAGCAGTCTCACTGGCACCGAAAACCAAATGATTCCCTCTTCTTTTAAAAAATGTGCGATTTGTAATGCCTATTTTTCATTAAATTCATCTTTGTTAATAAGATCTATAATTATAAAGCAGGAAGGCATAACGAGATTGGCTGATTATAATGCAGGGACCATAGATGAGTATTTCTAATTCCCCAGAGGATGAATCTCGCTGGTGATGGCCCCTAGCATGCTTAGAACTGCTAAACTGCTGTTTCTAAACATCTTTATTTTGAAAGAACTGTGTTTCAAGAGATTAAATTAGTTTGGAATGCTCAGCAGCTTATATTCTAGCTGCCATTTGCTTTCTTTTTGGTTTTAATTTCTGTCTCTAGCAGGATCACAATCTAGTAAGAGAGACTCTCAGTGGAATATCTGTGGTACAGCTCCACTTCTATGGCTGCAATCTCTGGATCAAATCCTGCACGTATTTAATGCTTCCACTATTTAGATTTGTTTCAATATGGTGGTTTATTTGAATAAGAAAAGCATTGCTGCATCTCCTGGTCTGGTGGGTGACCTGAAGGAAATTTTTCATTTCATTAATATCTTGATGTGTGAAATTGAGATTATGTTCCAGATCTTCAGTCTCTTTCACTTAGGATTCCCAGAATGTATCCCAGGTGCTTTGAGTTGAAGATTGGGATGAAGAGCAACATCTTGTACAGTGGACGTTGTCCTCAGCTCTGAACTGATGTCTAGCTGATGGGAAGCTGGCAACGTACTTCTTTCACCCTGCTCCTTAAGGTAGATACCCCTCGCAAGTTCTCTTCCTGCCCATCTCCTTAGCAACATGCTAACATTCAAATGAGAATGTAGTATCTATAGCTATCTAAGGGTTGCTGTCTTTCCTATTCTAAGCACTGCCTAATTTATTCTCTCTTCCTCCTTATCGCTGCGTGGAGGTCTTTGCATTTTAATGTTAAAAAAAGTTGTCCATGAAGTTTTGAAGGGCTGACTGGTACTATGATGAACTAAAACAGATGGCTGTACTTGCTTAGTGGAAGATACCAAGTACACAGCGTGTAAAACTCCATGATCAGTGGACTTCTCAATAGGCAGAATTTGGAAAGACTGTCAGCCCCAGGTTGGGGAGAGGTTAATGATATCAGACCCCACAAGGTAAGGTTGTATCTCAGGGTAGCAGATCAAAGAAATCAGAAATATAATGTATTTCCATGTTTTATCTGTCACCACCTGCTAAAGTTAAGGCTGCTCAGGTAGCTTCAAGAAAGCAGCCTCAAAGCAAACAAACTCAGGAACTGGTGGAAAAGAGAAGAGAATATCTGGGACTTTGCCTCTCTCCATTCTAAGAGCACAGCATAAAGTGCTTTCCTCTCCCAAGTATGTTATCAGTATGGCTGTTGATTCTTGTGGGCTTAGCAGGTAGATACTGAAATATCAATTAGTGTGGAGAGTTCAGAGCAGGGCCACTCTATCAGATATTGTACAAAGGTAACTTGTACAGTAGAGTTTTTAGCTGATGATCTCACACTCTAAATAGAAAACAGAAAGGATGAGAAGGAAGTAGTACATTTACTACAAGCCAAGGTGTGGCTGCAGATGACATGATGGTTTTACAAGACAAAGAGAATTTTTCAATTAAACATCCAGGTTAGATTGTCCTAGGAGGATTGTAAGAAGGAAGATGAGAGTGAAGAGAGAGAACAAGATTAGGGGAAAAATATAAAGTGTGTGAATTAAGGATATTACAAAGAAAGGATCTTCTTCAAACCATTCAGCCCTATACAGCAATAACAATATCCAGACCAGAACCTCTAGTGAAGAATATGACTTTTGAAATTCCCTACTGCAACACTTCCTGAGAGTGTTTCCTATTTCCATCTGAGAAGGAACTTGTACAGATAAGTGTTAGACTAGAGGATAGGATCAGAAAAGAGAACATGACCATGATCCAGGTATTAATGCCTTCATAAAACAGAACAAAAGGAATGGTTCAGTCCCATAAACAATTAGAGGAATAAGAAGGAAAATAATATAAAACATACCTTCTGTTTCAGATAAGGTTAACAGAGAGATCAAGAGTTTGCAGTTATAGTGGTTTTCTGTTAGTCCCATGGAGAGCCAAAGGCTGCAGTGTGATTTTATCTCTGACTAGAATCGTAAAATCATAGAATCCTGCAGTATTCTGAGTTGGAAGGGACTCACAAAGATCATTGAAGTCCAACTCCTGGATTACAAACTTGAAAATCCACAGACATAGAGTAAATATTAGGCACAGACAAAATAAACACTGTTAAACTGGGAGAAGACCTGAAAAAGAGCTTCATCTGGGGATTGGAAGAGCATCTAAATAAATGTTTATTTTTTCTTTGTATGATACATCCTTTCTGAACTCATGAATAAGCATGATTTAAAGGCAAGTATAGCAGTGTTTCAAAATCTTGGCCATTATATTGAGAGAGTAACCTTCACAGAGAGTTTGCCAACTTGAAATTTAGGCAGTGCAAGAACATGCTCAGGTTTGGCTAGTACACTTTTCTTCACATGTCATTGTAAATAGTGCTCTTTAGACTCATGTATTCCATATCAGGTATTTTTTTCCTCCTTGCTTTGTTGGAGTCACAGAGAGAGAGCGGAACTACCAAGGGTAAACTGAAAGTAGCACTCTAAATTTCATAAAATTACATGTCCTAGAAGCTGTGAACTCTTTCACTTTTAATTTTACCCACATGGATGTTTTTAGAAAGTTCAAAGGATCTATTTTTACATGAATAAACAAGGCAATGATTAGCCTTTTAATACAGAGTTTATTCTGCCTCATGTTTTAGGTCAATTTTCCCAACTCCAAAAAGCCAATAATGTTTTTTCAAGTTTCTGTGGAGACATAGACACCACCCACTTGTTTAATCTAGACTACTAATGTTTGCTCTACCCTAGAGCAATTGTAAAGCAAAATAGTTTTAGAAGCCTATTGTAAATTGGACACTATCATTTCATTGCCATAGAAAAAAGCAACGAAAATTTAAAATATCTGAAATGACAGGGATTTTAGGAGTTTTAAAATGACAGCTGGGTATATTCTAACCTGCATGGGTGGGAATCAGGTCTCTTTCTCTTGTGAGATTTCAATGTCCCTTACAGATTTATTTTGAAAAAGGAACAGGTAGTCAAGTTCATGGAAATACTTCAGTGTTTGCGGTGTTTCACTGGATATGTGAGTTACAATGCAGAATTCCAAGCTGTGTAGGTTTACATGGCAATGAGAGAACTGAGCCAAGCTGAAAATAATTCCTTGGATCTTTTAGCCTTGCAAAACAGAAGGACTAGAAATATTACAACCTGCTGAACTCTTTGACAAAGAGATTAGAAATACAATGTCCTGCTGAATTCTCTTGCAAAGAGACTATGACAGTAACAATCAGGAAGAAGAGCTTTAAACAAAATGCTAAAGTAGTGAAACAGCTTTCCTGCTCAGCACAGCATGAGGCTGAAGTGCCTGACCTGGCTCTGAGGAGCTGCTGTATTCTCCCAGAGTATAGGCAGAGAACAATACGGGAATATTCCTGAAGTGCATTGGCCTGAGTGGCACTGGGCATTCGGAAGGCTCTAACATGGCTACTTTCGCCTCTGAGTTGGTTATCTCTCTATGCCATAAGATTACATTGTGTGCACACAAATCCTAAGGAAAGCAGTTTTTCTACGCTGTAATTTTTGTTGGGGAAAGTAGTAAGAACATGTGCTATCAAGTTGATTTTACTTCAAGTGTTTGCCAAGTCAATGTTTGTTTCAATTCAATTGCTATGTTGCATTGGATGAAGCTAAAATAGTGAGAACAAAGCCTTGTTCTAGGGAAAAAACCTATCTTTTTCTCATTCTACTAAAAGCACATGCAATTTCTGGAAGTTTATAGAATATAATACTTACAAAGTTATTCTCCTCTTTGCAAAGTTCAGAAGTTCCAGAGTTGCTTTATATCTTTAACAGTATTTTGAGCTAGGTCAGGTTTTTGCTGTTCTGCAATTCATGCACCAAAGAAATGACTTTTGTGTGGCTTCACACCAGTGGACTATTTGTTACATAACACAGTATTATAGCTGCTTTGATGATATTGCTATTGACAGCGTATTAGGGAGTCCTTCCTTTTGTTTTATCTACCTCTTCCTCCCTATCTCAGTCTTGAATCCAGGGTTTTTTTCAATTATTGTGTCCTGGTTTTAATTAATTTCTTTCTAGAAGGTGCATTCATTTATCCAGGTTCACTAGAAGCAGGTGTCAAACCTGATATTGGAGCCTGTAACACCAAAGATTCTGTGTGTCTTCAAAACTGCAAGGTGTTTGACATAAAAGGAGGAAGGGAAATAATAGCACATCTTTTAGAGAGGAGTAAATATGAAGAAGTCTGCCCATGGTAGAGTCAGTCTGGGAAGAGATGTTGGACTGCTTTGGTACTTTTTAGTCTCCCATTTCATGTCTACTTCACCAACCTTTCTGTCAACTGTTAGAGTTGGGCAAAGTTCTTGAAACAAACACAGCATCACTGGAAAAAATGGTTCAAATCTCCTAGAAGAATTCTTTAGACAAGAGAATTGTTGTTGGTGGAAGCTTGTGAATTCACACAGTGATCTTTAAAGAATAGTAGCTCCACTGATTGAGCTAAATCATGTTATGTTAATATCCATATTATGAGGGATAGAGTACTACATCCAAAGCCTGAAAGTGTTCATTGAAAACTGATTATTCTTTTTTTACAAGAAAAATATGTTTCTTTTGTAATAAGATACAAATCCTGATTTCCATGGGTTTATTCCATCTTTTATTTTATTACAGTTTACAAAATTGTCCAGATTTTCTTATAGATTAAGATTCCATGCATCATTTTCTGCCTAAGTTGATTCTATTCAGCTGGCTTTGACTCTGTGTCAAAATTTTCTGACAAAATATTACATTTCAAAGAGCTTTGAAAAGTCAAGAGACTAAAGATGTTTTGTAATCTCTTCATGTATGTAAAATGTATTTGATGAAATCAAATAGAGCTACTTTTTAAAATTCTTTCTAGCCCAAGTAAAAGTTTCACCATCTGTTACAGCTTCACAAAATTCTCATAAAATATCCATGATGACAAATGACTTCATATACATAATGGACTTGTGATTTCTTTTGCTGAACTTATCTTTAAATTAATTACTAAGCTTGCTACAAAATAAAGCAGTAGTGAAATGTAAATTCAAAAAAACCCAGTTAAGTGTACCTTTTCATCAGTGACATTAATCTTTAAAATGCAATACTGTGAGCACTACAATTTTTTAAATTACTTCCCCTCTGTAGGGGCTTATTATCTAATTATATATTAATATTAGCAGGATGATCAAGTTTTATGTCGCTTTCTAACTTCCTGAAGATACATTTGATTGACATAATTGGGCTTTTGGTTACAGAACAGCATCTGTTTCCCATCTCAATTATATCTGTGTAAATCCAGAGAAATGTATGTTTTTTCAGTTTAGACACTTGCCTGTGAAAATGTTCCATAATCTAGAAGCACTTCAATGTTTTATTTTAGTCCAGAACAACTAAGAGCTTTTACTATTATTATTATGTGAAAGGTATTTCTTGTTAAAACGTAATAGGGAAACAAAAAGAGAAATGGGGAAAAATGTCATTGGCTTTTGAGAGGTGTAAAATACTGCACAAAGTATGTAGGAGTTGAATGGGGATGAAAATATGGGGTAAAACACAGCTATTATATTTCCTTTCCAAAGTTCTTTTATCAGGGTATGTACACTGAAACAGTGTTTTACTGTAATTCTACCTTTCTTTTCCCTCATTGCAACTCATAATTTTAAGAATGAGATCAGTCTGGCAAGAATGCATATTGAACATGAAGCAAAAAATGGAGATAGAATAAAATGCAATATCGAGATCAGCAATTTCGTTGACTTACTTCCTACATCAGTCCTTGGAGAACACCTTTACAAGAATTAGTCCTATGTCCGGATGTTGTTGCATTTTTATTCAGTTTAACATGCCAATTCAAATGCCCTTTAACAACACTTTACCAAGTACTGTATTTATAATGCAGTTTGCGCTCTTTGAGGTTTTCCCTACATTTAATAATTTGATACATTGGCTGAAAGCTGCATTTATTTCAGAAACTAAAAAATGGCTGCAATCTTCAGTTTATTTTTGGAAAAGTACTTGTTTGATGATTTTGTGAAAGGCATTTCTCCTGTCTTCTTGCCAGAGGCAGGCAAAGTTTATGCAAATGGTAATTTGAATGCTGGCTGTGATTTAATAACGGGGATGGTCTCAACTTAGAGTGAAATAACTGGAAGGCATTAGTAATATAACAATCTACAAAAAAGAAATGCCAGTTATTACTGTGTTCTTGCCTGAAGGAATTAAATGTGGTTAATATTTTAGAGATCGAATTACTCTTTATTCTGCCCATCATAATTGGAAAACACAAATAAATCTCAGTAATCTAACAGTTACAGTTTTAAATGGATAGCCTGGCTTTGGGTTCTAGAAAATGCTTCCCACCTGGTGTACAATCATCTTCAGACACTGTATGTCTGTATGTCTGTCTCAGACAGTCCTTCTGAGTCACCAGAAAATGGAGGAAAAGCCAACTCTCAACATACAAGCCTTTACTGAAGTGCCTGTTAGGGCAGCTTTTTCAAAGTTGGCTTTGTGCTGCAGGGGACGATATGGATGTGTTTTCCCCACAACTGCGGAATTGTATTAACGACCCGGTTCTGAAGTTCTCTTTAGGTGTCAATGACAAAAGTAAAATTTTGCCCTAGAACTAAACAAGATCCTCATTACTTTGTCAAGCGTCAAAAGGAAGATGTTAAAATGCAGTTAGCTGAACTACCAGAAGCTACTTATCTAAGCTGGAAACCTTATTTTAGAGTCTTTCTAATGTTTTTGCTTTCTCTCCTTAAAATCAGCACGAAATAAAGTTTCTGCAAATACCCACTCCGTTTAACAACAGGATTGAGGCAAGAATTAATTAAGAATAATTAGGCCAACTCAAGGCATAGTAGAGACACGAATTCACCACTTAGAAAAGGAACTTTTAAGTCAGGCATTGGGTGTCTCCTTAATGACAGGAATGGAGAGATCTCATAAATGCATAACTGATAATCTCTGTAGCATCACGAAGTATCACCATGTTACTGTGATCAAACATCACATGGTTGTATGTATTCCTGAAGGATATTAGCTATATATTATTCTAAACTAAGTGGCGCATTATAATATCACACCTCATTCCAGAGAGAAAAATGGCATTAAAGTGGGCTGCTTTATTGAGAGGTTGTTTATGTTTGTTTCTGGTTCTGGTTTGAATGCTCCATTTGGTTGTATCATTTTCTGGCCTTATCAACAAAGGAGCAAAACTACAAAATTTTCCCACATTGGCTGGGATTAATGGAGATGAAACCCAAATCCTGTCTATGATTTCTGGGTCAAATTTGAGACTGTACATAAAGATTGCAAGTTATTCCAGCCACCAGTGAGCATTGGCCCTTGGAACAAGATTATAGATAAACTAGAGGAGTGGCCCCCAGATGCGCACACTGCAGGGTGTCAGGTCTCACTTGGCTGTTTAGGTCTGCTCCTGCTGCACCTTACTGTTTGCTAATGTGTCGTGTTTTAGCCTCTTCATACTAGATTTATGAGGAAAAGGGCTTATGAGCAGCAGTGTAGTGGCAAAAGTGCAACCATGTGTTCTAAGGTGGGTAGTGCAGTAACAGTGTCCCAGTATTACTTTGCCAGTGGAACTGTATCACAAAAATATCAGCTGGCTGAAGAGAATGCAAATACAGGACTGCATTTTTTTCCAGTTTGCTCCGTTTGTTCCTAGATGCTGTTTCTGTGAATTACAACAAGGATTGTTTTGTCCAGATGCAGGTTCTTTTATTATTTTCTGTGATCAAGCAGTTCATTGAACCCTTTTTTCATGGCGACAGATTGTGTTGTGAAGTTCTTTTAGGGTAATATCACAATCACCTTGCCATATGATTTCCCTCTGATGCTGTGCTTGCTTGTATCTTAAATGCCCACACATAATAGCCTTTTCCTTCTGGCTGTAATAATAAGAAACTCCCTTGTTATGAGATATTGCACTTGTTTTTTTCACGCCATCAGCTTCACTTCCTTTTCTGCACACACAGCATAAAATACTGTGTTTATTTTTTTTTAAGTATGTGTCAGTTGAATTCTCTGGGTTTTTTCCCCAGAGACTAAGGTCTGCAGCAATAAAATTTCCAGGATCTTGTGGGTCTTATCGTCAGTGTAATTTGTTTGCCATGTAACCTAAGTAGTGTTTCTGATATGCTTGGAGGAATCTGAGCGTGCATTTCTATGTTCCTTTTAGGGGAGCCAAGAGCATAGCTCCAAGGTTTTAATATAATTTAGATTCAGGTTTTATGTGACTGATTTTTCTTTCAACTGAGGTACTTCTAATTTCACAGAGAGGAGAATCAGGCCTTGAAGCTAGGGACTGCCTCCAAATACAACTGCTTTATGTTGTAGAAACCATAAGAGATATATAGTAAATACTGCACCAAAGTGCTGAAGTTTTAGGATAGAGCTGTAATGCAGAATAATTCTTTCTATGTGGTTTTTGCTTTACCTCTACTTTTTGTTTGTGGTAAAACAATTGTTGTGTTTTCAGTTAATATGATCTAAAAAATCTCTTGATGAAAATGAGTACTGCTCTTCTTTATTGCCTAGACAGTATCTGTGGCCTATCTCTCTTGCATAAGCAGATTGCACAGTAGTGAGTTATCTTTCATTTATGTCAACTTAACCAATCTGACAATATGAGGGGGTCAAAGATAATTTAAACAAATACATAAATATTTGAGTATTCAAATTCTCGTCTGTGCAGGTGTAGTAACTTATACATTATATATATTTATATATAAATTATATATTAATGTATATTAATACACACATTAAATATATATATTAGTACACTTTGTTGATGTCATCACCATGGCCTATTAAATAAGGCCTTACATGTCTTCTGATAAAGAATTTGTCTTGTTTTGTTCTTAGAAGAAAGGAACAATGGAGAAATATTTGCACCTAATTTTCCCTGGTCTATTCTCTAACTGCTATTTTGATTCTGTGATATCACTGTTTCTGTAAATCAGTTTTTTCCTTAGTCTAGCACATGAACTTCCTGCTGCTGATAAGAGAGCACTGGGACTGCACTGGCCATTTCACAGTCAGGTGATTGTTTATCAATGTCAAGAAACCTGGGAGAAATGGCTTCTTCTATTGAAAGGAGTATCTAGTACCATTACTTGATATAGCAGTAATGTCTTTCAGAAATTCTTGTGTTTCTTAGTAATATGGGATGGTCTTTAAGAGTCATGTGCTTGCATGCTGTGAATTGTGCATGTTGCAGTTTCGATTGGTAAGGTTGCCAGTGGTTACTCATGGCGGCTTTTGGCCACTTTGCTAACACCTCAGTCAGAGTTTGAGCTATGTCCTCTCATACCTCCTCTTCCCAGTGTCCTGCATCTGTCCTGTGAGTGGAGGCTACTCCAGGCACCTTCCCCATCCTCCCTGCTCAGAACAGGGATCACCTGGCTTCTCCAGTACTACTATCCCTTGGTCATTCCAAATATTTTCCCTTATGCATCACCCTTTATAAGCCAGTTTCCTCACCTGTTTTCTCTGACCCTTCTAAACCATGAAACAAACCACATGCACATCCCTGCAGTCAGTGTGGTTTCCTAAGGGTAAGACCTATTTCATCCTAATGACTTCAGCAAGTGTATTTCAGAGTGCTTTCAAAGGAACTTTTTAAGTCTGACTTGAATTTTGGTCTCATATAATGAGTTATCTCAGGCATCTTCCTATCCTACACACAGTATGTGTGTGTCTGTATGTTGTGGCAGAAACATGCTGCTGCAGTAACTTCCAGGAATTAGATGTCACACATGAAGTTGTCCAGCACTCAGCAGCTGTGTCTGTATCCTGTCTGTCAAAAGATTTAACAGGCAGTTATCAGCAGCCTGTTACTGTCAGTGACGATCTACTGTTAAACAATAAAAAGTTTGTTATGGTGAAAGCATCCTCTAGGAATTTGTATTTGTCCGGTGACTGGTACTTAGCGAAAGCAGTCACATGTATTATTGTTCATTGCAATAGGTGTCTCTGTAAAGTGACATAATTTAAGATGAAATATAGCAACCTAATGAAACTCCAGCAGTATTTGTGTTTCAACAAATTCTTGCACATTAGGATTAGAAGCAACATGTGTCAAAATATGTAAGGTTCTGAAAGCACATTGTCACTTTATTGAAAAAGCCGATGATTCAAATGTGCTCTGCTGTAATGATGGTACACTTGGAGACTGAAATAATTTAGAAGTTGAAAGTCTTGTATATGGCACTGTCATAATAAAGAGTCTTCTGGTGTGAGTGAATATCACCTGTGGAGACAAAGCTAGTACCAACCTTTCCTGGTGAGAGATAAATATAGAATCACAAAATGGTTAAGGTCAGGGAAATCTGGTCCAGCATCCCCACTCAAGCAGGGCTACATAGAGCCACTTGCACAGAACCATGTCCTTGTGGATTTTGAATATCTCCAAGGAGGGAGAGCCCACAACTTTCCTGGCAGCCTGTGCCATTTCTAGCATGTGGTGGAGAGTGTCACTGCAGAGGTATGATGCAAGAAAAAAAAATCTTTTAAATACTTACAAAAACCCCCTCAGCTCTGTGGAAGCAGTTCCAATTGCTTCTTTGAAACACAGGAGAAAATGTCTCTTTTTAAAGTAATGAATTTTGTAGCTCTGACTTGTAACTTTTGGCAGCATGGAGATGGTACCAAATTAAACCTCAGTCCTACCAGATGAGCCCTATTGCTGCAAAACCATTGCTTGTCATTGATGGGGAAGTATTTTATTCTAGTTGCAACCGTTTCCAATTTTTCTACCTGTGCAAATGCCTTTTGTGCCTTTTGAAGATTTTTGTATAATCCCACAGGGAATGTTCTTTGGGCAAACTTGTTAAATTTAACAGTAATCTGATCAATAGGAAAATTGTAACAGCTGCATTGGGACAAAAATAATTGTTTTATAAAGAAAGAAAAATTAATATTTTTAAGGTATAATATGAATCTTTATTCAGCAAATCAGTCGATAATATTTGTGGTTCTTCCCAGTACATCAAAGCCTCCCTTTCTTTCCTCTTCCCTGGTAATTGCAGGAAAATACGCATCTCTACAAAACAGGCCGAATGCACATCCCTGTAGGCGGTGTAGTTTCCTAAGGGTAAGACCCATTTCATCCTAGTGACTTCAGCAAGTGATTTCTGCTGAAGAACTGGAAAATGTTCTTTCCTCTCAACTAGCAGAGCAGAATGACTTTCTGATGTCTGTAATTCCACCAATCCACTTAGAAAAAAAACCCTGCATCTGTGATGGTGGATTAATTTCTTTTGTCTGTGCCATGACTTTGAAGAGGACTTGTGCTCCCAAATCATCTAAATGCAGTTGCAAATGCCACACCAATCACACTAGTGCTGGAAGAGACAGACCTCTGTTCCCAAACAGCCCTATTTGCCATTTTGGTTTTGGAGTGAAACATAGTAAATCACAGCAGCTGCTAGAGAGTGAATATGGATTATTGACCAAATACCAGATATTTGGAAGTTCTTTTTTTTTTCCTTTTCCCCAGAAGATGTGAAGAATTTGGGGAATTATTATTATTTATTTACCATGGAGCAAAGTGTATCAGGCATACCAGTATATGTGGGCTTCTGCCCCTGGCTTCCTTGTGAAATAAGTCATACCATCTTATTTCTGCATCTCAATTTTACTGCTCTGTGTGGATCATTTATATAATGCTATGGTGTTTGACATGAATAGCAGTTTTCCCTCTCCTGTTAAATTGAGGTTAACAGTAGTACCATTTATGCTGTAAATTATAGGCCCTTCTGTAGCATTTTTTTGTGCCTAGAACAGATGGGAGCTTGTTTTCAAAACTCTTACAAATTGTTTGTTTACATTATGTTTCCATCCCTTTATCTCAGTAATAGTACTACTTCCAGAATTTCATTTTTGTGCTGCAGACTTTTTCCACCCCTCCTCTCTCTGTTTCTGAGAAACTGTTAGGCTGAGATAGATAGTCTGAAGGTATGTGCTGAAAAGATGGGATACTGTACCATTTTGGAAGAGTATTAAAGAATCTTCCTGATACTCTCCAGTGCCTAGGAACTTGGGATTGTATAACATGCATAGATACATGCACTTGGTATAACCCACTGCTGCAGGAATAGGATCATGGTATTCTTATTTCTCCTTACTCTTGTTTCACCGCTCTCTTCCCCCATTCCATTAGGAGTGTGCTTTAATGCATCCATCCGCTCTGCATTCATGCATTCCCATGACCCAAGCACAAATAGTTAGAAATAGTAAAGTAGAAAATTCTCAGCCAATAAAAGATCTGAGGAAGTGCAATGACTTTTCAAAAGTACCTTCTGGTCTAAATATTATGAGATTGTTTACATTCTTTATTTTTGACTTCCTGATTGTGTTGATGGGTGTTTATTTGGAGGACCGAGGGCTGATGTCCTCTAACATGTTTGTCTTTCTGAGTGGAAAATCCCTACCATCTTTGTTCATATGCTTGCTTTCCTATTCTTCTATCCTGTTTTAGCCCCTGCCATAAGGTGGTGGAGAGAAAGCTTGCATTTCACATGCCATTCACAACATGGAAATCAGATGAAGATAGTGCTTGCAAAAAGTAGTCCATAACCAACAACTTTCCCTAAGCTAAAATATATTTAGAACCATTCTGAAGGGTGGAAGAATTGTGAAAGGAAAGCATATCACTGTTTTCCAGCCTCTCTGGCCATTGGATTTTTATAAGTTCCAAAAACTGGGAAAGTCTAAAATATATAGTGTGCCTGCAGGATTCAACAATCACTTAATTGTTTTGTCTTCTGAAAACAAAGTAATGAAAAACAAGTTCCTTTCTAAAGAGTTCCAGCTCTCTTCATGAACATGTATTTCATCCAAATAAATCAAACTACTCTGAAATGCCTTCTGGCATGTGATGTATTTTGTTATAATATGATAAATTTGCAAGCAGAAGAAAAACACGATGGTGTGAATGATAAAAAGTGAGCTTGCTAGGTCTTCAGTAGAGATTATCCTGCATAGTGGAATGGCTGTCTTTCTGTTGAGCTCTTCAGACATGAAAAAGTCCATATTTGTCAGTGTCCATAGTGCCATGTTGATCAATACTCTCTGTGAGCCACAGCTCTCCCAGCAGAGATGTGGAATCATGTGTCTCTGGGAGCAAGTGTGGGAGTAGATGGGAGAATAGAACTGAAATGGCAAGCAAAAATTATTCTTTTGAGCACATGTATTAAAAATTGTGTCCCTGGAAATGGTAATTGATGTCAGTGAATTAAGAGAACTTTAAAACCAAGCGCAAGCACTAGAAACATGTGGTGGGCATTTTGCAAGTGCTAATAGAGAGTCCTCATCTAGAAGACTTGTTCTGTACTTAATTATGTATGCAAACATGCACAGATCCTTGTTAAACCTTGTTAAATCAGTATCTTAGTCTTTCTTCTATAAAAGAAAAGACTTCAGGGTAAAGATGCTCCCGGTGAATACACATAATTCCTATGAAAATAAAAAATGAAAGTGAAATCACATGGTATAGGTTCTATGTACATTTCTGGTACGGACTCTGGCAAAACTGCATAACTTTGCCTCAAAGTTTCTGTGGCATCGCAGAAAACCCTGATCTACAAATGTGAATTATCTTTGCTATTCATCTGTGTTAAATTACAGACTCCATTTTGTATACTAAGCATTAATTGCATGCATTACAGCTTCACCTTTACTGATGTAGACTGGGAATGCCAGTATAAATTCATATGCTCTGCAGAAAGCCATCAGAGAGTTTCTCAGGCCTTGAAGATTAATTATTTAAGTAAGAGTAGACAAAATATGGGCTATTGCTACAGGGAAAACAGTTTTTGAGGTTCGTATTTTAGATGGCCAAGAATCACCGTGAAAGAAAGCTGTGAGAAAGGGTCAGGGAGGTTACCTCATTTAAGGGTGGAAAATTCATGATTGAAATGGCTTTTTAGAAAAGGACTTAGGAATTGGATCCTGAGGAATAACTGCTTGGGAAGACAATGGAGAGACAGAGAATTTCACTTTCTGCGGAACAGAATTTCCCCACTTTTACTTATTTACCAGTGCTCGGTGATTGATGTCTGTACACACTGTCATTTTTTCTAATGAGCAGAAAAAAGTGGGCTCAAATTTGATGATAAGGACAGAGCTGTGGCTCCTAACTCAGCCAGACAGTTGCCTCGCAAGGCACTGGCTGGAACAGCTCCTGTTCTTTGGGAGCCTTCAAACTTGCCCTGCTCTCCTTCCTCGAGCACCCAAAGACAGGGAGCTGCTTTCTCACGCTGTGTGAGCCATACTCCTCTCCCTCTTTCCTCAAGTCTTGTTCACTTGCAGATTGTAGAAACATAATTCTTCTGCATTTCTATGACAGTAAATATTGTCTTTAGAAGAAAATGAGCAAAACAAGATAAGACAGGTTTTTGTCAGTTGCCAAATAGATTTTTCCCACAGTCACAGGCTCTTTCTGTCAGCCCACAGCTGCAGGTGATTTTGCTGTATCCAGCCCTGTGTGTGCTTTGAGCTATGTGGTATGAAACACTGCTAAATGCATAGTTATTTTCTGTCTGAAAAGAACATAACATGAAAAGACAGACTTTATGTGATGGTAATGTGTGTTACGTATTTGATAGAAACTCTGACATTGTATGTACTGCTGAGCAACCTGGTCTAGTAGAAAGTGTTCCTGCCCATAGCAGGGGACTTGGAACTAGATGGTCTTTAAGGTCCCTTCCAACCCAGCCCATTTTGTGACTCTGAGACTCTGTTACCCGACTAAACTGGGTAGCAAACCATTTTTTAAATTCCTTTAAAATTTTTGTGTTATAAGAAAGACATCATTGTTATCCAATAGAGAGAAAGGCGGTGTGTAGGAATGTATTCATAAAATAGGTCCTCTCACATTTTCAGGTTGTTGACCAAAAGTTAGTAGAGAATCTATTTTCTGTCACAGACTCATGTCATTCATGTGTCAACCACAGCAATGGGTGATATGGTAAACTGAGACTGGAAGAAAAATAAATACGCGTATCACTTTTGTGTAATGTCCTTTAGACATCGTCTAATGTCTAAAGCATTTCTAAAAAGCCTGTCTAAAAGCATTGTCTAAATCATATCTATCTCATTTATCTAAAGCAAGGTGAATAGGGATTATTTTCTTTCATTTTGAGAAACATTTACAGTAGTCTTCAGGACCTGATAGGTTTTCTTCTCTTGCCTATCATTTCTCCACACTGCACATACATTGATGTCTGCTTTTCATTTTCCCTGTTTTTGCTCAGCTGTCTGACCTTATTGTCTCCATTAAGTGTGCTGTGCCCTGGTTTCTTTTTTTTCCTGCTTTGATTTTCTTATCTTCACTCTCCTGCTTCCTTCTCTGAGAATGTATTCCTGAAAGATTACTGCCAGGGAGTATGACCTAGAACAGTAGTACTTAGTTTATCAGTTACTACGCTACAGGCATGATTAAATCCAGTACAATATAAATGCAGTTATCCAAAATTTTTGTAATTCTTAAGCTTTCTGTGAAAAAATTAAATTGGATTAATTAATTCAGAAACTAGTGAGAAAAATTCTATTCTCATGTCAATCTGAGTGTGGGCAAAAACAGTGTGTACACTGTTTCTGGCATGGTACTTTTATTGTCTGTGGAATTTGCTGGCATATTGGGATTGACCATGAATTTGTCAGTTTGCAGCAAGGACCAGTGGCTCCCTAAGGGATGCGACTGATCTTTTCCATCATTAGTTTTGGATTGTAATTTGCTTTTTGTCCTTTGATTGTCTCTGCAAAGACATCACTTGTGAGGCTGTCAGGTGTTCAGTAGGAATTGGAGTTGCACCTACAGTAAATTTACCAGTAGCTCATGAAATTAATCAGAGAGCCCTTATAATAATTTCACAAGTCTTACTCATTTAACTTGGTAAAAATATCTTGCTTTTATATGAAATGAGTTCTACCCTTCAAATGATCCAAGTATGTAGGTTTCGGGGGTTCTGGGGTCCAGTCGGGACGGCCGGATGTAGACGGTAACGGATGGAGACGAGAGATCTCTATAGGCAGGTCTCGGGACACAGCCGGTTTATTGTAAAGGGCGTGGGTATTGGGGCACTGCTCAGAGCTGCTAGACTCAGCTCTGAGCAGGCCCAAGAGAGCAAGAGAGTGAACGGGTGAGAGAGAGAGAGGGTGTAAGAGCAAGAGTAGAAGTGGAAGAGAGAAGTATGAGAATCGAAGTAGAAGTGAAGAGAGAATGAGAATTGAAGTAGAAGTGTCTGAAGTCCTGGTTACAATACAATAAATCATCTTCTGTACTGAATATTCTAATTGTCACTAACCAATCTAATACAAGATACAAATCCTATAGCATTTACATACAGCCTATAAGAGTTCTTATATTACCATAGAGTGTTACATCTTAACTTCTAAAAACTACTCTTTGGACCCCTTCTGCTGAGCTAGTAGGGTCTGCTCTGACCCTTGGACCTGCCTGCTAGCAGAGGGTATTGTTCAATCAAGAGGGGATTACTTCAGTGGCCATACCATTGTTTTCTAGTTGTTTAGTAACTAAGACCTGGTATTTCAAAAGTGGCTTTCATTTCGATGTTGCCTGTAGTTTTCATATTCCCAAAATCTTTTGTCAGGCAATCATATTTCCAAGGCTTTCCTGTTTCATCTTCCCCAACACAAGTATTTTAAAAAAGGCAAACTAATCTGGTATGCTTTAAAGCAGTTTATTCATTAGTTCTGTTGTACAGTCATGATATACAGTCTTTCTTTTCACTTCATAACTTTGTTATAGGTAAGACTGATTTATTGGCAGACCACAGGATTACTATTGTGCACTATTTACAGAAAGTGTCATAAATAATATGGCCTGAAATGTCCCTCACAGATACAGAGGACTATAAATTACAGAAAGTCTTTGTGTAAAGACATTCTACAGTGAGCTAATTAAGGCATTCAGGCATAAAGCTGATAACACAATGAAAAAAAATTAAAAGATACAGCATAGTGAGAAAATCTATGCTTGTGACTGAGATTTGAAAAGAGAATGAATTGATGAAGCAGAGAGAAAGAGGCAATCTGTTTCAGATGGCAGGTTACAGATGAGAAGGTGTTTACAGCAAGTGCAGTAAGCGTGAAGGAACAGAAAGAAGCCTGGCTCTAAACTGCAAAAGAAACAGAAGAGGGAAGAGAAGTGTGTTGAACTAGACAAAATCCCTGGGTTTGGAAAGTAAGAACAAGAGAAGGCGTCTGTCTGGATCATGTACTGTGTGGAAAGCTGATCTGAGCCAGAGTTGAAGAATCAAAGTAGTAGTGAAGAAAAGAATAGAAGATGGGATAAGTCTGCAAAGGGGCTATTGCAAAAGGATGGCATTCAAAGGTGTGCTTGTGGGGAAATGATATGCAGGTTTGTGCACTAGAAATTGAATCCTGTCATGTGTTGTGCTATTGCACATCAACAGCAAAAGGCTGCTGAGTCTATCCTTTCAAATATCTTTCTAACCACATAGGCAACTGAATAGAATATTTTCTTAATGCTCAGAAACATCCTGTCTGGGGAGACTGACCAGCATAAAACTTACTCAGTGTATCTAAGGTGCAATTGTCTGTCAGTGATAACCAAGCTGTGGGCAGCCTGCAGCCATGCTGCGGGCAGAGCCCTGCTCTCCCATTGTTCTCTTCCCTCCTCACATTTGATGCTGCACTTGTAGCATGCAGTGGAACACTCCTCCTGCACTGGTGCAGTGAAGTGCCTGTGTAAGCGTCTGGATGGGTGCAGTGATGTCTTTTCTATCTCTTAGAATATCTCCCAAGAAAGGACTAGAGTTAAGAGCTGGGATACCTGGAAGAGGAAAGTGGTAGATTGCAAGATTCAGGATTTTCACTGAGTGAAAGTTCTCCCCAACAGATCAGCATGGTAGTTGCACACCACAGCAAGTCATGTCATGATGACAGAGCCATAGAATGGATTGGGTTGGAAGGCACCTTAAAGATCAACTAATTCCAACCCCCCTGCCATGGGCAGGGACATCTTCCACTAGATCAGGTTGCTCAAAGCCCATCCAGCCTGGCCTTGAACACTTCCAGCAATGGGGCATTTGCAACTTCTCTGGGCAACCTGTTCCAGTGCCTCACCACCCTCATAGTATATGATTTCTTCATCATATCTAATGTAAACCTACACTCTTGGTCTGAAACCATTCCACCTGTCAGTACCTGCTCTTGTAAGTAATCTCTCTCCATTTTTCTCATAGACTCCCTTCATGTACTGAAAGGCCACAGTTCTCTTTTCCAGGCCGAACAATCCCAATTCTGTCAGTCTTTCCTCATAGGAGAGATGCTCCATCCCTCTAAACAACATGGTGGCCTCCTCTGGACTCACTCCAAGAGGTCCATGTCCTTCCTGTGCTGGAGACCCCAGAGCTGGAGGCAGCACTGCAGGTGCGTCCTCACCAGAGCAGAGCAGAGGGGCAGAATCCTCTCTCTCACCCTGCTGGCCACACTGCTTTTGATACAGCCCAGAATTCAATCAGCTTCCTGGGCTGGAAGCACACACTGCCAGCTCATGTCCAGCCTCTCATCCAACACTGTATTTTTAGGCAATACGTTTGCAGAGGTTGATTCCTGTAGGGCATTAAAGGAATTAACGTTGTCTGAAAATATTCTATCTTTATATTCATGAATCTTAAGCAAAGAAAGTTATGATCCTTTTCAAAAGAATGACTTAATCTGTGTTAAAAAAAATCAAAAAAAGAAGAAAAAAGAAAAAAAGCAAACCAAAAGTTCCTGCTAGCATAGCCACATGGACTGGAACAGATTTCCATAGAAGTGTGTTATTTCTGGATGTGAGTACTGTGTCTTTGAATAAAATTTTGAAAAACAGTGTGGGTATGCTACTTGTGCACATTTCCAGAAAGATAAAGCTGGTTACAAACAAATGAGCTCAAATAATAAGTAGTTAAAATTTTAAAGAAATAAGAGAGTCCAAGCAGAGCCAGTCAGTCAGTCAATTACAAATAAACTGAAGTAGACACATAAGAAGTCATTTATGCCATGTTCTCTCTGGAAGTCAAAACCTCTTAATTCATAATGGAATGAGGCTCTACTTGAGCACAACTCCAAGTCTGAGTTTGGCTTTTTTCCGCCTAAAGATCTCATTTACAGCACTTTTTTCAACATTTTTTTCAACAACTATTTAAATTTTAAATTCAGAAAATTTTTATTACTGAATGTCTCAGTATTCTTTTCCTAAACTGCAGTGAACCCATAAAAAAGAGAAGGGTCATTGTTACACAGATTAATGAGTATACTTTTCAGTGGTGGTCTTGCTTATTCCAATAAAAGAAGATTGCCATGCAAAAGTCAGAAGAATAAAAATGTACCAGTGGCACCTGTACTTTCTGAGACCTGCAGGTTTCCCCTACACTAGGGACTCATGGCAACAAGGGAGGTAGAAAAACAACTTCCATTTGCAAAGTTTTCACAACTCCTAAAAGCAAAAAATACCTGTAAATCAAATCTGTTTCATATTTCCTACAACAGCCTGAAATCTCTGTTTGCCTATAAACTAGAAAATGGAGCAGGCATAGCTCTCTCAAGTACTATCACTTTTTAATGGTAAAAGCACTTCTTTGTTCAGGTTCCCATAATAAATATTCATGCTTTTATGGGTTCCTGTATCTGAAAAACCTGGTTAGGTATGCAGTCAGCCTTTTTTATTTATTTCGTTTTCTTAGAAAAAATTGTTTGGAGATTGGAGATTGGCAGATGAATAATTCTGCCAAGCCTGACACCCTGTGAAGCTAGTGGCTAAAGAATAGATCCATAAAGCTATCATCCTGCACATTTGGAGTTTTTTAGTAAAATTGGCTGGCAGATAATTCATTCACTTAACTTAAACAGAGTTTTTGTTCAGGTACATCTGCCATTGTGAGTCTTTTTTGTATATCACAGTTCTGATCCATGAGGTCAGTGGAAGCCTTTGCATTGAAACTGTGCATGAGTTTTGGGTAAGGCAGTAGTCAATTAGCATTTATATGTATAGACAGCTTCAAAGATTTATGTGTGATGGAGAATACGGATGTGGAAAACAAAGATTATCAGTTTGGGTGGAGGCTAGAAACTGCATGCTCCGTAGCAGTGAATGTGCTGTGGGATTTCAACACTTAAGGGTTCTGTAAGAGGCACAAAATGTAACTGCTCACTGGTTATATGCTGCATTTGAAACAGCAAACAAACATTAGAATGGGAAAAATATTCTCTGTAAATAGGCAAGAGTGACTTTCTCACTGAGGCTGCTTCTGTTCAGCAGAAGGAAAGAGAAGTTAAGCTTTCATTTTAATAACTATTTGAAGATTTGGTTTGAATGGATAAAGTTTCCTGCTAAGCAGCTCATAATTTTTTTTTTCATCCCTGTTTGCCCGGCAGATGAACTTGGAGCCAAACAAAGAAGAAAGAAACCTGAAATATTGTAGTTGTGACTGGCAGGGTCAATTACACTGTCTTGATATGAAGAACTGAGAAAGTTCCATGAAAAAAAGATGTGGGTCTGAGAAGGTGTACATGGTAAGGATCCCATCCTATCTGTGTACTGCCATAGATTGCTTTCCTCCCTGGGACCAGGCATGTGAGCCTCTGCATAGATACACTATCATTTCCAGGAAATCTCTCTAACTTGTTTTTTCAGACAGAAGTGACATATTTGGGCAAGATGCTTCATCAATAGTGCCAGTGGCATCAGCCATCCTGTGGGAGATTGACAGTACTGCAGGAGATAAAAAGACCTGTGCAGCTGAAGGCACAGTCCAGTCCAGACTGCTCATGCATAAAGCTTTGCATGATATATGCCTCTGGGATGAGAAAAGACAGAGCCATGGAAGCTGTACCATCCTTAGGAACCCCAAGAATTAAGCTGAATCAGCAAAATTTAAGTAGAATCCAAACCTCCTGCAGTAGTTCGTAACCTAATCTTTGAATCAGGTTTACACTGTGTAGGCACAATTTGATGGCATCTGTTTACAGAAACAAAACTTGTTTGCTGGCTCTTCTTTACCTTCCTCCCTTATCAGGCTAAGTGCTTCCATAGCATTAGCCTGGTGCAGTGACCAGTGCCTTTCTCTTCTGCCGGGAGGAAGATTTTTGTGTGTGCTCTCCATGTACATGTTTGGGTCGCTGGCTGTAAAGGGAAAGAACACCAAATATCTGCATGCTTATAAACAGTGATTCTTCACTTCTCTTGTTTTCCATCTCCCTGAGGTGAGTCTTCTTATGTAATGCTGGTAGGGGTAATTCAGCATCTCACTTCTTTGCCTGGGGAGGTACTACACCTGGCCCATGCTGGATGGCTACTGGTCATTCAGGCAGCACAGGTGTCTTTGTGTTATGATGGACTGTCTTGTCAATACACAAATCTTTTGCTCTGGGCTTTTTCTGTTATGTGTGGTATTACCTCATTTCACAGCAGTTTTATATTTAATAGGGGGTGGTTCTCAGAAGAAGGGGGGACATCAAAGGTACCGCGACTCTCACAATAGGTAAAGCACTGCACTGAATGCTCATTAATAAGACAGAACTTGCAAAGTCATAATGATAATAGAAACAGCAGTGACAATGTCCTGGGTCAGTGCTTTATGTGCATATGTTTCAAATTCATGCAAGGAATCCTATTAGAGCTTTAAAATCATTTGCTTTGCCTCAGCAAGTTTTTGTGCTCGTTTAAACCCCTGGTTTATCATTATGAAGTGTATTAACATTCCCATGTTCAGTGCTTATTTCTATCCTGAGAGAAATAAACAAATAATACTTTGCAAATGGGTTTCTTGGGAAAGGAGGATAAGTGGCAGCAGGATATCGTTTGCACTTGGAGCTGATTGCTTTAAAAAGCTTCTCTAGAGTTCAAAAGGTTAAAAAACAGACTTGGTGAACATGTGCATTTTACTTATATTTTTCTTTATTGCTCAGAATGGATTTACAGAGCAGTCTTTTGCCAGGCATGAGGCAGTGCCAGTTACTCAAGTCTTGCATGAAAGAGGAGAAAGCACTAAGTCGTATTTGCACAGTAATTCTGTGAGACTGCTAGCCTCAAGTGTAGGCTGCTCCCTGCTGCTGCTACTACATATACCCCATGAAAGACTGGTAATGAAACCACGGTGGGAAAAGATGTGTTCCTTTTCCACAAACATTTGGAAACAAATAAGCATCTTTTGACACAGTAATATCTCCTATGGCGAAAGGTGGGCATGCAACTGCCCACAGCTAAGGTTCGTGTAAGGCCATTTAGAAATGGGTATTACAGGAGTGAATGGAGCTCAGAGGGTGTTGTTTGAATGGAAAGGTATGTGGAAGTAATGGAAGAAGAAAGTGGGAAGTCCTTGGGGCTGTGATCCTGAAGCAAGAACATTGTGCTGTGGGGCCTTGGAATGGCGAAGAGATGTTGTCTCTTGCTGTGCAATGGTGTATTCAAGAAACAGAACTTTGTAAATAAGGAGGAATGCACCAGGGATATTTTGTTCCAGTTCTGATTTATTGTCCTGAAGTAACTAATGCCTAATATGGAACTGCTTTTCATTTTCAATGAACAGTGAGATTAAGAAATTATTTCATGCTTTCCTCCTGGACATTTATTGCCACTGGATACAGTTAGTATTCAGACTTCATTTCTCCTCATCACCTACTGCCAATCGCAATTCTTTTCGAAAAAGTAAGTATAGATTTTTGTAATGTGGGGACAGTCAGTTGAGGACTTAGACGAATACCATCGCATTTCATGTGATGTAATCTGCTTTTCAAGTAGAAAAGACTAGTATATTAATTTGACAGTGTTTTAATACTGAAATTAACTGAATATGCAAATGTTGAAAACTGCTCAGTCAAACTAGTTCTTAATATCTTGGTGCCTGTTTCTTGGGATTTAAATAGAAGTATCTTGGCTTTTCAGATAGCTCAATACTTGCATCACCCCTTGGCTTAATAAGCACATATTCTGTGACACGATCACAGCACAGCTCATTTATAAATCTGTCATGATAACATCCATGGAATTTGCTTGTTATAGAAATGTGTTGTGGCAGCAGGTGACGAAAAGGTTATAAAAAAATGTATTATAGCTAGAGATTTGAATCATTGTCAGGCTTTATACTAAAATTGCCTTGTAGGAGGTACAGCAATTCTGCACAAAGACTGTGCAATTTATAAATGGAAACTTTTACACTACAGCACTTTCTCCATGCATGATTAGGCTTCTTTAGAGAAAAAAAAGAAAAAAAAAAAGGCAAATGGTGCAATGCTAATACTTACGAGTAATGCATGATTGATGATCTCCTAAAGGCAGTGAGAGAGAAAATTACCTCCTTCCCTTCTAAGGACACTATTAGAAGACTCAATGAGTTCAAAGCTCAGGAAATTATGTTAAGAGGACTGAATCAGGCTTAAAAAAAATCAGGATAAATTATTTTCTCAGCAGTTCCAGAGTAGGATTTCTTCTAATGTATTGTAAAAGAAGAATACTTTGACACATTCTTACATGGTTCTCTTAAAAAGTATCTGTCACCACATTTGTGACTTACTTGCACAGGTACAATTCTCTTCAAGTACTAAATGTACTGCAATCTGCAACCACTCAAATTAATATTGCATTTTAAATGCTATGTATATCCTAGTACCTCAGAGCAGGAAGTAAAGGAATCCTTCTTTTGGCTGGGTAGGTAACATGGTATGCTGGGAAAGAGCAGAAAGAGATAACACCGTTCAAAACACTAGTGTTTTGTCCTGCAGGGTTTGAGCGTGACTGAGTGTCAGCTAGCAATGTACACTTCTACTGCTAGAGACAAGGAAAAGGGGAATGGTGCTAAAGGGAGCTAAGGATACTTTTTCTTTTTTTTTTTTCCATTTTTTAACTTGCACCTTCTGTAATTAACCATCTCATGGCATTGCTGTACTGTCTGTCAGGAACTGGTGAGAGGTGCATTGCAGCTGATCAGAGGAACATGAAACTGGGTCTGTCCTGTCAGACTCCTACTGGGGCATGCATGGCAGCCCCTTTTTAACTAGTTTCAGAAGATAACAAGACTTAGACAGTGTCCCTCTCTGTGCCTATCTGATCTGAGCCTGCTGACTTTAGCAGAAATTGTCTGAATGATTCAAAATTTGGAAGAGGTAGTTGTCTCAAATGCATTGTGCTCTACACAGTTTCCAGCAGGCAGAGAAGAGGCAGCTTGAGCTGTGAAAGGGGTGCCCACTGTAACAGGAACTCTACCCTTATGAGGCACAGGGGAGTCTATATGAGACAGTCTATATGTTGCAGGCACCTCAGCTGGGAAGACTGTCAGCTGGAACTGACCCTGTGTGAGGTGTTAGCAAATCCAGTCACAAGAGACATCCTTATGAAGTCAGGTTTCATAGTTCTTGTCACTTTTGAATTTTGTAAAACACAATTATCTGCTCCTCAGGTGGACAAAATGCAAGATCCTGATTCCAAATGTGGCATGTTTTAACACAGCCTTTAAATTCGGGGACATTTCACTACCTACAAAATGCAAAATACATTTTGTGTCAGATTATAACCAAAATACCCTATCCCCTACAAGTATGACACTTAACTTATATCAGCATTCATGAGTGTTATGCTGGCAAAAACCTGTATGTTCAAAGCATAATATACCTTTTTTATTTAAAGTGGATCACAGTGGAGTTGTAACGTGCCTCTATCCTCACAATGACTTAATGTGGGTTTTTAGATGTATTTTTTGGGGTATGGGAACTATTTTGTGACTTTTGCTATCGAGTAAGAGAGAAAAATTATTTCTGACCTACCTCCGGACAGGAAGGTGAATTGGCAATTTTCCCATTTCAGAACCTTTATTTGCTGTAATACAGAAATATAACACTAAAATTCCACATTATCACTTTTAATACAGCAGTTTAATACAAATAAGCACAAATGGTATATTAATATATCTGTCAGCCTACGAGAGCTGGGGTTATTCAGCCTGGAGAAGAGAAGGCTCTGGGGAAACCACATTGCGGCCTTTCAGTACTAAAAGAGGCCTTATACAAATTGGGAGACTGACTTTTTACACAGGCAGGTAGTGTTAGGACAGGGGGAATGGTTTTAAACTAAAAGAGGAGAAATTTAGATTTGATATCCGGAAGAAATTCTTCACTGTGAGGGTGCTGAGGCACTAGAACAGGTTGCCCAGAGAATCTGTGGATGTTCCATCCCTGGAAGTGTTCAAGGCCAGGCTGAATGGGGCTCTGAGCAATCCAGTCTGGTGGAAAGTGCCCCTGCCCATGGCAGGGGGATTGGAACTAGATGATCATTAAGGTCCCTTCTAACCCAAGCCATTCTATGACTCCATGATCCTCTGATTAATGATAAACCATCTAATTTATTTCTGTCTGTAACAGCTTTGTGGGGCTGGAAGCAACACTTGAGAGGCAAGGAAGTAAAAGAACATTATCATTTTGTTGCCTTTTGAGCAACTTAATAACTGTCCCCTTATTTGGCTTAGCATCTTCCCTTTGAGCACTTGAGATTACTTCACCAACTCAGATAAATTATCTGCATTTTAACAGTCACTTAGAGATGACATGGGAACCAATTCTCTGTAGTCTTGGTCAAGACTAATGCTTTCTTAACACCACAGTATCATAAAATGGTATGAATTTCAATGAGTTTCTTGAATCTACCAGACAGGGTTAACATTCCTGTTTTCCCTTTGCTATATGAAAATAGATGGGTTTTTCTAAACAAAAAAGTACCCACTCTTTTTCAGACTGTCAATATCAAGATCTATAAATGTGATAAATAAAAAAAGAATAGCAATAACGTATCCATGTTGAAATTGCTCTCTTAATACATTGCATCAATTGCTCTCATAAAATAGCAGTTACCTCACAGCTACCATCACAGAACGACAGAAACTACCCTTCATTGCAAGTGCAGCAGACAGGAAAATGTCTAATCTAGGCTGTGTCTAGATTAACTGAGCCAGAGGCAGTTCTCAGCTTGTGTGTATTAAGCTGCTAGACATTTTGTAACATGTCCATGAGAGACACAGACACATTTCCTGTCCTCCTTCAGATTTGTGGTTTATTTGTGAAGGAAGCATGTGTGCAGGTGTAAAGGGAGCACGTTTGTTACCTGCACGAAGCCTGCTGGTGGGAAAATCCAGGAGCATGGGTTTGATAAACAATTTAAATTTAACCAGACTCTACATACCTTCACATAGCTGAATATGCCAGTAAAAGCATTAGGCTTCCACATGAACAGGCTTACTGAAAATTTGGCTTAAAAAGCTCAACACAAACCATTAAAGTGCTAGCTTCATCATAATTAAAAACTAATCAGGCCCATCACTGCTGAAACATCAGCTTCTCTTGTTTGTATACAGAGTACATCATTAATTTATTTAAATGTCAGCAACAGATTTCATCAAGGTTCCCAACACTTCATCCTACATCTCTGTGCAGGATGTGAAGTTATTGCTGCGAACCATCTTATTTGGTTCAGCACAGTGTAATTCAAACATGGCCTTGGACACATCCTTTAAAGTCTTTGAGGCTCAAGTGTCACAGACTATTCACTATCCTGGTGGCTTAGCACTTTTATACCATGAGTGCTTGTTCAGAACATTTATAGCTTTTTTTTCTTTACTTTTTATTTTTCCCCACAGTGACATAAAAAACATCCTGTAAAGGCCAGGATTATCACCACATGTGTATACATGTGGCTGGGAGAGAAAGAGGATAATTGCATCCACATCTAAAGTGAGAGAGCAGTTTTCTTCCAAGAGTAAATGCACTTAATTCAGTGGGTAACTCTCATTTGCTTAGCTTTGCTGCCCACCGGGACTGAGAATAGCATCCTCTTCTATTCTGCCACAACTTACTTCCCTTGCTTCCTAGATGATCTGACATTTCGTGAGTGCCTGATGGTTGTTTTGTTGAAAGGAATTTTTTGACACAAACTACATGTTAGATAAAAGATGTCAATTGTACAACTAGCATGAAAAGAAAAAAAGTCCCCGAAAGCATCAAATCCTTAAAAATGTAGGAAATTGAGTGTATTAACATTAACTTCTGCATAATGAGATGTGCTTGATGTGTTGAGTTAATGCGTTAGCCTTTCACCCTAGAAACCTGTGTTCAAAACCAGAATTATGCAGAAATTAATTTGGTAACCTGATACAATTCTCTTTTGAACATTAATTCACCTTATACAAGTCACAGCACAGTCTGATCTGCCTGGATGCTAAAGAGCAGGCAACTGAGAGAGCATGGAACACAGCCAGCTCTCTTCTGAGCACCTACAGGGCAGTCAGGTCCTGTTGGTGCAATGCTTTCCTTTCAGTAAAGTTGCTGCTGCTGTAGGTTTTCCCATTGTTCAGCTGACTTCTCTGCTGCCAGTATATTCGAGTTGAAACTATGCCCCTATGGCTGTGCAATGTAAGAGTAATAGTCTGTTACTTAGATTTCATTTAATTAAGAACAAGGAAAAGTCATCTTAGCTAATTATTTTGAGATTACATGCTCTGAAAGAGAGGGATAGAAAAGCACACTGCTTCAGTGGCCAAAAATAAATAAGCTGTGAAAAGAGGAGCCTTATTAGGGTTGCTGTTTTTCATCACTGTGCTCCATTACATTATGTCAAAATCAAATTGCATTAGGCTAGCAGAGCACCAGCCGACATGCACATTTAATCAGGGCTTTCTAAAGCACGCTCCCATTTTATTATGTGCATTGTAGGCAGTACTTAAATATTAACTGAGCACAAATTCCACTTAGAAGCATTTTAAAAATAACCCTTGATGCATTCTTTTTCACGCTTTTAACAGCCTGAGGCTTTGGGTAAGGAGAGGAGACAGCTACCCAAAGAGCTCAATTTCTCAACTATGCTGAACAAGTAAGAATCAGCAAGAATTCAGTACAAGATCCTTATTGCTCAAGTCCTTAAAATATAAAGACATTGGGACAGTTAAATGTAAGCAGCTAATTCGGCTTCAGACCTTCAGACACAGGTATAATTTTTTTTAAATTCCAAACACAACTAATTTAGTTTGCATGGTAGCAGTGTACATTTATGTGTTTGTGAGATAAGGATGAACAGTTCTCCTTTTCATATATAATCTCTCTGAAAATATGTCTGCATACTTGTGTAATTGCACAAATCGTAAGAGGTATTCCTGGATTTGGTATTTGCCAGCCTGACAGTCAGAGCAGCACTGATCTTGGATCTGATGTAAACTGGAGCCACTGAACTGTGAGCTCGTTTTCCTTTCTGATGAATCTCTTGAGTTACATTTTGTTTTTAGCCACTGAGATGCATTGTGTCCCCCAAGGTGAGGCTACTCTGAAAGTCTCCCATGTATTCCAGCCTCCCACCATGCCTGAAACACCTGCACATTTGCCTAAAATGAAGCATCCCATGAACACTTTGGCAGTGGAAGTGTTTGGTGCCCACATTTAGACTTCTGCACACGCACACGGGTTTCCCATCCTGAACAAAGAATAATCAAAATCTGCCACAGCCCTGCTCCTGATCAGTAAAACTCCCAAACACCCTGTGTGTTTCTGTTGTATTTGGTGTGCTTGTGGCACTCTGGCATCCATCCTTGGATGACAAAACAGAAATCAATATTCTTCCCTCCCACCTTGTAGTAGTGGACCCTTCCTGCAATGTCAGACTCCCTCTTGGTAGCTGCTGCTCCCTCTTGGTAGCTCAGCTCTTACATGGGAAGTGTAAGGTGCTCCACAACTCTCACACAATGCAGGCATTTACTGTGGAGTTGAAGGAAATATGGTTGAGATCCTGGCACTGAAGGAGAACTATGCACCACAGCTCTCATTTCCTGAGCAAGGTCAAGGACTTATGGGCAATCAATTATGGAGACACTGTCTCCCACTACCACCTTGAGACAAGTGAGTTTTGTGAAGTACTTAACCTAAGAAGAGGGATGAAATACTTTAACATGAAGCTTAAGACAGACAGCTGTCTTGGAGAAAATGAGACTTCACATGCAACTTAAAAAGTGCATCCTTCTGATGCCTCACTTTTTCTCTTCAGCATGCTGCAGTCATGTTCCCAATTTTAGTAGTACCTCTGGTATTCTTCTGTGTCTCAGCTTCAGCCTTAAGATATCCCTCCCATATAAAAGCTACAAAATTTTGTCTCATCTATAAGTGGGTCAAGTCACCTCTAGAAACTATAACTCACCTTTTGCAACAGGGTAACACAGTGCTGAAGCTGTAACCCAACAGTAAGCACAGCACAGCCCTTTCAGCAAGTTCATTATTGTCATCATGCCTCTGTGTGGGAAGCTGTGGCGCAGCAGTGTGGAATGTCATGCAGCTATTACATGTTCCCTATCTCGCCTTCCAAACTACTCTTTTTTTTTTGTCTTGAACTCTTAAAAAGGGGTGTTGGAGCTGCCTCTTGAAGTGATGGCATTGCAGTGGTCAAAAAGCAATCACTAATTCCTGCCAGTGTGATGCCAGACACTGCCAGAAGTTAAAATCCAGCCTTCCTCTAATGTCAGTTTATTCTGAAGCACATGAACATCTGTAATAAGGAAACATTTTCCCATGAAACATTTTCCTATGAATCCTGGCATTTCACTTCTTTGCACTTCAATTATACTTGACTAAGAAACACAACAGGAGGATTCCAGAGGTTACCCAGTGGAATAAACAGCAGCCTTTTTAAATGCAAAGACAATAAATAGGCAAGTTGATAAGAGATGGGTATCTGTCAATTTAAATGGCATTCAGCAAGTGAACTTTTAATTGAGATGAAGCATTGTGGCACAATGTATTCCATTTATTACTTTTCATTAACTTTCATGTGACCTATTTCTCTACCTCTTGACAGGTTCATGCTTCTGAGAACTTCACAGACAAAATGATATTTTCCTTTTCTGTCTGCTCAACTGTGATCTCAGTTTGAAGCATTGCTTAGCATTCACTGCTAAAAGAAATAATGCCAAAGGCATTAAACAGTGCCTCATACTCCCCCTCCTGTTGTTTAATTTTCCTCCTGTTTTTTAACCTTGTTTGTCTTACAGTCTGGAAAAAGTATTTGGTGAGCAATCTTCATTTTTTTGTTCTTTGGCCAATTAAAATGAGACAAATATTTTGCAGTTATTAATCTCGTGAAAGAACAGGAAACAAGAAATGCTAGAAACTATGGTTAACCTTAGTCCTTAAAAAAATTACAGGCCTGTAGTAAGGAAGTGATTAGTAATTATGAATCATAGTCACCAACTTTTGGATTCATAGGAGTATTTTTATCTACAGTTTCTCTCTGTGTTTACTTGATTCCTACTATAAAGGCAGCAAGAATGTAATTTCAGTGGTTTCGAGTGTAAATACAGATTTCTCATAGATCTTACTATGTCCTTGCTGAATTTCTTTTTCCTGAAGTGAGTGGGGATTCTGCTATGAATTCTGTCTGGTGAAAATCCCTTCTAGTTTCAGCTAAATAGTGGTTACTCTGTATCTTGATTTTTAAAATTCTGTATTATTTTAAGTCCTGCTTTAAAAACTAGTGATACAATAACAGAGAGTTTATGAGCATGTCGGTTCCTGGGGACACTATCATCCAGATAAAATGAGTTGAGACAACTAAAATCCAACTAGGCAGTGACAGGGAAAGGATCAATAAATCCATGAGGAAAGGGAAAAAACAAAGGTCTTCTTTTCTAACCCATGTACCCAAACCCAGTATTGAAGGTGGCTATGAACAGTGTAATTTTAAGAGCTAGTTTTGAAGAAGTGGGGACTAAATATTTTTAGATGTTCATACTAGTTTACAGAATTTATAGGGTAAGTTACATTCACATAAGGTACATTTCTTGCATGAAATTAGTATCTGTTAAGAAAGAATGGCACTACAGTGTTCTAAAAATATTGATTAAAAAAATTGATGCATGCAAATTTAAAATGGTCATTTATGCATAGGAATATAGTAATTATTTACTGCTGAGAATGATACCTGGAAAGTATAAATGCAGATTTGGCTAAGCATGAAAATAATTTCTAGTGTATGATTCATTAGGAAAGTTATCTGATTATGTTGAACTTGCTTCAATAATTTTGTAATTTGCTGAAAACTTTTGTTTAACTTCATTCAGTAAAATTTATTTCAATCTTCTCCAGTGTCCCATCCAGAAAATAGCACACATACTTTAGGCAGCATCCCTCCTACATGAACCTGAGATTGCTGTAAATTGTTGTCCAGATGCTTGTTAAGAGACAAGCAGGCTGTTTACCTTGGATTGGATAGTTTCCAAGAGCTAACATGAGGATTAACACTGGTATGTCAAATACTGGAGAGTGAATTCCCAGCCTCCAGCATGCTCTGCATGAAAGATTATCTGCATCCTCTGTAACCATTTAATCTGCAGCCCAGGAAGTTGTCAATTTAAATTCCTGTATTGAAATAAGCCAACAAATACTGACATTCGCTTGTTATCTGATTTATGTTTATATTTACTTAGCCTTTGTTTCCTGAAAATCCCCTCTTTTTTCCCCAGTCACATAATATAGCAGCTCTCGAGAGCAAAAAAATCACATGCAATTTACTTCAACAACTTTTCTTGGTTTTGTTGCAGGATAACTTATTTCATCCAGAGTTGCCAAAGGAGTTAGGCTGAATGCTAACATCTTGATTTATTGAGAAGAGCGTTAGAGCCTAATGGGTTAGTTCCTGTCTCCACACTAGAGCACGAGGTGTAGGTAAGATATCATCGGAGCAAACACAGGATCTTCATATCTCATAAGAGGTTAGAAGTGCTGTGGGAATAGAGCACCTTTGAATGCCTGAAGGGTGTTCTTCCAAGAAGTATATGCTCCTTGCCCCTGAGCTGCCATGCAGCAGGAAGAAAATGAGAGCTTGGCTTGCTGAGGCTGAGAGATTGGTATTAAGAATGATCCTGTGGGAAGAAGCTGGTAGTCCATTAAAACAGCAAAATATTCATTTTTCAGGAAAACATGGATTCAAGTTAAATGATTTCTCGTGGATATTTTTGCTCCTCTCAGGCCTGTAACCCCTTCTCTGAGAAGGCAACATCCACAGCATCCTATTAGATCATACCTAGATCTGAATGTTATTTGGAAAATTAAAGAGGAAGCATGGACTGTGATGTGCATTTCAGGGCTGCTTGCTTGTCAGATGCTAGAATACATGAGGAAGATAATTGGGCTAAAAGAGATGGTGGTGGAAGCACTGCTAAAGGTGACTGCATGATACCGAAAAAGTAATTTTTTTAGTACACTTTGCTGTTGAGACTTTGCTAAATGCCACTAGTCTCAAACATGAAAGTAGAAGTTACCGCTTTATCAAGGTTGTTGCTTAATTCTTTCTAAATGACAAAAAAGATCACAGCCTTTTCTTCTAGAATAAGTCTGAGCAGGCATTTATGCAAGGTTTGTTACTGAGTTTCTGATTTAATAATTTGTTAACTCCAAGGCAAACAAAACTGAAGTGGGATCATAGAAGCATAGAACTCCAAATGTTATTTGATAGTGATATATACATTACATCATTGCACTGATAGGTGTTACACATGAATTGTTTCCCTGTGTTTGGCTTGTGTTCTATGCAGATTAGAATATAATTTCTCAGTTTAAATTCCTAATTATTGTGCTCATTATTCCAATTTATTTAGCTACATTTAAACATCTACTGAAATTGTGAAGTATGAGACAAGTTGAAATTTACTGCTAATTCATTTTTAAGACAAGAGAACTACCTAACATAATCTCAAAATTAACCCCTATAGTAGAGAAGTAGCACTGATTAAATAACTAGTGAGTACCCTTTTGCTATCATTAACATATTTGTTATGAAAGAACAAAATTTCATCTTCCACCTTCTCCAACTGACTTATAGGGTTGAATACTCCTGGCTTGAAAGCACCTTTGAAAATCAGGTCTTCTTCACAAAAGTCCTACAAATGCTTGTATTTTGCCACTGCCTCTCACGAATTTCCACTCCAAGTAACCATCTGTAGCTATCACACTATGTCAACAATACAGGCTTTCTCACCAGGTGCAAAAAGCATTACTATTCATGTTCTTTATTTTCTCAATTACATCTTTCACTTCTCTTTACTCTGCCTCTGGTATCTTAAGTATTAATCACTTCACAGCCACTTGTGTCTTGTGAGCTTGGCTGTCCACTTACCTCACTATCATCAACCAACCAAAATGCACTGACTGCATATTTGAAAGCAGACTGGCTTGCTGGCTTTTCACTATGACACTGTTTTTTTCAAATGTCTGCAAACCAATCTCAATCTTCTGTTCATTTCCTCTCCTCAAACATCTTTTGCTGTATTAACTTGTCCAGTAGGCATGCAATCAACAATGTTATTTATAAACTCACATGTAGTGTCTCTGGAACAGCTTTTTATTTTATCTCCAGACTCATTTTATCTCATTAAACTTCTATCACATTTTCTTCTTTCGTAAATAACAGTAATTCCCTCTTTTATTCACTGAAATATTGCTAGGAAGCCTTCAGTTTGTACTCTTTTCCCATAACAGAGCAATTCTAAGATGGTTAAATTTAGGAAAAAAGCAGAAAGAGACTCTTTTCTGAGCTACTTAAGGCGTTGCAAATTTGGTGACGGCATTAGAAGTAGGCAGAGGTGACGGGATGACTCATTTCATTATACTGAGTACTGATGCAGCACTGGAGAGATGAGATTTACCTATTAAACTGAATTGGCTGGAGTCTGTTTTTAGGGTAGGAGTGTTGGTTTCTTATCTTTACTGCCCCCAGGAGGCTTGAAATTATTCATAGCAGACAGTGTTTACCTGGCAGTTCTCACACAAGCATGCTGATCCCTGGCAGAAAAGGACCTGGGGGCACAAGTCAACGGTGACTGAACAAGAGCCAGCATGTGCCCATGTAGCCAAGATGACCAATGGCATCCTGGCCTCTATCAGCACTAGTGTGGCCAGCAGAACCAAGGCAGTGATTGTCCCTCTGCGCTGGTGAAGCCACACCTCCAATCCTGTGTTCAGTTCTGGGCCCCTCACCACAAGAAAGACACTGAGGGGCTGGAGCAAGTCCAGAGAAGGGTAATGGAGCTGGGGAAGGGTCTGGGGCACAAGTCCTGTGAGGAGTGGCTGAGGGAGCTGGGGGTGTTTAGCCTGGAGAAAAGGAGGCTCAGTGGGACCTTGTTGCTCTGTACAACTGCCTGAAAGGAGGCTGTAGCCAGGTGGGGGTCACTCTCTTCTCCCAGGTAACAAGTGACAGAGAGGAAATGGCCTCAAGTTGTGCAAGGGGATATTTAGATTAGATATTAGGAAAAATTTCATCATGGAAAGCGCAGTCAAGCATAGGAACAGGATGCCCAGGGAAAGGGTGGAGTCACCATCCCTGGCGGTATGTAAAGGATGTGTAGATCTGGCACTTGGAGACACGGTTTAATGGTGGCAGTGCTGGGTTAATGCTTGGACTCAATGATCTAAGAGATATTTTCCAACCTTAACGATTTTATGATTCTATACTCTTATTACTGTGTTAACATTAGTAAATAGTACTGTAGGCATTGCTACAGACTATCATTCCTCTATCTTTTTCTTTGCTGCTCAAATTTTAACAGAATGTATTTTATCAGCTTTCTGGAAACCTTCTATACCTGATAGTATGCTGTAATATTCCTGCTAGGTCAAGAAGAGAGCATTGCACTTCAAGGAAAAAATGAACACTTAAAAGTCTGTTGGGGGATAGCAATGAGAATAAGCACGAGTCTACAACACATGATCTTCAAAGAAAGACCAAGTGAATTGGTATTGCTAAGAGCAAGAAACAGAAGACTAACTGACTCAAACTAACAGTGTTCAAGAGCATAAAAGGCTGCTTCAGAAAGAAAAAGGATGATCTCTTCTCTGTCCATGGTGATTAAGTAAAGAAATACTGAGCTAAAGCTGCAGCAAGAAGATTTGCTCTAAGACCTAATGTGAACTTGGCATACATAAGAAATCAATTATCACCTGCTCTCTACTGGCTCAGCCATTCTAGACAGGTTCTTTAGGATCTGTAGGCTGGTTCTGTGAAACACATTACTATAGCATTTATTTTTCATTTTTTCAATTTTGAAAACTCTTTGACCTTTTAATCAAATTATGGCCCTGTTTTATTAGGTGTCCTATAAACACAAAAACAGTCCCTGCCCGGAAGCAACAACTCAGAGTATTAAAAACCACTATTGTTGATGTTTTGCTTTGTCGTAGGACTTAAAAAAATACCAGGCATATCTTAAGCTCCTCTGTGCAAGACAGAGTATACACACCTGACCAGCACAGCTGTCCAAGGGTATTGCAGCTAAAAGGCCTTCTGCTCTGTAAGGCTATAGAGCAAGGTCTCTTCAGGTCCTCAAGCAAACATTGCTCATGATGTGAGGCAGTTGCAATAATTGGTGATCCTATTTTAGGCTTTGTTTTACATGAAGTTTTAAATTAAGTCGTCTTTTACTGTGGAGGGCCCTGTGAAAAATAGATTGGTTACAACATAGTCCATGCAACACGAGTAAGTCTCCACTCTGTTGCCACTCAGAATGGAAAAGATGTGAAATTTAAAACTACACAAACCCACTCATAACTTAAGTAGCTTCTTCAGATGCTTCTCACCATTTCTTGACATCTGCTTGGTTATATTTCAGCAAAGTGTTGAAGACCCCCAGCGAAAATTGTTCATCTTTGTTTAAAGGGAGACAATTCAATCAGGATAAGTCTTTTGTTTTGGTAAATAAGTAATTTTACTGTATAGATGATTGAACAGGGTTACCAAGTGCTTCAGCTAAGAAATTGAGTGAAGAGTAGTATTGTCATCATTGTTGAGATATTAAAAAAACTTATTAACATCATGCTTTCCACTTACACAACATCTCTCATTTAAATCTTGTAATGCTGAAAAAAATTCTAGAAGTCCTACGAGAGTACAGAGACACTAAATGTATTCTTACACTTGAAAAGGTCTTGCAAAGACAGAACAGAAAGAAGTTCTTACTCATGTTCTGATCAGTAAGGAACACAAGATCCAATAAGAAGATTTTTGGCTTGTATTCTTATACTCCCATTGTTCTGAATTTTCTTTCAGAACAATGGGTGCTGTTCTACTGCTTTATGAAACTCTATCTGAAACACATAACATTCTTTCTATCCAGTTTGGTGGAGAGGATTCGTAATTTGCTATGTAAGGGTAGAGAAATAAAATAATTTATTTCCGAAGTCAAGTGTATTTACCATGAGGAGATAAACTACTTCCTTAAAATTTGGTATTAGAAAAAATAAAAAAGTCTTTGAACTATGGACTAAAATTTCTTCCCCATCACAGGCTCTTTTCATTTAGTACTCTCCCAAATGATTCCAGCTCCAGAACAATCTGTGTCTTGAAAGTAAGTTTTAAGGATCCTTTTGCAAAATATGGATGCATTTAAATTCTGCAGGCCCTGAAAATCATGGGTTATATTTACAATACATATGTGGTATGCATAAGATTGAGTGAGGAAATAACAGGCTTTCTGCTTCTTTTATTCCAAGAAAGCAACTCATTTCTGCTGTAAATCTGTTTTTGTATGACTGATGTTTAAACTGACTAGTGCTCAAAGAGAAGTACATGTTATTTACTCCTGATATTAACTCAGTTTGACTTAAGAATGAAGTGAATGCTTGATTTTTTTAGATGGTGAACTGCAACAAACAAGTGTTTAACGAGGAAAAGAATGAAAAAATCTGTGTTTCTAGGTTTCAAGTTTGAGCTGGTTTGCCTGCAGTTGCTAATAAAGTGGTGACTCAGCTTTGAAGATTTTTAGTTCATCTTTGCACTTACAAGGTGTCCATATTGCTATAGAAGATTTTGTCACGGGCCTTCACACTAGGATAGAAACTGCATTCATTCCATTTGCGGAAAACACAGCACTAAGAGAAACCACAAAGAACTAAGAGGCAAGATGAGAATTTGGAAAGGTCATGACAAAACACTGAGTGACATGAAAGTGTGGGATGTGTTTGAGTGAGAATAAGTAAAGGTTCTACTCTTACACAAGAAGAATCAGCTACACAAGCACAGGATAGATCTGAACATTTTCAGCTCTGCAGAAAAGGACCTGGCAGATGTAGTAGATCACATGCTGAACATGAGGCAACAGTTGCAAAAAAAAGGAAAATGCTCTAGTAGTGTACGAGGAGCCTGCCCGGGAAGGCACATCAGCTGCTCTTTCTGATATACTCAACATTCAGGATCTGGGAGGTGGAATAGAACCTCTACTGAGACTGCTTTCAGTTCTTTTCTGTGATTTAGGATGTCATTGTACCTGAATGGTCTTATGGGTTCTTCATTACAGTGGTAGATGCTTGTTATGGCCAATATTTTCAAATGTAGGTATTTAATCTGAGGCATGTATGTAACAATGTTCTTATCAGCCACGTGCACGGTTTAATTCTCTAAAGTTCTGAAGGTGCACAGCTTGGTTTTAAGTTTTGCACATGCTATAGGTAGAGAAGAACATAAATACCAACATAACTTCATACTTCAGTTTCCTCTCTGACTGCACCAGATGCTCCAATACAGATTCCTGAGACTCTAAATTAAGCAGTGATAGGATAATCTGCAACTAATACCTAGTAGCTAAAATTGGTTTAAAATCTGAAGCATGCAGTTTAGCGTTTCTTCCAGCTTGTGTATTAATAGCAATCGTTTAAATTCCAGATGGTATTGTTATCCTTTTAAATGTTCAGTCACTTCTTGTGTCATTTTCTGAACTGTAGCCACAGTCTCCACATTCCAATTGCATGTGGTATGAAAAATAATTCTGTATTATCTTTTTAGAAGTGTGCAGAAGAACTGGTGGACACTTTTGCTATGGTTGTTAACATTGACAGTCTTAACAAAACGGTCCAGCTGTCATGAAAATCTCTCAGGTGCAGATTGCATTTTCTGGAAACAAGTAGCCCCACCTCATAGCAGCCAGTAAGCCAGAGGCTAACATGGTTATCTAAATTAACACTGAATGAAAACCTGGGTCTTTTAATTCCCAGGTGTATGTCATAATTGCTTGCAGTCCATTTAAAAACCAACAGCAGATGTTCCACTGTGCATTGCATATTCATTATGGTAGAGATGGCTTCTACATCACGACGTTTGAGGAACTGGGTTGGAGTATGTGAAGTGAAGGCTTGGGTCTTTGCTGCAAGCCACATGCTAAAAATGAATTTTCTGTTTGCTAGGTGAGCACCTGAATATCCTAGCGTTTCTAGATGGGTTTGTCTGTTAAGTGTTACCCTCCTTTTCCTGTCAGAGGAATTATGAAAAACTAAATCGTGAATTTTTTTTTTGCCTTTTGCAACAAAAAACTGTTTTTGAAATCAATAAATGCAATTATTTTGCCTGTCAGTGGTAGGATATGGTACACCACTCCACATAATGCCACACACTTCGTTTTATGTTAAGTTTCTGTACTGTTGTTCATTCCCTATTCCCATTTCTCTGTCTTTTTTTTTCTTCTTCTCTAGTCTTTCCTTGTATGAAGATGGGAAGCCACCATCTTCCAAGCAACTTGCTAGCAAGTCCCATTCTCAAAGGCTTGAGTTGACTGGCGTCAGTAGGGTAAGCAGTTCACCTCCCCCACCCCCTTGTATATGTTAGTCTGCATTTAGCAGAACTGGAGTTCATTTTTCACCTTGCCGTCTACCAGAAGGCCCAGGGCTGGAGTATTTTTCCTTTTTGTTTCCATCCTGTGTTGGTATAAGGATGCCACTACCAGCAGTTATTGAAGAGGTGCTGTGGCTTCCTCCCCACCTTCAAGTCCCTTCTCACGTAAGCACATTAGCAGGTTTTAAGAGATAAATGTCATTTGTTTGTTCTCTTGAGAGGCTGGGGAAAGCTCTCCTGTGATCTGTTGAGCAGCTGAGATATAAAGGTGCAGTGCAGCTGGAGGGAAGTGGTGTGAGTGTTCTCGTCACCTGACTTGCATTTTACGATTCTCAGCACCCCACATATGCCTAACACATTGAGCTCTGCTGACAGGCTGTCTCCCTTTGAAATGGAAAAATATGACCCCACCCATGAGCACTTCTCTCTGAAATTTCAACCTTAGTGCTATGAAGTCCCTCTTGTTCTCCTCTAGGTCTTTCCTCAAAGGGATATAAAAACCTCTGCACTGAAACAGTTTTGGAAAGGTTAGTTCTGCTTTCAGAATGCCCTACCTTTTCTCCTGTGCCTGACTACTTTCATTAAAGTGTCAGGCAGGCTGGGAAAAGCCACTTCTGCAGTCAGAGCAGGGGTAAGTCTCAACAAAATGGTTTGGTCTGGCTCAAGTTTATAACAGATGCTGTAGCAACACTCATAAATCTGATGTTATTGGCTGTCCTTTGCTAGAGTTATGTGGTTCATACCATCATCCCTTGTCGCCGGAGAGTTCAGAAGAATGCTTTATCATTTTGTAAAACATTAACATAAGCCTATTAAAATGCAAAAGCATCACATTAATATGGGGTAAATCACCTAGTCTGGAGCCTTTAAGGCAGGCTGTGAATTATTCAATACCGTGATAGATTTAGCCAGCGAAACATAGCAAGCCTCTGATTAGCCCCAGGATAAATTTCAAGAGGTCATTAAGATCAATATATCCCTTTAAATATACCTTCTGTGTGTGAGTGTATGTGAAACTGAAAAAACAAGAAAAAAGAAAAGGAAAACTGAAGTCTTAGGAAAGACAATCAAAGAGATGTCAGTCTTATAGGTTATAATAAAACATGGCTGATACCAGACCCAGCTAAAATAGCCTGGAGGCAAAACCACCTCTTGTGTTGTCCTGCTTACAGCAACAATTAGGAGAATGGAGTTCCCAGTAAGAAACATGGGAATGAACCCCTGATAGCTGAGTGTCAGAGACAGTTTGTCAAATACCAGGTAAATAAACAAACCTGATTCCAGTGGAGCTGCTTCAAACAAAATGGAAAGCAAACACAGTTTCAGCAATATCCAACCATGCACATAAATCTCATGCACATAAACCTGTTCAGTATTTGTAGTGGAAGAAAACCCATACAAAAAAAAAAAATAAACCTACATGGGGTATTTGTATGCTCATTTATTTGCTATTTTTTTTTTCTTCTTTAATCACAGATTATGTCAAGTGCTGTCTTTCAGTCTCCAATTAAAAATATCACCAACTGGGGTGAGCATTTACCCCTGTTAATCTGACCAGGAGGTGCATTATGAATAATTTTGTCTGTATATTGCCTGTCCTGCTTGTTTCTAGCACAGAAAAGAGTGCCGTACCCACAAATGTGTTTGATCAGGTATAGGACCTTGTTGCTGCTGCATGTGTAATCAACTTCTGCCATTAATGTTCCTCTGGGAGCTGGTAAATGAGTAGCATGTGTAATTTCTTCATTAGCATACCTGTTTACTCCCAACTGTGCTTTGAAGTAGATTGGGGCAGGCTTCCCATCCGGCAAATGCTGTTCCTGGACTGGATCCACCACAGTGGTGAGTACCAGCCTTCTGAAATTTAGGTAGCCTATAGTTGTTGACATATGTTTTGACCTCTGTCCAGTGTCAAGGAGGAATGTCTTTGGAGAGTTCAAGAGCATGTTCCTAGCATTTGTGCATTGGAGGTTAACGCAAGCAGATCCACAGCAGAGTGCTCAAATTCCCTTTAGGATGGTATTTGTGCGCTGCTCAGCTCAGTGCACAGAGGTGAGATCCTTGCCACAGCTCCTTTCCGGCCCTCCCGTATGTAAAAGTGTAGTGTATTGGTAAGTCATATATTGATTTTTAAATTGCCAGTGGACTGAATGCATGTAATACTTTTACACAGATTTCCTGAGGCACCTCTAATGTCCAGGGAGAGTGAAGGGTCACAATGAATAGAGTATATATGTTAAAGAAAGCCTGTTCTTTGGCTCTGACCCACACCTCTGGCACCTCTTTCCAAAAGAGTTAGGGATGACAGTGGACCTGCTAAGCTACCAGGCAACTTTTAATACTCACCATTTTGAAATGGGTTTCACATAAACACCTATTTTCTTATATTTTCCTCTTCTCACTCTGCTCACTTTCAGAGCTTTGTGGCAAAGCACATATCTCAACAGAGCTCCTCCTCCAAAGCACTTGTATCTCTTTTTGTGTTGTGGCTCCAAATTTTCTAGTAGACACAAAGCTCTCTGTGATGCCTTTCCATGAAAAGGCTTTACTTTCACAGACACTGTTTGCATCTGTTACAATGTCATGAATCCCTCAAGAAGGCAGCCAAGAAAGACTTTCAGATAGTTTCTGACTGTGCTCCTGAGACATTGCAACAACATGAGTGGGTTTTTATGGTGTAAATTACAGAACTGACATGAAAACAGATGAGTTTATTAAAAGAGAGTGAATCACTGATGACATTTAAGTCTAATTAAGTCAAACTACCCAGCTTAATGATTTTGTTCCCGAGGAGGTAACTATTTGGGAATTCAAAATGTTTAACACAGATCTTCTAAAATAGGGTATTTGTACCTAGGGGTGCCATTATCAGGGTGTGTAATAGCAAATGCTTTTGCTTAAAATGCTGTGCCAACGAAAATCACAGAGAAATTTATCCCAGCCTTTTGATAATCCTATCCCAACATGTAGTCATGGTTTAATAAACAGTGGGGGGTAAGAGCAGGGCAAAGGATGTTCAAAATGGGGATAAGATGGTTAAAGCAAAAATGGTAGATGTCATCTTCACCTATGAGAGTTCCCTATATTTTTATGTTCAAAAGATACAGAGGGAATAATTCATTTTGGTCTCAGTACTGAAAGTACCCCGAATTAGGGGAAAGCTGCTAAATGCTGACCCTCACAGTGATGTACTCCACGTATTTCAAAATATAAGTTCCTGTTAAATGCTCACCAGTGCCCTGATTGACTTTTCTTAGTTCTCTACTGGGCTGCAGCATTTCTGTCTCTATGCAGCCAAGACATACTTGTAATTAATTTTGATTTGCAGAGTTTTCCTGCAGCTTAATAGTTCAAGGGTATTTTGTTGTGTAAACTAGATATTGCTCCTCTGACATAACTGCTGTTGTATAGACAATCCTCCTGAAAATTAAGCCTTAGACTCCTCCCTTCAGCACTAAGATGACTGGCTGCTTGCTGTTGAAGCACTTCAATAGAAAATGCTGTTTATTTCTTCAGCAGAGTTTGTTTAAACAGCCCTGTTATCACTGATGGCATGCAAAGCTCAAAGGGGCCAGTACAAGCCTGTATGCCGTATCTGCACCTTCTGGGAATTCCAGAAGTCACATCTTCATCTACATATTGGAGGGATAGATTGCATGTAGAGCTTTTCCCCTGCTATTCTGCAGTCAGGACAAAGTCACTACTTGATAACAACAAAGTTCTTGACCCAGGTCCTCTGAGGGTAGTTGTTTGCTTTGGGGGTTTGTTTTCTAATTTTTGGGTGCGTTTTGCTGATGACACTAAATGTAGCAGAAAGCAGAACTATAGATCTTGGCACTTTAAATGGTTTTTGATGACTGCACAGAGCAAGAACTATACCTGAAATGTGCTTCTTGTTAAAGGGTACCCTTTGCAAGTCTTTGGCTTACTGAAGTTCTTCGTTTGGTCCTCTTGGCAAACATGTAGCAAGATGTTTTGAGGGCTCTGCAATGCTCTCTGGCAATGCTCTCTTCTAACCACAGATTTCTGTGTAGGGTGATTGGGCATTTTTAGGTTCCTCAGTTCATATATTTAAAATCTGTCGTAAGGACTGCAGAGAGTTATCATTCAGAGTTACAATTACATGGACGAAACACATATGCATTTTATTTGCACATATACCATTTTATTTGCAAGGTTATCCTCTTTCCTATTTTGATTTGAACAGCATCACTGACTCAATTTACTCATGTGTTTCAAGAAGCAACAGCCACCAGACTCCAAAACATCAAGTGATGTACTCAGTACTTTACAAGTATTAGGTCCTTATTAGGCAACAGTGACCTATGTACAAAACGAAGCCAAACAAAAACAACAAAAAAAAAACAACCCAAAATCTGAGAAACAGACAAAACAATCCCACATGCAGATAAATAAATAATTACTAAACCCAGATTCATTTCACTGCATCTGCAGTATGTGAATAAAGCTATCACATTTCTTGCTTCGTGGAGAGTTTGTCATCTGTTGTGTCCTTGCTTCACTGTAAAGTTGCACTGGATCTGCCAAAGCATATATGCAATATTAAACACCACATGCAATGCATTCGTGCACAGCAAATGTTATGTAAGCTGTTGAGATAATTTTAAGTCCTAATTTATGTCACTGCACAAATCTTCTCTGTTTGTTTCTCCAGCTAACTTTACCACTCACACAGTTCATTTATTGTTTCAACTGGGAACTTAGGGACTACAGTCCTTCTCTAAAGTCAGCAGGGCATTCCTAAATGGACCATGCTCAGAAGAATGGACATTTATTTAATTGCAGTGCATATCATTTACATATTATATTGTCTGTAAATGCAGTTCCACTGCTAGATTTTGTCCCACACAGAGAAACATAAAGTAAAGGGTAATCTTCTGGCTTGATAGGCCAGGAGAGAGGTATAGCTGTGAGTGGCTAATATAGAAATAACCAAACTTGTTTACATAGACAGCTATTCTGGCCAACTGCCAGGATTCCAAGCACTACACTTGAATTATACAGATATTTGCACAGCCTTGCAATCTGGAATAAATTTTGCAGATATTACCAACTTTATTGTGAGTGGAAATAAAAGTGTGAATAGCACTGCAATAAAAAGCTGCATGTTGTTTGTATTCCTTTCCTTGTAGATAGAGCAGCTGTTTGTTGTTTCATTGGGAGTGCTTAGTTTCACATTTCCCTTAATATCTACCAAGCTGGGTGCCTTGGACACTGCTTGTCTGCATGGCTCTGAAGGGCATATAAAATACTGTGATCTGGCTTCCTCATTTCTTTTTCATGCAAGTTCTGTTAAAGTGTTCTCATTATCTAAAAACACAGTTTTAAGAAAGAAGTTGCAGCACTCTTCAGGTTTCATCATGCTGCAGGAGCTAGACTGCTTGTCATGTTCAGAAAATCACATGATAATACAGGATGTCTCCAGTCCAACCTCCTGCTCAAAGCAGGGCCAGCTGAGGGATCGGGACAGATTGCTCAGGGATTTAACCAGCTGGGTGCTGGAAAACTCCAAGGCTGGAGTCTGCAAAACCTCTCTGATCAATGTGTTACCCATTGTCCCCACGGGGAAAAAAGCTTTTCCTTATAGCCAGTCTGTAACCCTCTTGTTTCAATTTATGCCTGTTTCCTCTTGTAATCCTCATTTTCTGCTGTTCTTACTCTTGAACCCTTTTTCTGAACAGTGAAGCCTGGGACATCTTGTTCCATAGGACTGAGGCAAAGAAGACATCGATTAATTCAGCCATGTTTGGACTTGCTGTCACATACCCCATGTAACAAAGGTCCCACAGTTTCACTGTTTGGTTTTTTATAAGGGTTCTTGTCATCCTTGATACCCCTTACAGGTGCCAACTTTGAGTAAGCTTTAGCTTTCCTAGTGTTGTCCTTGCATGCCCAGAAAATATTTTTAAATTCAGTCTTTATAGCCTGTCCCTGCTTCCACCTCCTATATACTGCCATTTCACATTGAAGCTTCATCTCAAGTTCCTTGCTTAGCAAAAGTCTCACGAAGAATCAGCCTGTCTTCCTGAATCTCAGGGGCAATCGTTCTTGCGCTCAAACGATGCTGTCCTTGAAGGTCTACCAAATTCACAGAGATCCTTGGCCCTTGAGAACTGCCTCCCATCAGAATCCACTTAGGGTCCCCTGAATAAACTCAAGTCTGCTCACCTCAGTACTCTGCTACTGTCCTCCCTCACACTTGTCAGGGTCTTGAACTTCACTATTGCATGGCCACTACTGCCAAAGCTACTACTGATTACTGTATCTTCAGCTCGTTCCTCCTTTTTAGTGACAAGCAGATCCAGCTGCGTGTTATCTTTGGTCAGCCCACGCAACATTGGTATCAAAAAGGTGCCTTTGGTTGCACAGACTCATTTTGTTGTGAGACTGCATCAGATTGTTTTGTTGGTTGTAGTCAACTTACAGGCAACTGAAGCAATCAGGTTTACTGGAATGGATTTTTGCCTTTCTTTCTTCGTTTTCTGAAAGACTTCTTTGAGTTACAGTGCTCTGATGTAACCTTGCTGTAGCTGGGTAGATGCTTAGTACTCAGATCAGTACAGCTGTGCACTAAGGTATCCTGCCAGACCTAAACTACATCTGTAATCTCCTCTATCTGTATGCCTTACTGACCACCTTAATACCAGGACACAGGTGCAGTCCCCATGCTGCCAATTGTCATGCTTGGTTGGATTCCAAGGGCAGAAACTGGAGGCTTGGGGGAACTACATGAGGTTTTTCCAACTTTGAAAATGGCAGTATGATTGTCATCCAGAGAGAACACTCTCTGACTCTCTATCATTTTTCAAAGATGCCATCCTTTGCCGTTGCTTGCAATGTCCTCTGTGGATAAGAAAAGGCTCTGAATAACCCCTGAACTCAAGGACAGTAGAGTCCTATTACAAATTCTTGGCATTATCCGTGGAAGACAGTGGGCCTCTTGAACGTGGGCAAAGACTTTTAGAACTTTCTACCCCCACCAACAGACTTCCCTGACTTTACAATGGCTTATGCGCCTCTACCTACAAGAAGTAAAATGTAGAATTTTAATTCTCTTCAACTGGAAAACGCAGAAATAAGTTACTACAGAGTGTTGTTTAAAAGCTGGTTTTTGCTGCATGACAAAGATGCGATGGATTTGTCATCTTTCATATAAAATTGAAAGCAATTCACTTTTACTTCTATGAAAGTAGGGAAAAAAGGTGATACTGTTTGAAGATATACTTGGAGCAACTTATGTGAATTACATAAATATGACCCCCTTCTTCCCTTTAATGTTCATTCATCTACTTGATCTTGTCTCTGATATATTTCCTTTAAACATTCCTTAGTAGCCTTCAGGTCAAAAGTGCAGATTTGGAGGGCCCTCCATGATTAAAGCATATATAATTGTCTTGTACAGTCCAGTGTCTGTTGTTAGGCATTTGGGGAAATCTCTTATTTTTGGTAAGAGTATACAGCAAACTGCATGTTCTTCAGTAAAGGTTATACACCTGTATTTGCTGTCTCCTACTGCTCCTATTTTAAGAAGACAGAACAATAAGTTTATGCTCAAAACTGACTTCAGTTTGTTGTATAAAGTGAGAATGCTATTTGTGGAAAGAGAAAGGGTAAATTGTGGGGCATAATAAAAAGATCTAACCCTTAATCTTGAAATGCATACTAATTTTTTCAAGCCACTTGCCAGTATTTTTTTTCCTTCTTTAACTGCTTTGAAGAAAAGTAGTATTTATCCTTTTCTGATAATCAGAGAAACAAATAGTTCTGCCCTGGGACAAAAAGAGTGTTTTTCTCTTGTGTTTTGAAGGCAAGTGCATGCTCACTTTGCTCACACTGCAACAACCTAACAGTTGTATGGATTCAGTAGTGGGGCACTGAACTCAGGCTATGTCCTGCTGAGAAACTAATGACTTCTACTTGGCTTGGAGCAAGAAGAACAAGCTCCTACTTGCTTGCAGAATGCCATGTAGAAATTAACAATCAGATGAAAACTGTGGGGTTTATTATGGTCCTCAGACTACTTGTAGGGTTGATCTGAAGTGTATCCTCTGATGTGAAACAATACCTGAAAGCCTTCTCCCTCTGACCTTCTTATTAAGCAAACTAATAATTTGAGAATAAAGGAAGCAGTAGAACACTTGCTGGTATGGTTAATATAACCTTCCTCTCTTCTGAAAGCAAATCCCAGTGTCCTGTCTCAGTTCATCCTCTGTCAAAATTAACCTTGGAGTTGCTGAAGTGAGAGAATTCTATAAAGGGCTAGGATAAATGCTGATAAAACTGACAGTTTTGGAAAGAAAAAGGAGCAATTGCCTATTATTTCGGGGAGTAAAGTAAAAATCCTTTCTTTATTCTCCACAGAGATAGTCTCATTAAAACTGAGTCACTTGACTACATGTAAGTACTGCATGTGGTCTGTTTCTAGAATAATGGAGAGACCTCAGATATCCACCTCATTCTTTGGATCTTATAAACAGATTAACCTATCTTTTAACAAATGCTTTCTAAATAGTATGGAATGCCCCTCGGGAAGAAGTGAGAGAAAGAAAATCCTCCTAAAATTCAAGAAGAGAGGAAGCTATTGCATGCTTAATTACATTTATGTAATATTTCTCTACATCAACCACATGATCTGGGGAGTGAAGGAACTGAAAACTACTATGTAGAGGGACACTTACAGATTCCTTAAAATTTCTCACTGAAGATACCTATCCTGTACAGCAATCTGAACCTACTGATTCTTGCTTTTACAGACTCCTTAGAAGTAATCCATGTATCCTCAGGTGTCCAGAAACCACAGGTTGAAATATCTGAGACTATAATTACCAGATCCCTCAGTTGTTGATTTCAGCCAAATTGGCATCTGCTGAATACTGCCTGTAGATTACTTCAAAGAAGCCTTTAGCATCATCAAATATGGAGTAAATCTAACAAATGCATGAACTTGTCTTTTGATTGCATCTAATACTGATGCTTATTTCCTTTGAGCAAGTGCTGACTCTTGTCCGCAAAGAGTCTGCAAAATTGAAAGGAAGAGATGAACCATTCAGCCTCTCAGCTATGATGCCAGAAAACAGTATATTTAGTCTTATCTCTGGTAAATACAGTTTTGAAGGCTGCCTTATTTTTGACTACTTTCCTCTTTTTCTGTTTTAAATTCATAGTTGCATCCACATGGCATCTTCTTCTTTACCAAGAAGCCAGAACATGAGAGATGTCATCCTTTGCCACGAAATTGATCTGGATATAAGTGCTTAATTGTGTCTTAGCTGATTGTTCATTATCAAAATTTTCAGTGGTCACCAGCCGTTGCTCTTTCAGTGCTCATTGTGTCTTTCCCTTTTTTTGTCCATTCAGGTACACCCCATAGGTTATGGACATGTCTAATGTCCCTGCAGCTCCTGGTCTCCTTATCACCTGCTCCTTCTTTTGCTTTCAAAAGTGCTCAAGTTAATTATTTAGGTTCCACTTTGTAATTCTCTCCTTTGCACTTGAGTGATGTACACACAACCACAGGTCGCATCTCGCTTCTGCTTCTTCCACTACAGAATATCTTGAAAGGGCATTCATGAGCCAGAGGGACTGTCTGTACTGAATTCCTTCCAAGGGACTTTGCAAATCTTTCTCAAGCAGAAGTCCCACTGCTCCCATCAAGTCCCTCTTTGAGACTTTCATTTCTTTCACTAAGCTGCCTTGTTGTCATTCTTCCTCCAAATGTTACTGACTTCAACAATAAGATAGAAGGGGTCTGTCACAAGCTTTTCCCATGAACTTACCTTATTTTCTCCTAATTGCTTTTGTTCCTGGTCTTTTTCTTGTCTTTTTCCTTCCCCGGTGATGTGTGACAACATGACTGAACTCTTCCATCCCCCTCCTTCATCCATCTGGTGGCTCCTTCTATTCAAGTCCTAAACGCATTTTAATGCTCTATGTCCCTAAACATTTAGTAGTAATATCATTATAGTCCTACTCTCTTTCATCTTGAGTGTCATTCATTTGATGGTAACCTCTAACCTTTTCCCACCTTTTACACACCCTCGTTGTTCCTTACTGCTATGTCAGAAATGCAGCTCCTACAACAACCTTCTTCCTGACGATCAAACCATGTTTTTACTTCATTGAATCTTCTGGCTCTCCCTTCCAAGATTAAATGCTTCATCCCAATGCCTCACCAAGCCAAATCTCCATCTTTGGTTCCTTTTGTGTAGTAACCGCAGTGCTCTCTTTGCTTTCCTTCACTCTTGCTGGCTGCTGTTATCTCGCAGAATGTGGCTATCTCTTTTTCCTCATCCAAATTCTTCCTCAAAGCCCACTTTATCAGAGTCATTGTCACTAGCCTGTCCTCACCATTCCATATTATTTACAGGCCCTTTAATGATAGGAGAAAAAGTGGAAAGCAAAACCAAACCCAACAGGAATGTTTTAAGTTGTCGCTTTCTCTGCATCTTCAAAAGAGTCTTTTGACATCTGTAGTTCTTCAGGATAAAGTAGGACAGTGTTTGTCTTGTAAAGCACCACAAACACTACTGGTGCCTAACAAATGTTGTTAATGACTGTAACTGGTCCTTTCTTCTGAGCAGTCACTTGGAATTGCCTATATTACAGGAGTTGTATAATCAGGCTGCTGTCTCAAGGGGCCTGCTGCAAGTATCTCCATCTCCCTTGTGAGAAGCAGAGCATGACTATGTATTAATAATGAGCTATGAGATGCTTGAGATTTTCATCTCCTTGCTAACGAGAAAAAGCCAAAGTAAATGTATGTAAGAGATCCTTGTCTGAAGAGAAGATAAGATGACATTTTCATGCGGTTCTAAAATTCTCTTTAGACTCTTTGTTTGTATTGTATAAAAAGCTGCTGTGACAAAACACAGTCAATGTGAATGAGAAACAAAGGGGTCACTTATGTGGGACACGAATACTATTTCCTGAGGTACTCATACTGTCAGTGGGAACCACAGTTACTTGCTGGCTGAAGAAGTGGGAGTCTGCTACCAGCTTCAGCAGAAGGGGAGTTTGATCTCACTTCCCATTTCAAAAGCTGCTCAAGAAAAATATTAAGACCTTTGAAAAATGTGGCTCCGCTGCTGAACAAAGTAGATTACAGAGAGTGGCCAAAGAATTAAGTGGCTTTCGTAAATATGTGTTCAGAGAGACCAGATCATTCAGAGGTTTCCCTCTCTCAGCATAAGCTGGGAATTTGGTGAATGTCTTATATGAAGACTAAGTCCTTGTTTTGTGTCTGAATTCCATGGCAGAAAAATGTTTGCCCATGCTTCCATTCAATGTGGATTTTTAAATGGCTTGCAAATAGCTTTTCCAACATCAGACTGTAGTATGTAAGAGCAGCAGCTCCCAGGTACAGTTCAGAACAGTAGTGTCATAGCAATGAACCACCTATTATAGTGGAATATGGACATAATGGGATCAAATTAACTTCCAGCAAGAAGGGAACATTTACAAAGGGTCTCTGAAAGTCCACTTGAGCTACACTAAGATCTTTGTTCTTTAGTAAGAATACTGTTAGATTACAAAACTCCCTTTATCTAAAACAAGGAGCTCTCTCTTGGGTTGATGGAGGTTTTTTGTTGGGTTTTTTTTTGGAAGAGAGGGGGATGAGTGAGAGGAGTGGTTGGTTTAAGTTTCCTTTTCCCCTGAGGACTATTACCAGCTATTCACACACTTGAGCTTATAAAGAAAGATCGTTTTTCCACAGTCTGCACTCTCTTTCCTAAAGATTTAAAATAGAGCAGTGCCAGAAACATTAGAAGGCTTCTTTCTGTGAAACTGCACTTTTTGTTTTACAAAACAGACTTCTGAACAGATTAGGAGTACATTTACTGGGGTTTTAAAAACAGAGAATATCTAGTCTGAAAGTGACTCCACCACATTGCTGTTGTGGTCTCTTATAACAAAGGAAAATATTCAGTTTTAGTGGCACTTCTTTACCCATTCCATACAAATCTGAACAGCCATACACAGTGTGGGGAAGCTCTTAGCATTCAGCTTGTTGATGCTGTCTGCAGTTCATGTTGGCAGGGTTCCCAGCAGAGGTTTTATATCTGAAGGTTATCACTGCTTTGATCATATATGGAATATCTCATTTCAAAGTGAGAGGCAACCCCAAATTTGTACATAACTTCTAATGGTAAAGACTACTCCACTATCAAAAGGAGAAAATAATTTCTTTTTTGCAGTGATTTTTTACTTCGTAAAGCAAGTGATACACTGCTACTTAGGTCTGCAAGTGAGTTTTCTTGTCTGTTGCACATGAAACCTCTTGAGACATTGAACATGTGCCTTTGCCAATAGGTATTAGCATGCTTTGCTTCCCTCTCTTAGGCAACTATTTCCATTAGATCTTAATACTTTAGGCAAGAGAGAGAAAGCAAGAGAGACAGTGAGAGAGAGCAAATTCCTCTTGAATAACACAGCTTGTTTACAAACCTTCCACAGCCTGAACTAAGCCAACGGGAGGTCTCTAAATTAGCTATTGGAAAAGCATTTCAGGAGAGTTTGTGTGCTGGAATGGAATTGATAATAAAAGTTGCTTGTCTGTACCCTGTGAGCTGATTAGCTCAGGAAGAGTACACACAGTGTTACAATTAGCATTCAAAGCCTATTCATCTGTACACTGGCATGGAGAACAGTCTCTGTGGGAGGCTTAACTGGGAGAATTATTCCTTCTTCTATGTTGTTTATAGTTAGTTGAGCTTTAAAGGATCCAAAGCCTTTAAAGAGACTTGGTCTTCAGGAAATCGTTGAAGATGCTAGAAGCTGAGGTGCGTAGAAATTGTCAGGTCTGAGAGGGTCTTCTATATTGCTCTCTACCAAGCCTGGCATTTTGTACTACAAAAACATTGTTTAATCAGTAACACATCTAAAATAATGTCACTAGTCAAGATTCAGCAGCCAAGAGAATTGAATGTGTTATACATGGCAATTCTTCCTGCAATGTTGCAGTTGCTAATATAGATGTAAAAAACCACAAGAAGTTGAGTAAATTAGTGGTCCTACAGTAGTATTAATGTGCCCATTTTTTCAGGTATAATCGTAGACCCTGCATTTAAAGAAGAAATTAAAATTTAAATAAATGGGGCTGAAATATGTTGAAGCACCACAAGTATGTGATTTCCTAACATGGGGTGTTACATTAACAACGCTCTTGCGTGCAGGTGTATCCAAACAAGGCCAAAGTCCAAACTTCCTTCTGACCCTTCCATAACTGTCAGTACCAGTGAAGATTGACAGAAACCCAAAGGATATTTACACTTTTCCCACTCAATCAAATGCTACATTAAGAATCCCAGACTCCCCTATTCCCGAGTAATGTGCACAAAACAAGCTACCTTCAGACCTAATCTGGGGGACTGCCAGTCCCGAGTGCAATGTTGCATTTTCACCTGTGTGTCCTAGGAGCCAAGGTTTTCAAGGACAGCATATCCATGTGAGAATGGCTGTGGGCCATGTCAGTACTTTACAAGCTTCCCCTCAACAATAGGAAAGAAAAAAAGCCTTAATGCTCTGGGGTGAATTTGACCTCAAAACTCTCACGAATTCCAAAGTCAGTTTGGATTTTGTTTGTCTTTTGATTTCCAAAAGGTCTTCTTCATGTCTATTTTGTTACTACTGAGGTTATTTGATCTCCAGCTACTACTTTACTGTCACATTGCAGGAGCCTGAGTGGTGTAAACACCTGTCCCAAGGGTTGAGAATCCATTCAGGCCGTTCCTGACACCAGACAGATGTGGGAGCTAGAAAGGTTGTTTGAGCAGCCAGCTTGTCTTTCTACTCTTTGCAAGATTGCACCCTGCCTGCATTTCTTCCCACTAATGCCTCACTGAATACATCTTTGTGTATTAGCAGGATGGTACCCTCTTTGATAGTATTTCAGGCTCCAACTGCTTTTAACATTCAGAAATGCCCTCTGAGCTTAGTCTCAACTCCCTCCTCGTTAGCCTGCTTCTGCGTCTCAGCATCTGCTGAGATTGAGTAATTCCCTTCCTTCATTTATATTTATATTTTGAAGGTATTTATAGATTCAAGCTATGGCCCCACAAGTTTTCTTTTCTCCAGGTTATATTTATAGATCTTTGATAAGCATCCCCTAGTATTTTGTTCTTATCTTCCAATGCTTATGTGCTGTTTGTTAGCAGTTGCTTTGCTGCCTTCCCGCCCCACACACATGATTTTGCTCTGCATTATTCCAAAAGTGGTGATACTAGGTCTCATTTTAATGTAACCTTAATAATTGAAAATGAGACAGCCCCAGTAGATACAATACGTAATCCATCAACAATCCAGCCCTGAAAAATATTCTTATATGGTGGCTATTTTCTTACCTCTCAGAAGCTTGCTGATGTTTCTCCTGCTGCTTGGGACAAGGACTGTCTCTAGCTGTTTGTACAGCACTCAGCACAGCGGATTTCCACTTGCCCCTGGATTCATTTTGTCATTCTGTAATGTGAGATAATTAGAAACAAAGACAGCAATGACTGAAGAGCAAAGAATCAAGTGTAAACCCAGAATCTCACCAGCTCTGCTTTTGTAAAAAACTTAATTTTCACACTGAACATTCCCAAACTGCTGTAACTGTAAGAGAGTTAGAATTGAAGGTGATAATGATATGGACTGGTGCAGATTTCCCTGAACCATATGCAAGATCAGCAATCTAGGCTCATAAATTAAGTTCAATAGCTGTGAAAGTGCCTTGAATTATTTAGCTTACTTGTCCAGTGAGAACTCAAAATTATTAAACTCTTGCCAGCTGCTGTGTGTACAGTATTTTTCACAGCACATTTTTCCTTGTGTACAGTTGGCATATTTTTAAACAAACATGGTCAGTCATCTTTCTGCCCTCTGACTCATTTTGAGTCCTTTTTATAAATTTTTCTTCCATTTCCCCCAAATAACTTTGCTCTAGTTTTGCCTCCAAGTTTCAGACAGAGCCTTGATTGTATCTTAATGGGTATTCTGACCTTAAAATATCTTGACTTAAGAATTTGTCTGTGTGACAATGCAAGCTAGATTCAAGAAAGAAGAACATGATTTTCCTCTTAGTTTACTGATTTTTCAGCTTCTCAGAACAAGTTAAAACTTAACTTGTTCTGAAACAACTGGGGATTTTTCTCACATCTGCCTAGACTTTCCTCTGGTGAGAAGGCATTTTCTTAAACAAGTCCTATCAAAAGGGAGACACTTCTGTAATTTTAAATAGTGGTAGATAACAGGAACTTTGTTATGCAGTCTTGCTGTTTTTAGGAATGCCCTTCTCTCTTTATCATTTACTGGCTCCTGATACTTGTAGAAAGAGTTGATGTTTACATGGACCTTACAGAACCTAGGAGAAGTGGGGCATATTAGAAGTACACTGTTTTCTTAAACATGTTTTTCAAAGGTTACCCTAGCCCAGAGTAGCAAAGGTTGATATGTGCTTGTTGAAAGTTTTGTTTGGTTTTCTTTTCTTTTACCTGAAGAAATTTAACCCTTTAAGTGAGTCAAAAAGACGTGTTCAGTATCAACTAATCTCGTGGAATTATCCAGAATATTTCATGGAACAGAGTTAAAGCACTTGTCACAGCAGAGGGGACGATGGCTATCAGTGTGCCCCTGAGCCTGCACATCCTGTGCTGTTTTCACTTTTTATGCTGCCTTGTGTCTCTGAGTGAGGGCTTGGGTTAGAAAGCCATAAAAGTCCAATGGGTGGAATAATTCAAAGCTTGGAAACTCAAAACCCGTAATTTCAGTGACTAGTACACCTGTAAGATCAAGTTATACTTTATAGAGGAACATTTCTCTGACAGACTCTTTACATATTTTATATGTATATTTTATAGGAGGGTAAGCAATTTCCCAGTATCATCATCTAAGGTTGCATTTTAAAAGAATTGCCTCTTATGTGTGCAAAAAAATAATGGCCATAGAGCACAATTTGCAAATCGGTCATTGCCAGCAAACCTAGAGGATGTTTGCTGCATTTTGATACTGTTAATAGAAGCAATAACCGAATGACATTTAATAAGATCATTCCTAGATGAGGAAATGAGGGATTATTTGCCTAGTGGGCCATTTGTATAAGGAGATGCTTATTCAAGGTTGAAAATGTTTCCAAACTTCAGCAAAAATCTTGGAATACAACCCTCCAATCTGCTGTCACTTTATCTTCACAAATCTAGGGTGCTGGTGTAAGGGTAAGGTGTGGAGATACTGTGTGAGCTGCTCTGCAGTACCATAATATCTCTGCTTACTTCTGTAGCTAAAAAAAAATACAAAGCCCTTTTGCCCCCCTATTAGTTGTTGAGAAGTGGTAACCTAAATGTAGAACAAATGAAGTGTACTATCACTAGGGGATTTCCAAAAGAGCATTATACTAGTGACTGTAAAAGCTGCATGTGGCAGACTGAAAAAAAACACAAATCCCCTTGTTTTATGCTGTTACAGCTTTGACAGGGCCCCCTCTTGGGATGGTTGCTCCCAAGATGCATTAATTCTAGCACTTAAGCTCCCATGTTCAGTGGAATAGAGGCATGAACTGACCTTTCCAGAAGGAAAAGGTTAATGTTGAAAAACACTGATTTCAGCAATCTGCCTTCTGAAGGTAACCCCAGAGTTTATGGTTTGCTTAACTACACAGTGTTGCTGTTCCCTTGAAAAATAACTTCCTTTCTGAAGTGATCTATGTAGCTGAACCAGTGTTCCCACTCATAAACTGAATTTTAATTGCCTGCTATCTCTCTCGTATGTCTTTGTCACCTGAGAGCATGGAGCAGATGTTTAGATGCATCTGCATCTTAGGTGCTGCTGAGGTGGCAGCCGGAGAGATGTTCTCGTAAAATCTTCGCGGTAGTTCTTGCCTACGGTCATTCTGGGAGGGGCCTCACAACAGTGCAGCTGCTCCAGGAGATGACTATCGTCAGCGGGATAATGGGATGTCCTTATCCACTCGACATCAGTTGTTTAAGTTACTCCAATTACATAACAGCGATGGTAATCAGACAACCGTGTCGCATCAAGAACGTTAATTGGGGTTTGAGTAGTAAATCTGAGAAAAGGAGAACTTGGGTTCAGTATTAGGATCAATTCTTTCAGGGAATCTATGGAGTAGAAAAGTTTCACTGGAGAAACCATGGAAACTTCATCGCTTCAGTTACCTGAAGTGACTAGACAGGGCTCTGGAGCAACATAGAAATTTATTTTCCATTGACAATTCAGAAGCATCAGATGCATTATCTTACCTAGCAGCTGGTGTCTCTGCTTGATATCCTCTGAATCTGTTTTTTCCAGGAAGCTTGACAGCCACCTATGAGGAAAGTGGACTTTGTGACACATGAAAGAGACCCCTGGGCCTTGAAGCTACTATGTGGCAGGGAAATACTTCATGTCTGCCAAAAGCCTTGGAAGTGCCTCTCATGGCTGCTCTGTTGTTCTGCATAAAGCAAGACATGTATTTGCATGTCCTCCTGCTCTGGCTCCAGGTAATCCAGCCTCCTTCTTTCCAAATGGGAGTATAATGGACATATGTGGTATGGGTGAAGTACAGACCACTACACCAGTTCCACAAGTTCAGCTGAATGCCAATACAAGGGTGTTTCATCAAGTGATTGTGGTGCTCTAGGGCCATAAAGATCATTGCTCCATTCATTGCTTTGCCTTGTCTTGCTTTAAATGAATGGCACTAATGATGCTTCCAACCCCTCCCATCAGGAGGTTATTTTGCAGTTTCATGGAGTGCCAGGACGCCCCTCCTGATACTGTCTGACTTACATTTTTCATTGTTCAACTCCATCCAATTAATTTTACTTAAAAAAAAATCTTTTACAGTTTTGTGTTTTTACATGCTCTGAATATTTTTAGGTAGTTCTCATAGTCCCCAAGTAGCCATTACTGAGAAATACTTTGTTCTTCCTTCTTGGAAACTACATGCTGCATTTAATTGTCAGCTTGTGATTGCCATGAAGAGAATAAAAAGTCATTTAAGTCAGAACTGATTGGAAATTATAGTCATGGGACAAGAAACCAACAGGAACAGTAGGCCAAATCCAGTAAAGTTTTTAGGTCATTAGTTTTCAATGAAATAACTGGTGGCCTTGTTATGATACTGGGACTCTATCAGAGAGCTAAAACCCTACATTAAGAGACTTTGTTGCTTTGTTGGATACAAGACTTTCTATTTCCAAATATTGAAAGTATTTTTATTTTATGAAAATATGTCAGAGCAGGAAGCCCTGACTGTGGCATACATGAGGACAGACATTTTCACTCAGGGCTCTGGGGGATCACAGCTACATATCATGGGGTGGAGGCTGGTGCTGTACCTATTTTCTTGTTGGTCGATCAATGACCTTATAGAAAGTTTTAAAAAGCTTTGGCAACAAACTGAGGAGACAGAAGGCAAAAGGGTGCCCTGATCTGCCCAGGCCTATGGTAGTACAGGGAAGGAGGACTTTCACAGAAGACGCCTTTCAACAAGAAATAACACTGGTTAGCCCAATGTTTTATTTCTTATGTGAGTGTAGTAGCATTGTCACAGCAGACATGTCTATACCACCATCTCTGTTAAAAGACTTTATTATATGCCTAGGAAATTGAGGAGGTAAAAATCTCCTTTTTGAAGCTGCTAAAAGGCAAATTTCCAGCCTGAACAGAAGACAAGTGGCAACCTGGCTTGCAAACCAAGCGTCTAACAGCTTGGACAAAGTGCAAAGAAAGCATTTCAAAAGGAATAAAATGGTGTGGCACCACACAATGGCAGGAGGGCTTGGTGGTGTGCAAGCGTTTTCCAAACACTATGATAGTGTGAAGTACATCCTAACACTGATAGAAATATTATCCAAGGCAGACTGAGCCATTGGTCTAGAAGGCAAAAGGGGTTCTGAAATAACCAGAGCCTTCAAAGTAGTTTTTAGGAGAGGGTGCATGCCTCAAAAATTACAGACTTTAAAGTACTTTAAACCAACCTTTAAAAAAGCTGGAAAAACAGTATAATGTTCATGATTGTATTATCTGCGATGTTAATTCTCATATCCATCTGTCCAATGCTCCTGTATTACTATTCCTGCACAGGCAGGATCCATCATCCCTTGTACTATATGCAAAACATCTAACTAGCTAAACAATATCTAACACTGCACTGTGTGACTGTTTCTGCTTCTGCAGGAACAGTTTATACTGGCATCTTATCTATCAGTTTGGTCTGTTTTGCAGCAGAAACCACCTGAAGGATTTTCTGAATGGTCAGATCCTCCTCCTATAGCGCTAATCAACACAGCGATGCACAGATTTTGCCTTTGGAGAGATGTTCAAATCAGGAGATCCTATGGAAAATCTTCAGGACTGTTTGAAATTCCCATCTGTGGAGCTCTTGTGTCGAGCAGTCAAGTGCTTGCTTGTGCTGCTGTCCAGAAGTTCAGACAATGACCTATTTGACTGCCAGTCGACACCGCATTAGTCGGCTGTCTCTCCATTCCAGAGAGACTGGGGAGCTCCCGACCCAGCCTGGCCTGACTCTTTCAGGAGCCAGGGAGCTGAGGGATGATGCTGCCTGACTGGTGGTGCTGGGACTGACCAGCTCTGCCATACACTGGAAGTTGTAATGAGAGGCAGGAAGGTCAGCAGCATGGCCACACACCCCTGCGGCCAAAGAGGCCAGCGTGCTGCCCCATTCCTCCCAGGGCAGAGCGGCTCTAGCCAGCAGGATCTGGGGAGAACCAGGTTTCCTCTCACCCATGTCCAGGCCAGCACAGTCATCACACTCACATGTGGCTGCAGTGTTGCTCCAAGTGAAGCAATGTTGGTGCATGCCTTTGGGAGCACAGGAAAAACAGAGGACCAAGTGTCATGGACTGGGAAAGCAAATAGGTTGATGGCCACATCAGCCAGGGCAGGCAGTGATGCAAGGGAAGCTGTCAAGGACAGAGTGACCCAAGTGCAGAGATGCAGAGTGCCTGGCAGAGGTCCCTGAGCTGACCCCAATTGTGTGCCAAGGGACCTTGCTCCCAGAGCCACCAGTGCGGTGAAAGGCCTGGGCATAGTCCCAGGGGTGTCCTCCAGTGCATGGAGGACCACGTGGGCAGTGCTGACAGAAGCATTTTTTCCCTCTCCCTCTTTGCAAGGTCTTCAGAAATCTGGCCAAACCAGGACCAAAAGTACCTCAGGGCTCTTAATGTCTTTTGGGTACATTTTTATGGTTTATTGGCAATATTTTTGTTACTCCTGGAGATCAACCTTAGGGAGATTCTTCTGTTTGACTGTCCTGTGTAATTCCTTGCAGGCCAAACTGCATTTTAAAAAATGGATGTCATTTCAAGGATTGCTGTTTAAAAGACATTTTTTTTCCTATCTATTTTTTTTTTTCTGTAAAGATTCCTGTTTTGCAAAGCCCTTTTCTATTTGACATTTTCACAAAAATAAAATTTTCATGAGAAATGTTCATTTCAATGAGCCTGGTCAGATGACACAAGCTTTCCATCAAATGCAGTAATTTTAAGACAAGATGGAGAAATGTGGAGAAAAACAACACATGAAGATTCAAAACAATAAATTAGAAACACGAAATATTTTGTTCTCAAAACCAGCCAATTATTTTAAAAGAAATCTATACTTGGTTTGTTCCTTTTATTTTAATGAACATGTGACAATTGTGGTTTTATCCTCTTTTCAGGTCCTCTAATAACCAAGATTGGCAGTGTACTGGAAAGGGTATGCCCCTGCTTCTTGCACTTCCTCCTGTTTGGCTTTTCAAGCCCTGAAGCACAGTAATTTAGATACCTGCCTTCCATGGTCACTGCTGCAATGCCTCTAATCCCAACCATAGTTTAAAGTGCTTTAGTATCTTTCTTGGTGCTATTACAAATTCCTGGAGACACACACATACTAGAAGCTTGTGGGTAAAGGAAGACGTGCCTGATTCTCCTGCAATTTGACTCTTTCAAACAAGAGAACATTTTAAATGAGAAACCTCAAGAAAATTATGATGTGGCACTTCAGGACACGCAAAAGATACCAAACAATGCTTATTTTAGGAACCTGCGTAGCCCAGGCACTGAGATCCAGGAAATATTATGCTGCTGCATTTGGATGTTGTGGTTTCGTCCTCTTTGCTGTCTCTACTTTAACATTTTGATTTCTTACTGCTGTTACCAAAATGACATCAGGACTTCTTCATCCAAACCAGCATTTCTAACTATGTAAGCTATACTGAAAGGATACTGTGCCAAGTGCTGGCAGTATCCCAAGGTTTTCTGCTATGTCAGGACATCAGCCCTCTTCTTGAAAAGACCTAAAATTAAATGCATTTCCTCATTATTAACTTAGTTCTATGAGAGCTGGCAGCACAGACCAGCGTGATCTTTCTGTATTAGACATTTCAACATTTTTGTGATCTTTTCTTTGGGTGCTGCAAGGTGCATTTTGCTTTGCTCTGATTCTTGTGCTTAAAACCTGTTTCTGTAACTGAGTGTATTTGAAACATTTTTCCTTCTTTCAGTTTCTTTGGTCTGGCAGTGAACAAGCAGATGTTTTGTGTCACTGGATAAACTTAAATAGTATTTTATTGTCAGAATTTAAATACAAATGCCCGAAACACAAAAGGAAAAAAGTATTTTACTTTTTTGAGCAGAATATGAATCCTTCTGCATTAATGGGATTTAACACAAATATGATTGGTTTCAGGTGGTCAAATGATAATACAGAATGGAAATCCTGTATAATGGCACAAGTTACTTGGAACTATTTCTTTGCTGGGCCTTTACATATTTTTTAGGTGGTTGTTCCGATGGAAAACATGGTCTTTCTACTCATGTAAGCATCTTCCCAGCAGATACGTTCTTGCTTCAATGGCAATAACGACTTCTTTCTATTCCAGTCTCCGGAACTCTTAAGTGTATTATTTTCCCACAAGATCAGTGAGTTAAATTGCCTGCCATGACACATCTGAAAATTGTTCCATTCCCAAAGAACACAAGTGAAGCACTTCTCACAGAAGTAGCAAACCTTTAAGGGTACTTGAAGTTGCATCTTTTGGACCACTACTTATGGAAAAATTGCTCCAGGGATTTCTGCTGTTTAATTTTGAGTATTTTTTAGTTAGTTTTCATTTATTTTTGTCTTGCATCTTTGGATAAATTGCTGACATTTCTCCAGGACTGACCAGTACTATGTTGAACACCATATGCAACCAGCCTTTTTTTAAAAACTTAAAATATGACCATCAGGAGCTCAGACAATGAAAAACTGTATTTCTCTCAGCTTTTCTAATTAATTACATAATGGACAGATTGAATGAGTAAACTGTCTGAAGTGGCTGTTATGTGTTTTCCTGGGGCTTCTTTTAGTAATGGCTGAGAAAAACTTATGTAACTACCAAAAAAAAAAAAAAAAAACAAGGGGAGTGGAAAAAACCTTAAAGCACTTGAATTGCAATTTATTAACTGCTTCACCAGAAGCAATAGTGACTCATACTTTCATTTCTTTTACAGGAGATAAATCTGAGGTGGTTTGGCTGAGGCACAACTCTTCCCTGGGGGAAAAAAGGCCAAAAGCCAATTCACAGAAAGACAGGTTGAATACTAAAACTCAAGATGACAATCTGACAGCCACTTGGCATCTGCTCTCAGATGCCAGCCAGCTGGCTTCTCACAACAGTATATGCACCAGCAGCATTGTTAGGAAGAGCTTGCTGAGAAAGCCAAGGCAGTCCCTGCTTCGATGCAACACCTCCTGTGAGGCTCCTCTTGCGCAGCGCCCAGTGGGTTGGTGCGTCACAGCTGCGCTGCTCCGGCACTGCTGTCTTTCCCCACAATATGTGCATCCCCCAGCATCCATAAACAATTAGCAAATTACTGATGGGGGCTAATCAGTAATAACCACCTGATTTTCTGAGCTCCATCCTGCTAATATACAAGAGTATTTAGCTTTATGCAAGGCAGGGCCAACCATTTGACTCCAAGGACAATGTGACTGTTGGGTGAAGGCTTCAGAATGTTGGCTCTGTGGACTTGGAATTGCTTTTGTTTATGCAGTGCCTTGCAGGAGATGAACCCATCTATCATTTTGATTCCTAGTGGCAGTATGGCTTTGATTAGATATTGTGTTGGGAGACAGCAAAAGATTCCATCCTTGTTCTGCTCTAGAACAGGTTGAAAAACCTGTCGGTTGAAAAAACAGTTGTCGTACAAAGCTGTCATGCTCTGCTCTTTCAGGGCGACACCTCACAGCCCTGTTCTCAGGCCCCAGTTGATGCCATGATGATTTTTTGCCTTTTCTTTTATACCCCTTTTATACCCTTTTACAACTTCTGTATTCTTAGTGCTTTTTGCCTACATTCTTGGACTTGTTTGTTAAGCTAGGAGACTAAACATTTTAGAAGCTTTGTAGGTAGGGGTTAGTGTGCCCCAAGGTCCTCTCTAGAACATACTTTGTAAACTAAGATAGAACCATCCAGGGGAAGGTTCCTCGGGGAGGGGGGCTCACTCGAGCCTCTCATTGGAGAATCTTTGATAGATATGCTAATTAGTAAAACCTATAATGTTATACCAGATCTTTTGTGAGGTGTGCACTGCAGTGTGCATTGGGGTGCATTCCACCTGGATATAGTGCACCTAAGGATCCTTAAAATAAATACCAAGGGGAAATCCCTTTTTCCCTTCTCACCATGTTTGACTCTTGATTTTAAGACCAGGAAAAGGCATCACAGTGACTACAGTGCTGAAAACGTGCTGGTGCTGGTGATGTGTACTTCACTCAATGCATAAGCCATTTTTCCCAGTAGGGATAAAAATATTAGCCGGGAGAAATGCTTGTGTCTGTAAACAAGGACCACACTGCATCAAGAATGGACCTGAGGAGTCTAAACAGCTGCTAAAGGTGCATCAACTTCAGGCCTTCTTCTCTGCCCTGTCTGCACCAGCTTTTTCAAGTGCTCCTGTTTTTGGCTCTGAGAATCCCGGTTCTATCTCTGGTTTACTGATAGCTGTCACAGACACCCAATCCATCATCTTAAGTATTTGTATGATCATGAATTCAATGCAGAACACTGAGAGCTTTCCACTTCTGGCAATTAACTTGAGATAAATAAAAGTGGTGAGAGGAGGCATTAAGTTACCCACCTGCAGAAGACTGGCTCTGTGCTGAGTGCTCTTGACAGATGAGTGCATCTGAGGAAGTGCTAATTGCAATGTATTCCTTAATGGTTTTTTGTTGATGCACAAAAGATTGAGAAAATGGGAAGAAAATGAAAATGCCTCAGTCTTTGAGTCACAGTGGAAAATACACAGGACTTGGACTCGCAGAGAAAGAATATGCTAAGGACAGGGGAACAAACAGAGGACTGATGCCATGAATAGAAATCTCCGTCTGTGCTCTGGCCACGGTCCAGTCTGTATGACATAGTTTACCTGATACGGTGCCCATTTGGATCATTTATATAACATCATAGGTGCTATGAGTAATGCAGGAAGATGCTCTGTTTGACCCGAGAGTCTCATGTTGAGAGTGAGACAGACACAATACAAAGATTCATTTTTGGTGCATACACAGGAAACAGCAGCCCTGGATCAGATGAGGAACAAAGCTCAGGTAAAGAAGCAAATGCTGATCTTGGCCATGAAAATGGCGTTAGAAAAGACAAAGAATTGCTAGGTGGAGACAAAGTGCTGTGAAGTAATGGAGTCAAGGGTGAGGGCTGAGAGTGGGACAGAAAGAAGAGTGAGATTAGACAGAGCTATGTGTCTCTAGGAAATGAAGTTACAAAGACTGTGAACTTGGAAGAAAACAGGAAACTGGGTTATAGGGGTAGTGGACTGTAATATACATATATAGTATGTAGCTGGTTAAGCAGAAAATCTGACTTGGTATACAATATCTTCAAAGGCGTGGGCAAAAAACAAACACAGGATAAAGGCGAAAGTGTCTGGAATAGATTCAATGAGTGCAGTGAATGCCTGACATGACAGGAGCCATGTGAGCTGGTTGGCATTGCTAACCCACTTCGGGTGGGTTGGCTTGGGATGAGCAGAGTTCATGGGGTAGGAGGGAAATGCAATGTGCTAGCATGCCCATGGCCATAACTAATGGGAGTAGTGAGAAATTCACACCCCCACACTCATCCTGAACCCTGTCCCCAAAAAGACCACTGAGTGCATGTCTTGTCCATTTGTCTCTAAAGACCTCTCAAAAGTGAGTGCAACAACACCAGATTGGAAATATACTGAATTTAACTGCAACAGAGCTGCATTTTACCCACTAAACCAAATGATTCCCTGAAGGACAGTATCACAGTTGTGCAATTTCCCACCCTTAAAAGGGAAAATGCATGCCATATAATACACAGGGCACAGCAGGGAGGGTAGATGTGATGTGCTGGAGACAATTGCTGTAAACCTGCATTATCTCTTCTCCATGTTATATTGCAGTGATTGTTTTTTCTCCACAGTGAAACCATAAAAAAGTCGAAGAACAACTAAAGGCTTCTTGCCAAAGGTAGAGCAGATCCTTTGGCTCTTCAAATGCTGCCCCTTTGGAGAGGGAAGAAATGCAGCTGGGATTGCATGTGGCAATTCAGGAATATCTGGGGAAACAGCACAAATGTTCACAACAACTACTGACCTGCTGCACAGAATCTGCCCCATGCAGATCGGGAATGATGCTTACAACACAGACCTGGCATCGGCCAAAGAGCACAATGTGTTCAAAAGTCTCATTTACAGCATTATTTGGGTCAGTAGAAACCAGGAAGGAAATGGTTACGTGAATGTTTCTTCACTGTATTGTTTACAGGATACACAGGGAAATTTTTGGCTTCATATTTGGGTAGTTCAAAAGGCAGAGCCAGCATAGTTGAGAAGAAGAATTGGCAGCACTGAATTTGGCCATAGCAAAGGCAGATTTCAGTGCTGACTGCCAGAGATTACGTCTTTGTTCATCCTTTCAGTGGCAGCTCTGACAGGCTCCCACATCAAATCACTCCAGTTCAGGCCAGCAGAGCTATTCTGGCAGGTTTTATCCGCTTACATAAGTAGGGAAAAGATGAGATGTGACCTTGACTGGCATAACCAAGCTGGGAGCAGCCGCCAGTTCAGAAGCACTTTTCTTGCAGAACCATGCAGTTACCTGGATGACCTGGTTTGTTTTGTGAGGCTTCTAATGCCTCTATTTTGCATTGCAGCTGTGCTGTGGGCTGCCTGCACAGACCTGCCCATGGCTCTCATGTCTGGATACAGGGGCCATTTTAGCCTGACTGGAGTTTCCTGGAGTGGGACAGCACAAAATATTGTTTCTCTAATGCATATATTTATATGGTGGCAACAGAAAATGTTACAGAGTGTCGGTCTGATTAAATTTGCTCTTATGAGGAGCAGAGATATCCCAGTAAGCCATATCACTGCTGTTATACAATGTACTTCGATGGAAAGTTCAAAACATCTTTTGGACTATGATTGATGAAAGAAGAGCCAGTATCATTCAAACAATATTGGATTTAGATTTTCAAAAATCAGGATAAACTATTCCTCCAGTGGTCTAATCCTATTTGCTTCATTAAAGGCCTGCTGCATTGCAGGGAACTGCAATTCAGGGGAGAAAATTTTTCAAAAAGAAGAAAATGGCTTTAGCCTTTTGTGTGTGAGAAAGAAGGCAAAGAAAATATTATGGAAGCCGAACTATGACACATTTGTTTTGAGCCATTTAAACAGCTTTAGGCATGGGATGTATTCCTCAGTATTTTCAAAATTATTTTTTATGTGCTACAATAGAACTGGTAAGCAACTGATATAATTTGATGGTTTTAATTCTGTACAAGGGTGGTTTACTAATTATTTATTCCATGTTTTTAACACAAATTCATGGATCAGTAAAATAACAAATTGAGCACAGGTCTGAAGTGTTCTAGGTTATTCTACTGACTTCTGCTCCATCCTTTCTTTCCCATCTAATCAGACTTGGAGAATTGGACAATAGAGAGAAGGTGGAAGGCCAGCTGGAAAGAACTGCTAATGGCCTCTTGTCGTGGGAATGGTCATTTGTTAAGCTCTCTCCTGGGGTGGGCACTGATTAGTCACAATCCTTGTGAGCTGAGCCTGGCCTGTTCTTGAGATGCATCTAAATCAAGATATGTGAATCTAAATCAGAACGTGAGGATCTCCAGAATAGAGAGCTGCCAATTTGTCTTCATCAGTCCAGTTAAACTAACTCTAGGTTATGGTTGTCATCCACAGCTATGCATCCTGAGCTGATCATGAGGCAAATACAGCAATCAAAATCCTATTTAATCTAATATACCTGAAGTTAGATCAAGTTCCTTTGATACCTATCAGCAGAAGACCAGAGAACTTTCCAGAGTTGCGCCTTGACTGTAGGTCCTTCATAATTATTATTATTATTAACTCTTTGTTCATAATTATTTGTCAGTCACGGCCAGCATTTAAGCCAAACAAGGTCCTTTATAATCATGAAATATTTCAACTTATTTACCACCTCTCTGTGTTTCAACCATAGCCTGCCATCATTAGGCTCTGAGATCCAAGCAGTTGCAATGACTGCAGATGTACTGAAAGTTGCCAGGGAAAGTAGGAGAATGAATTAAGCCTCAACACAGACTTATTTTTTAAAATTAAATTAAAGAGTGAAAAATGACCTCATATCTCTTTTCTTGGCTCATTCTTTTCCTCTAAGATGAATAAATAAAACAAAGATCGTGTAAGAACTATTGAATTTTCCAGTTTAACTTTTATTTTTTGTTATTCAGGGAGGCAGATGCATATAGTCTGACAGGAGGCATTAAGCTCAGTGAACATTTTTCAGTTCAAAAGCTTCCCCTCCCCTTTAAGCAAAGTATTTCAAAAAGAGGAGAGGGAGCAATTGCCTGCTGCAGCAAACTTAGCAAACATTTTTGGTACTCATGGCACTATCTTTCCTTCACATCAAAGGAAAATATCACTCTCCATTAAATATATCAATTAACTTATCACAGGATCTAATTGATATTTCGATTCCAGCAAATAACACACTTACTTTTTTGTTCTCCAGCTGCACAATATCTGACAGCTCACTGAGCAGTCAATGTTGTGGAGAAATCATGATCAGTTTTATAAAGTCTGTCAATCATTCAAATATTCAAGTTCTCTTTAGACAGAAAAAGACTATCTCTGAATTATATTAGACATTGTGAGTTTTAGTCTCGGGCAAAGCCAGAAATACATGAGAAAAATAAACACTCAAAGAAACAATTTATAACTAATTTCTATGTATTTTGAGCCCTGAAGAAGGTAATTCAGTTGATTGATTCATTTTTAGAAATAGTTATCTCTCTTTTAGCAGGAGCTTCAGGATTTTGATGTGAGCAGAAGCAAGAGCTTGTTCCTGTGTATGTGCTTAAAGTTGGAGTTTAGCCTGGAGTATTCAAGGCTGAAGGACGCAGTTTGTCTTTTAAAGGGTGGGAGAGGAAGAAAATGGAACAGACTAGATCTTATTCCAGAACTTTGAGCTTACACATCAGTTGCCCTATGACAAAAAGGGTGACAACTACTGGGGAAAATGGTCTGATGCTTCAATCCCTCTAACTCTGTGTTGTTTCTGTGCAAGCCTGGTGCTGGTGTCTGCACAAGTAAAGCAAGAAATCTCACCTAGATGAAAGGTAACCGTATGACAAAGTATTTGATTGAGACTCAAGAGACCCGGATTCATTTCCACAGCCTGCACCTGTGTGGACTTGTACACATCCGTCCCAAACTCACATTCTTAACTTTGCAATGGGGAAATAACACAATTGGATGATATGTGATAGAGTCAATGTTTATGTTGTGACAGGTCTTTAAAAATACAGAACAGCAAAAACAGTACCACCTCCAGAATCTAAAATTAACCAAACCACGTCATAGAAAGGCTACATAAATAACAGGGGTTTTTTTCTAGGTTTGCATATTTTCTATTAAAGGAAGAAAGACTGAATTTTTTCAATTCATTTACATCTGAGTTATCCCAGGTTGAACTGCACTGAGAAATGTCTCTTTGCCACAGGTCAAATTAATGTTCCCCTGGGAACATGGCTGAGTCCCTAACAGAAGGCACAGTGCTGATTCTACAGTGAAAGTCACTGCTCTTGAAATGGGGTGGATGGTGAATATGAGGCAGGGAAATACACTTGCATTTGAACTTCAGACAACAGCTCACATTTTGCAAGAGAAGTTTTCAGAAACATGTTGTTGTATTTATTCTGTTCTCTGTGGAAAATGTTGTAACAAAAAAATGTAACTTATCTCCCTAGGTGATTTCAGGTCTTAATTCTGATCTTTTTCCTTGACTTTTCTTAAAGTCTGGAAGGATTAATTTAAAGGGTTTAGTTTTAGTCTAAAATCTTTCAAATCAACTTGTAGATCTGTGAAGTCACAATCACTCTTTAAAAAAAATTTCTTTACACTTTGTCAAAGTATGTCTTTTCCCATGTTCTTCTTTTTAGTATATACACCATTAATGTGGTCAAATCATCACGCTGGCTTTAAAGATTCCCTCACTGTCTCCAAGGTCCTAGTAAACTTTAAGAATCACAGGTCCCAGCTGAAAAGAGTATCCTCCATTTGTTCTTGTGTTTCTCTTTGTCCTATTTCTATCCTTTTCTTTCTCCTCAGAAAGCTCCAGGCTTTATTCAATTCTCATTTGCAGAACTGCTAGAATTTTTGAAATATAATAATAAAAATAGTGGCTTGCTAGTGCAGAGAAGCTCCTTATGGTTGACATCAAGTGACAGTGGAAAGCCTTTACCCAGCTTTGCATTCCACCTTCCAAACAGCTTCTCCTTTGCAGAGCCACATTATTGTGCTCTAGCGCTTTCCACCAAAACTGGGTATTACTCATGCCCCTCTTCCCCTCTTCACATTTCCCTTGGGCAGTGGCCTTCTGCTACTGCCTGTGTCCTTCAGGCTGAAGGCTGGTGTCCCCCAGACCCAGTGCCTGGGGACCTTCCCCTGCCCCAGCACTCTTCAGCTGCACATCAGTGGGTGGTAGTTGCCCAGGGTTTTGGCAGAAGCTCAGGTTTTTGGAGACCCAAAGCCTATGATGAAGATGCCATCTATAGTTAAAATGTTGGGTAGCAGCAGGGGCTGGTGAGCAGGCTGGGCTTCATTCAGCCTGTGAAACGTGGCTGATGAGAGTTCATGGACATAGGCTGGGATCCCTGATTGCAGTGGTGTCTGGGGGAGCAACAAAGACTTTGATGGCCTTGGGGATGGGGACCTGGGAGCAGCCACGGGGTGGCAATGCTACATCTTCAAAGGCCCTGATGCCAGGGCTGGGGGAAGCCCTAAGCAGTCCTTCAGAGCTGCTTTTGTCATCTGGATGTTCAGCTTGAGACCTGCTTAACGAGGCTAAGCCAGGAATTGTTTTGACTGAGTGTCTGAGCTGGAATTCTTTGAATAAAATTGTTGTTTTTCTCTGCAGCCTCTTAGAAGGTTGATTATTCCACTAGAGACATTTTGAGACCAATCCCGTGAACATATTTTGAGCTTATTAAAAGCCTGTCTTAAAACTGGCGCATACAAGCAGCAATCAATGAAAACTTGGCACTGCTACACTGAACCACATTGTGCTGGCCATAATATTGATGTTTGCTGAATATTTACGGCATTAAAGCAACCGTTCATTTAAAAGAAACAAGTTGGAAAGAGCTTACACTGAAAGCAGTAAGTAAATTATATCAAATACCATATGAGTTTTGATGCAGCATAAGTAAATCATTAAAGCCAGCTAGGGCTGTTTTCTTAAAAGATCTGTCTGAGAAGTTCTGAATAGAAGTTGGTGGATTAACATAGATTTTGGTCACATAACTTCTTTTTTTATTTCTTCCCAAAGAGGTGGTTTCCAGAAGGTAAAGTGTTTCAGAATTGTGTTGAGCAAATGTGCACAAGAGGTTAACTTGGTTTTGTTATATGAATGCTACATTTCACCTCGTGGGTGGATTCATGTCTGTGTCTAGAATGTCATTTGACTGCTGTGTGTCATAAAACAGGACACAAGTTGTTTTGGCAGGAAGAATAAATTTGTGCTCAAGAAAATATGGGTTACCCTGATTGGCAAAGGCTCAATGTGTTCTCAGGAATGGAGTGCAGAGAAAACCTTTTCCCCAGCTCTGATAACAGTGATAAATTGTAGGATAGCTGAAAAATGCAATTTTTTTTATTTTTGTCAAACAATAAACCCAAAGCATTCCTGCAACATTTTTATTACTTTACATATATCATTTCTAGCTATTATTTTAGTCTTGAAAGGAAACTCACCTGAAATTGAAAACACTGAAAATGTTACAATCAGCACTTATAACTTCTGCTTTCAAAACCTTTTTTGTATGCACATGTCGAAGTGCACTATAATCAGCAAGTAACTGAGCTCCATGTATGTACCTAGCATAAAGTATCAGCTTTCCCAGATGGAGAAATGAAAGGCATAGAGTAAATTAACAACTTCCTAATGATCATACAGTCAGTCAGTGGCAGAGTCTGGCTTTCAGAATGTTCAAGTCCTTGTTTCAACCATTGCGCAGAAATTCACTCAAAAGTTAACTCTTTTTTTCAGGAGTCATACTGGAAAACACTGTTTCTTCTAAGTTTATCTGATGCCTACCTACTATGCATGATGCACAAAAAGTATAGTCAGAGGGAAATTTATAAAGAACTTCAAGGCATAGACAGCAGGACTTGAAAGCTCCCACTCTGGCAAGTGCCTTATTGTGTAGGTTTGTGCTGTGAACTCACTAAAGCCAAAACATCCTCCAGTCTCCAAAAATATCAGATTGAGTCAATAATTTTTCTCAGTCTCAGAGGTTCCATGTAATTTGCACCAAACTCTTGCTGGAATACTTAGGCATTTATGTGGTCTGTAGTATGTAACGTTTTCATATTGTTTCTTCTGGACTCCATTTTAGGTGACCTGGAGAGATGGTTAGAACATCCCTGCCTGTGGAGCAGTGAGGTTCAGTTCACTCACTCCTGGGTGAAATATTTCCCTGTTTATGCCTTGGCAGATGGGAAGGACCTGCCTGTGGAATACCAGAGTGAGCATGGGGAGCTGAGGGAGAAGAAGCTGTGTTCATTTCACTCACTAATCAAGAATAATCACAGAAGTTCAAAATTACTACATTAGTCAGCGCCATGACAGCATAACAAACATGCATTGTGAGGTAGTTAAATAAAATATTTAAGGGAATGCATCTGGCAGTGGCATTTGGTCTCACAAGGACGGGTACGCTGGAAATGCATAGATAAATGGATTCCTCCAGCCTTTGTTCTAGGATTCAGAGTAATAACAGCAACAGCTGACAGTGGGGTTTTTTTCACAGCAGGAGGTATCTATTTGGTTCTTACAGCTCGTGACAATTCTTAGGTGATTTTTGTTGTTATATTTTTTCTAATCCTATTTGAGTACCTGTTTTTTATGAGATTAATGGCTCACAGTCTGTGAGACACTTATTTAAGATGCAGGAAGAAGGATGTGTCTGCTAGACACATCTGTGCTCTGCAGTCTAAAATTGCCTCCTGTTGTGAGAGAGATAGACAGAAAGAAGTGACTAGAGTACACTTGAGCTGCTAACAAAATGCTTTGTAACCCTGCCCCTGGAATTTACTAGTTGCCATTTTAAAAAGTAACTTTTACTGAGTTGTTGTTAGGCTGAATTGTGGTATTTTCTTTTTTAAGTGGGGCTGTCAAGAGCTGAATGATTTAAGAACTCTTGTTTTCTCTTACAGGATGCTACCTGCAATAAAACAATTCTGCTATCCATTGAGGTCTGTTACAAGTGCATTAGAAACCTTCCTAATAGCAAACTTTTTTCCAGGGAAGCTAATTCATATTTGAATTTATTTCCCCTGGAAGTGAGACACTGACAGCACTGACTATACACAAGCATTGTATCAGGCAGGTATTGTGATGGGCTTGTTCTCTTTCAGTCACACAACGTGTGTCTCTGTGGAAGGCATAGACGCACAGAGGTGATTTTTAGCTATTGCTGCACTGTGATTTGTTGAATGGCTGTGATCTGCATTTTGAAGAACTGGTTCTGACGGCTTGCAGGGTCTCCTGGAACCCCATCCTCCCAAAGCAAACTCAGTGTTATGAAAGAACTCTGTTGCAGATGAAGTACAGCGAGGTTCAGCTGCACAATGCCTAATTCCTGCTGAAATCTGTAATGGATGAGGAACTAAATGTTCCTACAGAGCTGGACCCAGATGGCAGAGAATGAATCATAGGATCATAGGATCATCAAGGTTGGAAGAGACCTTTAAGATCATGTAGTCCAACCGTCCACCCAGCACTACCACTGTAACCCCTAAATCACTAAACCACCTCACCCAGCTCCACATCCAGACGCCTCTTGAACACTCTGGGGATGGTGACTCCACCACTTCCCTGTGCAACATATTCCAGAGCCTATTATACATCCTAACAGAGAATTTTTAAATTTTAATGTCTATTCTGAATCTCCCCTGTCTCAGTTTAAGGCCATTTCCCCTGGTTCTGTCACTGCAGGAACAGTACATGGACTGGCCCCCACCTCACCACACCCTCCTTTCAAGTGAGGTTGAGTAATGAAGTTCCTCCTGAGCGATTAATTTCCCCCTGAGCCTCCTTTTCTCGAGACTAAACAAACCCAGCTACCCAGCCATTCCTCATAAGGCATGTCTCTAGTCCTTTCACAAACCTTGTTGCCCTTCCCTGGACTCCCTTCAGCAGGTCAATGCCTTTTTTAAAGTGAGGGGTCCAGAACTGAACCAGTATTCAAGGTGTGGCCTCACCAGTGCTAAGTACAGGGGAATGATCACTGCCCTGGTCCTGCTGGACACACTATTCCTGATATAGATCAGGATGCCATTGGCCTTCTTGGCCACCTGGGCACATGTTTGATCATACTGAGCCAGCACTCCCAACTCTCTTCTGCTGAACAGGTCTCGAGCCACTCATACACCAGCCTGTGTCTTTGCATGGGGTTGCGTGACCCAAAGTGCTGCAGGACCCAGCACTTCGCCTTGTTGAACCTCCTGCAGCTGTCCTCAGCCCATTGATCAAATCTGTCCAGGTCTCCCTGTAGTGCCTTTCTGCCTCAAGCAGATCAACACTTGCACCCAACTTTGTGTTGTCTGCAAATTAATTGAGGGTGCACTCAATCCCCAAATCCAGATCATCAATAAAGATGTTAAACAGGATCAACCCCAAAACTGAACCCTGGGAAACACCACTGGTGACCAGCTGCCAGCTGGATGTAGCTCCATTCACCACTGCTCTCTGGGCCATCCACCCAACCAGATTTTTACCCATCGAAAAGAAGAGGAAACAAGCAGGGGATGGGGGAGCTCCTCTACCTGTACTTGTTCATTAGCTCCAAATCCATGTTTTTCAGACTGCAAGCCACAAAAAATAACCCAAAACCTTCATCATATCTATTTCACTATATTCTGTACCTGCAAAGGGTTGTGAAACAGAAGGGTCGGGGGATTTTGGCTTTTTTCCAGACTGAAGTCTGAAGTTGCTGCTGTGACTGTAGTGCAAGGTAGGGTTCCCTCGGCTGTCTCCAAGAGCAGCAGCCATCCAGCCTCAGTGGCACCATGGCTGCAGTGGAAATCTACACAAAATTAGATGTTGCCCTCTTGATGAGTGCTCATTTTCATCATCTACCAGAACCACTGGCAGTAGATCATCAGGATATCAGTCCCATCTGCAGTGATGCACAGGATTTGCAGAGAACTTTTCCAGCTGCCATACTGACTTATGGACTTACTCTGATGAATTGGCCCATCTGTTCCTTTCCAGAGAGCAGGCACAGATTATTAAGACTGCACCATACTCACAGTTTTCAGAAGAAAAGGAGCCAACTCTCAAACTTGTGCTAATAGGCCACTACTTAGAAGATCTGAATAATTTAAAATCAAAGAATGTCCTGAACACCCTGGGATATATATTTTCTCTTCTTACAATCATAGCTTCACAACCCTCTGTAAAAAGCAACTTGGTTTACTCCCTGAGATCAGTATAAACATGACACATCTAACGCTTCTTGCTATTCTCAACATGCATCCCAAAATGCATTGGTGCTTCCCTCTGAAAACATTTTCTGGGTGTCACAGTGGGACTGCCAAAGTATTTCCAGAGCATACTGATCAAAGTTCAATAATCCAGCATAGTGGGCCTGGATATATGACAACATTTGAAAGAGAATAGCAAAATAGGTGCAGATGCATTTATTTTTAATGGTGTTTAATTTGATCTGGTCACAGGCATATGCAGTCAATACACATAACCAAAACAGGATCCAAGTTACTGAATACTCCAGATTACCGAAGAAGAGAAAAGGAAAGTTGTTAACAAGGAGGAAGAAGGTAAAGATATTGTTGAGGAGAAAATCAGAGCTTTACATTGAACTCCACTAGCAGATGACCTGCCCCATAAAGTGCTAGAAACCCATGTAAGAGAGCTGATGGTTGCAGTGGTTAATTGAATACCAGCCCAACAGCAGAGGAGGTAGTTCTCTTGGTCAGGCAGAATATCCCAGCCTGGCATGAACAACCTCTTGAGCAGAGCCTCAGCAGTTCATTTCTCACTGCAGTGTTTCCAGAATTCATATGTTGACCAGCTGTTGATATTGCGTAACTTCCCCGGCATGTGGGGATGTTGGTCAAGTCAGAAGAGTAAGAGCAATATAGTGATATCCAAACACCGAAAAAAAGCTTCTGGACTGGGTAACATGGATCCTACCCTCTCCACTCCCAACATTTTTTTAGTTGAATGTTCTAAGGAACACTTTTCCCCCAAAGAGAATATATTTTATTATGGTTGACTTATACCTGGCAAATGTTTCACCCCTTCCAAGCAGTGTTTTTTCCAATTGTTCTTTTGTTGATTGCAAAAGCACCAGCAAGGAGTTGTAGACATGGCAGTTTACCGAGGGCATGAATACAGTCTGATAAGCTCCAGCATTTTGATTATGTAAGATGAAGAAGGGTTTAAGAGGTAGCTGACTAATCAGCAAGGAACAAACCTTCCAAGTTTTCTGAGCACAAAAGCCCTATTGTAGCCTGAAGGAGACCAAATGCTTCCAGGGTAGGTTCCAAGTGGGGTGGAGGGGGAAGAGTGGGAAACTTTCCTTTTTGGTATACATACAATTTCCTCTTTTACATTCATAATACAATTGGGGTAATTGAACTGGATGGGTGCTCTGTTTTCCGCCATAATGATCCCATTCCTACACTGAGATAAACTACAGGCTTTAGGTCTCATAGTTAGTCCCCTTGGAAACCAGATTATTTCCTTTTAAAATAGAGCACACCAGTTATCCTCTAAATAGTTTCGATGATTGTTCTTACCCACACAGCAACAAAAGATGTATTATCCACTCCATCATGTACAGTTGAACTTCACCCTCAAAGGATACTGGCAGATGTGTGTGAAGGACTCACGCAATGGCCTCCTTCAGCCACATATTAGAGCAGCACAGAAACAGTGATGAGTGATGTGTTTGGTATACCAGTAGTGGTTACACACAACTAGATTTTCTGTTTATGTATCCACTCAGAGTTACTGGTGGAGAAACAAATAATTCCTCCTGATAGTGGTGGTTTATATATTAAAAAATGCTTTATTTGGTGTTAGCTCACATATTGTGAGGCATCTCAGAAGATATTAGAAGTATCTCAGGAGTTACTAATTATTTAGTTTGCAAAGGTATTCATTGCACTGGGCACTATACATATACATAGAAAATACAGCCCTACCCCAGAGACTGACAGTCTAATGTCTAAACATTTGTCTTTAGTGCTTTTCAGAACAATAACATGAATGCGAGGATCAAACACATAGAATTTTGTCTTTCTTGGGAAGCCATTCAGTCTTCCATATAAAATGCACAGTTTTTAAAGGTGTTCTGCCTTCCTTTGGAAAATTCTTTGGCAATCCAGCGACACAGCAGAGATGGAATTAGCTGTGTTTATGTTATAGAGCATAACTCTGTGTTTCCTTCTCCCATTATCTGCTTCTAGGTGTTTAGTCTGCATTGCAATGGCTAAGATAACACTGCATTACAAAGAAAAAAATCCAGTGGGTCTATGTTAAGCTGCTCCCTACTGCACCTTGGCCAATAAACAGTGAAGTCGGAGCTCCAATTTGGCAGTGCTGTCTCTTCCCTCTTTGTTTAAGCCACAGAATCACAGAATGGTTTGTGTTAGAAGGGACCTTAAAGATCATCTAGTTCCAACCCTGCTGCCATGGGCAGGGACACCTTCAAGCACTATGAGCTTCATAAAACACTTGTGGTGAGTTCAGTGATGCTGTTACTGAGCTAATCTTTTGCCATTGAAGTTGTGATGCAAATAATTGGTGCTGTGGGGTGGGAAAAAGGAGTTCTTCACTTGCTAAAAACAGAGTCCTGAAAGCTTCCTGCAGAGCCAGTGAAAAAATACATTGAGTGTTCACCTCCAGGAATAACCATATGTAACAAATTTCTCTCTCTTTGGGGTACTTATTTGTGGTAAGACGCAATTACCCAGTTCTGACTGTTGTCAGCAGTGCAGCCTGTGTCTTTGACCCCCCAATCCTTTACTATTCAACTTCTGTGGTGGACAAGCTGCATGGAGCTCAATCGGTTACTCTCACAAAAGGTCTTTATTTGCACAGAACAGACTGTTTCCCTGCTCTGTCATTTTCATATTCAGCTGATGATTAACTTGTCTGACTGCTTTTCTGACCCTGGTGACCCTCATCTCTTCCAGGTGAAGTGCCACAGCTGCCACGCGAAAGCAGCCTGCTAATCTCCATCAAAACAGCTCAGTGAGAGAAATGTGGTTAAAATGGCAAATGCAGAAGTGAGAGAGAATGTGTTTGTGTGTGAATATGACATTATACATCAGAGGCCTACAAAAGACTGAGGCGATAATTGCCTGTCTAAAAACCTGGCAAATATTTTAATGCAGCCTGTGCCCTCACGTGGCACTGTCTGCCTCGCTCGGTGACAAGTATTGCTCGTTGATTTGTTTCAGCCGTGTTCTTTTGGCTCATTTCTTCCAGTCATTTGAAACCTAGCTAACATGAGAATGAAGGGGCAGATCATTACAGTAAACATTAATTACCACCAAGGAGTACCTGGGTATTCTGTTAACCAAATTTGGTGTTCTCCTTTTAGCCTTGCACAGTTCCTAAAAGCAGTTAGAGTTGTTTTTAAAACACTGATGACTTTATTCTCCTTGAGATGTGTTGATTTTTCTTACTGTTCCCTCTACTGTTTTTCGAGGTACTGTAAATGTCCCCAGGGTAATTGTGAAATAACGAGAAGTGCTTGATATCGAGCTCTTTCCCTTTAGTTACCTTTGAAAATCCCTGCCTACATTCTGAAACTGTTTTCCTCTATACACATGTGGCAACCTGCATTTTTGCCCAATAGACAGATTCAGAGGAGCATCTCACCTCTTTGGAGCACATCAAATGGCCGTCAGTCCAAACATGTATCTTGAGACACAAAAAGCTGTCTGGGTTAAATTAAATTTTCATTTAAAAATGGGGAGGGAAAATGGTTTTAAGAAGGGTGGTGAAAGTACAGTGACTCCTAGGGAGAATACCTATTTTCTAATTAATTAAACAAACTATTCTGCCTTCTAAATCTTCACATTGGAAAGCACTGTTTGGGATAGGATTTTGTAGTATATAAATAATTTTACTCCAGAAAGGATCATTCAGGTGTTTGGTTATAGACTTTTCAGTGGTTGCTGCTCTGAAGATGCTGCTCTAAGACAAGAATCTTCACTTGTCCTGAATCCCATAGTTGTTTCTTCTTCTTTAGGAAGAACACGTACTATCAGCTTGTGTCACATGGACCTTATTACCCAAATTTGCTCCTCTATCAGTAGTCATAAGACTTTCCAAGGTCTTGAATTCTTTATCTTTTTCCCTGTCAGAGAGAATGGATGAACTGGATATTTCTTAGATAGTATAAGACATGAAAGGTATCCTTGGTAGTGCAGAGGGAGATTACACTTTGTCTGCTTAGGATGGAAATCTTTTAAGTGGATGCATGTCTTGCAGTCTAAAGTCACTCGTGACATTCCCTGAACACACTGCAGTGGGAAAAGAGCAAGGCAAGGACGTGTACAAGGATGTTTCTCATGCTTGTTGGTCAGAAGTCTGTTAGCAGGACCACATGATGGTGAAATTCCATTTGGGTGTTAAGATTGCACTATGATACAGGCAAGCAGATGCACATGGATAACTAAGGGGCTTTCTTAGTTAGATACACTGAAAATACTGATGGGCACAGAGCAAAGTTATAGTAACTTAAATGTTAACTGCAAAAAATTTAGATCTATCTAATTTGTATGCACAAATTACCAACAAAGTCAAATTGGTTTAGCAAGCCCCTCCTCTCATTAAAATTGATTTTTTTTCTAGATATCTTTTTTTGTTTCAAAATAATGTTTTGCTTAGACACATATATTGGGGAGTAGAAACCGCCTAGGAAAAAGCTATAAAAATATAAAATCAAAACCAAAAGGTCTTTAAGTACAAACCATTTTTCTGGAGAATGAAAAAGAAAGAAAAAAGACTTTTCAGATCAGCCTAAAATTCAGTTATAGTCAACCTTTCCTGTTCAACCACAGTACAATTTCCTGTAGTGAAAGCAGAACCAAGAAACCTGTGCTAGTGCTGTGTGAAAAGGTTTGAGGTAGATTAAAATAGTATCTCTTAAACACTGAAAGTGATCTAATCATGTCAGAATGGGAGGGTATTCTCGCTAATTTACACTGCTTTCTTTCATCTAGCTTCACTCAAGTTACTTAGGAGCTCCACTGTTGGTCAGGTGGAAATTGATTTGGATCAATTGATTTCAAGATCAAAAAATGTTTGCTCTTGCTTCTTTTCTTAGGTAGTGAAACAACTTCTTCCTTTCTCTTGCAAGAATTTGATCCAGCAGTTTCCTTTTTCCTACTGATTCTAATTAATTCTCCTTTTCATCTTAGCCTGTCAGTTCAGTAGTCTGAGCACAGAGAGAGATCTTCATGAAATGTCTAACACATTTTGTGCCTTAACTCTTAATATTTCTTGAAGAAGTACAAAAAGAAAACTTTTCATAGCCAGTATTTTGTTTTACCTCCAGGTGAGCTGTTTCATAGATCCCACATACCTAATAGGCACTTCATATCTTTCACTCCATTTGCTCTTCTGGTGGTCTGATATACATACAAATGGTGAAATGAAACAGGAGCATTTTTTATACTTCAAATAGAAAAATGTGGGAACAGAACAAGACAAGAGATTGATGAATGAGGTAATACAAGCTGTTCCTGAAATCTCAAATGCAGCTGAAGCCAGGGAAAACAGCACAACTTTGTACATGATGTGCATTACTTTCAGTGTTCTGAGGCATATTTCTAAGAATTACCTGAGCATCTCAAATATGTAGCATAAGAAAAGTTGCTTTCTAGAAGAGTAATTTATATGGAGAGACATTATTATTCATTTTGAATATATTTTTTTTGGTCTGCAATTTCCCTTTGACTTCTATGAGCTTCAACTTGGATATTTATTTTCAATTTAAATAATTTCTACCCTCAGACAAGTTGTGACTCATGCTGTCATGTTTTGCAGCTAAGAAAGTAGTTGACAAACTGTGTAAAAACCTCTCCAATATTATTTACCATCAGAGAAATCATGCATGAGGAGAAAAAAAAACCACACTGCAAGGTCCTGAGTGCCATCTCTGGTACAAGTAAAGCCTGCTACTGGGCAAACCACTCTGCCAGGCTAATCATCCCTCCTCTGTCTTCTCTGAAGTGCCTCTGAAATTATGGAACAGTCTATGGTAGAGTTTTCCTGACCCTGTGTAAAAGAAGTGGTGTTGAAGGGACTTCAAGAAGAAGGCTGGTCTCGTGTCCTCATAAGATAATGTCAGCTATATCCACATATATTTAGGTCACTAGCTTCGTCAAGTACTTCAATACCTCCAGCAAAGATAATCCCTAGAGCTGTCAAGGGAATTTACTTCTGTGCTTCAGTGTGTTGCTGCTAGAAAGTTTATTTTACTTGTGCCTGACCTGATTCTTCCTTCCATTTAAACACATTATTTCTTGTCCCATCTGACAAGTAAATAAAGAAAAGAAGCTGCTCCTTTTGCTGCAGTCTTTCCATGTACTTTGAAGTTACGATGTTCCCTTTTCATCTTCTCATGTCAAGGATGAAGAGCCCCAAGATAGCCTTTTATTTTTTTTGCCCTGAGTCCTAAACTGTATTCATTCACTAAAGCCTTCTTCCAGTTGCCACGTGTTTGTTGAAGTTCTCACATTTGTGGCTGCAAATTCATACAAACATGACAAAGACTTTAGACAGAAAAAGGCCTCACCTGAAAGTCACTGTCAGCTGAATGCAGACTTTTGAGAAGCTCCAGTCTAAGACTTTAGTTCTGTTTCTCTCTGTAAACCATCTATACTTCAAGAGTTTACTGGAATGTTGATTTCTTCCAGCAGGTAACCCATCTCAGCCAACAGTAGCTCAAATATTCAAAAAGAGAGCTCTTGCACTGTGGGGCACTCTAGCATCCTTCAGCTGTAACAATGTGAGCCCTATGCCCTCCTTCTACCATGGAATTTCAGGAAAATGTCAGAGATTTTGATTTTATAATCCCAAAAGGGCACTACTACATAAAATGTCTTTTGGAATACAGGGAATAAATTTCATTTCTGAAAGTTTAAGCTGTAAGTGGTTGACCCCTGGGAAATAAGCATACTGCTTTGCTTGCTGCTTTAATGAAGGTCCTCTGCTGGAGAACATGAAGTTCTTTATGGAGTTTGCTTTGTAATATTGACTTACTTACCTGGGCTGACAAGGAGCTCATATCTCTCCCTCAAAAGTGACATTAACTGCTTCACTGCTGCCCAGCGTGAGGTGGTGCCGATGCTGTAATTTAGAGCAATAAAACAGATTGGGGTTTGGCCAGGCTACTGTCTCTCCTTGCTGCTAGCCAGGAAACTCAAAGACCTGCTATGGTCCTGTCCCACCTTCTTGGGCTGCACTACTTGTCCTTAGTTACAGATTCTGGCTGTCAGATCAATTCCTATAAACGTGTGTTATCCCCTGATACACAGCTATTGCAAATGAAAAATATACAGACCAGATTGAGCACCTATTACACTTCTGCTCAATACTGTATAACAAGATTGATGACTCCTTCAGCTCCCAGTCTTGCTCCTATAGAAGTCAATACATTCATTGCCAATATGAACAGGAACAGCTCCTTATTTTGATGAAACACAATCCCCACAAATGTACCTCCCTGTATTCCTTGCTCCCCAGGAAGGCCTCAATGCCCTTGCTGGCTGTCACACTTCCCTAAGTAAGCATGAACTTAATGCCCCATGCACGGAGGAAAACACAGGAGTGCAGAACCACAGGCAGTAAGACATTGCCAAAGTGTTAGGCTGGGCAGCAGACTGGAACAGAGTGCTTTGCTGAGCCTGTTTGTGCATGCACTGAGCTCGCCTAACTTATCTGTTAATTGCTTTGACCTGTTTGTTTACTTCCTGCTCGGGAGTCTCAGAATTTGCTGCGCTCAAAATGACTTCTGGACGGCAGCACTGAGCAAACATTGACTTAACCTTTTCCGTCACTCTGTGTCAATATTTCCAGTCAATTCATATGCATGTGCTATTGCACTGGATAAACCACGATTGTGTTCAAAACTAATGCTCTTTTATTTATCTGGAGGTATGATATTGTGCAGGCACACAAAGCACCCACATGAATGTCTTTAATAAAAAGCGTAACCCTTATCAAACAAAGAAGACATACTCATGGAGCACCAGGCCAGAACAACTCCAATTTAGAAAGAATTTCTGGTCCTTGACAGTGCTCTGCTCCCTCCATCACCTCTCACAACCAGAGCACCAGGTACAGGCAGCATTTCCCAGCAGCAGCAAGCCAGAAAACAGGAAGATACTTTCAGTGAGTTGTGTTTGGGACACGACCTTCACCCTTGGGCTGTACAATTAGATGACAGTTCGAAGGGCACCCTACAATTGACCACCAAGCATTCTGGGAACAATAACACCATCAGTGAGCAGTGCCATCAGAACTGCTAAGATCAACAGAGTGTTCAGGCCCTTACAGCAGCATTTTGTGTGTGTTATGTGATCGGGGAGCAGAATGGAAAATGAAAGTCAGTTCGAAGTATTTAATTTTGTATTTGAGATGACAAAAACAGTTATTTTTGTTGCTAATACCCAGCATTGCTCTTTATTCTGTTAAATTCTGCATACCTAACTAATTACTTAAGAGATATTATATTTCTCAAAGGGCCATTTTATGAAGTACTTTTGGGACTCTTCCATCTAAAGGGGACTTTGTAAAAACAAACTTTGATCCGACTTGTTTGATCTAAAAGCCAACTGAGCTAGGTAAAAGATGAAGAGCTTTTTGTGCACTGGCTGCCTTTGTGAATAATTCTTTCCTTAAGTAGTCAAAGGTTCAACACAGTTCAAACTAATCATAGTATTTCTTTTTCATGGGTGATAACTAGAAATTTTCCTATTTGTAAGTTACATGGTTCTCTCCTATGCAACATTTGTCAGATTTGCCTTTAAATCAAATTTTAAACTCTGCCATTTTTAACTATGTGGAGTTTTTATTTGGATGTGGGGTTTTGTTTTTGTTTTTAATGAGCTGGTATTGACTGTTGTTTTATTTTTCTTAACTTCTACAGCAGGCATACTCCACTACCCAAAGCCAGAGGTGGGCATAGGAGTGCATGCCTAAGAGATGCAAAGAGAAAAATCACTAAAATACGCTCTGTTTTCAGACTCTCTAATACGCTGTAGGGAAACCACTGGAAGGGTGAGGGCTTGGGGATGATTTTCCACAGAAGAATTGTTTTACCTAATATACCTGTTGGACTAGGTAGAAATCGGGATTTGGAGAGAATCCTCACTTTACCTTTTGTTCCTCCACCAAAAAACCGAACTGCCTAGGCACATAGGCAGAAGCTGAATTTTCTCCAGTGATCAGACAGACTATATCTAGACAGATGACAACAAGCAGTACTTATGACATGATTCATGTCCACCCACGTGCAAATTAAATAGGCCTAGCACCTAAAATCAGTGAAAATAATTTATTTTATTAATTAGTATAGAAATTTATCATCGTCTTTTCTTGTCAGCTCCCAGAAAAGGTGTGCAACTGATCTCTTAAGATTTTTTTTTTTAATCTTTCTTACACATAGTGAATAATATTTTATTCTGTACACTAGTTCTCAGTACTGAAACAAAATGGGTTTAGGTCTGAAGAGAATGAGTTAGGTCTTAGGACCTGCCTTGAGGGGACGTTTTCGGTTTATGAGTTTGTGGATGTAGGATGGACAAACTAAGCAGCATCTCAGAGTATTTTTGCACACTCTGTGACTGAACAAGAAGCATATTTAACCAGTCTAAACCTAGTTCTTGTACAGTCTTATTCAGCCAAGGAAGCATTTGGGACCCTAAAGTAGGACAGCTTTTTGGTAAGACTGTTGCAAGTTGGATTGGAATCTGAAATCAGACACAAAATGTTTGTCTTTGCTCAGACATCCAATTGAGGAAGCTTAAATGCAACTTCCCTTTGTTTAGAAAGTAAAACACATGAATCAAGCCTTTTACTTAAATCTTCCAGCTTTCTCTGAGAAATGATATCCCTTTCAATGAGCCTCAGGCATTCCCACTTGACTCAGGTTAATGCATTTGGTCTCTATAGAAACAGCAGCAGATCCCACATGCAACTTGGAAAGGTCACCTCACTTTTGTACAAAAGCTCACATTGTCTTTTCCTTCTGTTCCATAAAACAGCAGTAAAAGGAAGCAAAAGGCAATGCACTGTACTCATCCAGAGTCTCAGGGCTCTTCTGCTCTTGCAGACGCTAATGAAAGACCAGGCCCTTCAGTGCTTGTGCTTGCTGACCATCCTGGGTCAAAAGGAAACACGAGCTTTTAAATACAAACTAAATAATACCATTGAGTTGGCAGGAAATTCAAACTGTCCTGAACTGTCTGCGAGCCAGCAAAGCTAATGAGCTGTACCATTTCCAAATGGGCTGTTGGTAACACCATCTGAGAGCTTGTGTACATACAGAGTAGTGCAGGTTTGCCTCAAAGCATAATTCGAAATGGATTTAATTAAACAAGAGCAAAAATAAGATGGAAACTTAAATAGATATCAAGCAAGCTTATGTCAATTTGATTAAGAGAGGAGTTTAAACTGAAGCACAATAATCCTCTCTTAAATAGAGCAGAGCTGTCTTTTATCAAGGGTTTTCTAGTACTTTAGCTGCTCTTGGTTTAAAAAGCAATTGAAGTTAAAAGCAGTCTGCAAGTCAGTTCCCAACCTCACCATCATGTCTGTTAGTACAAATGGTGAAAATTCTGGGACATGGTGATCAGTGAGAGACAGAGAAGAATGTTTGAAGGTATAAAAGAAACATACCTGTAAAGAGAGAGAGCTTTTTCATAGGGAAATGGAATACTGGAAAGAAAAAAAAGCCTCCTGACTTTCATATGGTTTGAGAGCACTTTTTTGTGTGTTCCAGTGTTCAGTTACACAACCTTTAGTGCAAGGAGTATCGTTCTTTGGTGGGAGAAATGGAGGTGAGAGAGCTCTGCTTTATGTGCAGAGACGTTTCACAAACAAGTCCTGTGCAAGCAAAGTGGCGATTAGTCAGGAGGGTAACTCCAGGCCACAGCCACAACCAGACAGCCCTGGGGCATCCCAGCCAGCCCTCCCCTCCCATTCAGGTTTTCTTTCTGAGGCTTGTGGGGTGCAGGATTCATGCAAACACCATCTGTATTCTTTCACCCTGCCTTCCATACGCAGCTGCTTTCTGCACTGTGGGATTCAGGGCAAAAGCGAAGCTCTACAGCTTGTATGTGCATTTATTGAGTGCATCAGTTGTGTGGCTGAGAGTGAATGTGCTCCCCTTAAAGCAGTCGCAGAAAACAGGACGTGCTTTATGCATAAAAGGCTCACAACGAGAGTAGCTCTGTATTTGATGACAATTCAGACCTTTTGTGTGCAAAATTGTGGTGACTGTGTGCTACCAGGAAGTCACTGGCTTTTATCTGCCCAGAAGAATGAGCAGTTGCATGGAGACAGAACCACTCTTGGGACCTGGGCACACAGCAAGTGACTCCGGCTGATGCACATCTTCAGCTCCTATTATGTTATTTGCCAGCTTTGTAGGTTGTGCAACACTAGTCTTACTTCACATTTCAACCCAATCTTCTTGCAAAAGGATGCTGCTGAAGTCTAGCCAGCCAAGTCCCTTCAAAAGAAATTTGCTTAGAAGTCTACAGTTATAATGTAAATTCATCTTCAATTTATCTCAAACCCGTTTATGTCTTAACAAAGTATTGTTTATATGAAAGCAGAGAATATCACAGGACATCTTTCAACTTTCTAGCTCCCTCCCTGCTGTCCAGAGAGGGCAACAAATTGAACTAGGACACCACAGAGACTGCCTGCAGTCACAAATGTGAATGGTACCTAGCTCAAAAGGCTCCTAAGTGCAGGTGAGACCTTCAGATGCCTCTGTAGCACTTACTGCTGTAAATCAAAGCAAAAATAAGTGTTTCAGAAGCATAGTTCATAAGGGGTTGTGCTCTGAAGCCAGATTTCATGTACTCTTTGCATTAGTTTTCACAAGAACTCAGAATATACATCTCTGAGGGCCCAATTTGGAACTAAATGGACGTTCCCTATATTTTTCAAAGCAGATAGCACAGTGCATGAGATTTGGCAACATCTTGATAAAGCTGTATTGATAATAGCATGTACCATTTTAATCTAATATTTCTCAAGTTAGAAGTCAGAGCTGAGGTGTGGCATGCACTCATAAGACACATATTTCTAATCCTGGAGTCAATTTAAAATTTTTCAATAAGTGCTCTGCAAAAAGAAGCATCAGATATACCTAGGGAGATATGACACTGCTCCTCAGTTATCGTCACCATCACAATAAAATTCCTGTCTTTATACTGAGTTATTCCTTTTATTCGTATTAATTAAATCTCCTTCTTGTTGAACATTCTCCACCATTTTTTCCTAACTTAAAAAAAAGGCATGCTTTTTTTGCTGCTACTCCAGTTCAGCCTGTACCCAGATAAATAAATGTCTTATGTGTGTCTGAAGACATCTCCAGGTTGTCAGTTCTTTTTCCACTCACCAGAGCTGATGCCTTGGAAGACACATATTCTTTGCCCCAGATATTTCTAAGATGAGAATAATCAGTCGTTGTGTAACAGAAATCCAACTCTGCTCCAAGCAGTATGTTCCAAGTTAGAAAGATTTTATTTCTCTTTGAGGAGCTGTGCTTGCACAATGTAAAGTAAATAGCTGCTCTCATCTGTGGAAGATTTAGCAGGAGAGGGCAAAGGATCAATGCCAGCTCTGTCTGTAAGACATTAGTGGACTCTGAGTGCCTGCAATAAATTTTTAACCTTTTCCAGCTTCCCTGGGGATGGGCAAGTATTCAAAAATATCAGCACCCTCATCCTAAAGCTTCACTTTGCAAACCAAAATGAATGAGATGTTTAGCAAACCACTGATAGATAAATCATAACGTTCTCTTTTACTAGACAAATAACATATTTCATTAAACAAACAATAGAGAGATTACCACTTTCTGTGTGAGTCAGAGTTTAATGTGAAGGACTCTGATTTTATCAAGAGCTGAAATTTCCCATTAATTCCATTTTTATTTAAAATTAATACCCATGGAAGTCTGAGATGACCGAGACAGGTTTGAATCTAGCATATTTTGAACGTCAAGTAGCTTGTGAGCACAGCACCAGTACTGCTGCAGAGTTGTCTGTATTCTCCTCATTTCTTGAAAAGCTTTGTGTCCCTGTCAAGACACGGTGCTATGGTGGGTGCCCAGATCAGTTCTGAAGTGAGTTGGCTCAGGCCTTGAATGTGGTGTCACGCTGCTGGGTGCTGCTCACAGACAAACACCGCCGCAAAGTGTGTGGGTGGGAACACGTCACGTTGTGTAACAGCCTACAGGATGCTGTGAAGGCTTAAACATCCTACAGTGAACTTCAGCTTTTTAAGCACAAAAGGTGTTCCTTCATTTGACTCCAGCAGGCAGAGGTGATCCCACAGGGACTACCTTGATGAGGTGGGGCTTGGGCCCCCAGTTTGGCACATGTGTGACATGAGAGCTAAAGGGGCAGGAAGAGATTTTGCTTGTAGTAAAAGCTTACAGAGAAAGGCAGAAAATGCGGGATGAGAGAGGTCACTGCTGCAGGCTGTTAGCAGTGCCCAAGAAGAAACATTAGAAACTTAGATCAGCTCAAACTAAGACTGACAGTCATAGGCTGGAGGAGGGAAGGACAGAGAAGGTTAGAAATCTGCCTAATTATAACCTACCCATGGCACCTTACCAATCCCTCAGCTCTGGAAACGGCCACATGAAACCTAATGTAGACACCTCTAAATAAGTGTCTGACCAGCAAGAACCCTTCGATGCTGGTGCCTGAATCCTGACTATTTTTTGCACTAATCTCCCTTACTGTCTTCTTGCATGTGGATTTTAGATCACTTGTAAATAACAAGTCCTTTTTAAAGCTGTCAGAGTGAAAGGTAGTATACTACATCTTTCCGAACCAAAATTGGATATACAGTACAGCTTAAATATTTTAGAAGTTATATGTATGTATTGACATATCTATCTATCTATCTCAGGCCCAGTGGGGACCTTTTAACTCTCTATAACTTCCTGAAAGGAGGTTGTTGTTAAGCAGGGGTCAGTCTCTTCTCCCGTGTAATAGGTGACAGGACCCACAGAAATGGCCTCAAGTTGTGCCAGTAACTTTTTGCAGTAGATTGGATATGAGGAAAAAATTCTTCACAGAAAGGGTGGCCAGGCATTGGAATAGGCTGCCCAGAGAAGTGATGGAATCACCATCCCTAGAAGAGTTCAGAAGGCATGTGGATGTGGCACTTGGGAACATGGTTTACTGGTGAACGAGGTGGTGCAGGGTTAATGGTGGGACTCTTAAGTGCCTTTTCCAGCCTTTGAGATTCTATGATTATATATATATATAGATATTAGAAATTTCAAAATCTAAATTGCTGTCTAAGTTGTTGCTACTTTATTAACATACAGCACAAGCAAACCTCAAAGAACTCCAACAGTGTTTTTAAGGCCCTAGTTTATCAAATTAAATCTTCAAGCAAGATCTTTGGATAAACACATGCTTAGCAAGCACATATCCAGCCGAGTCTGGGCCTGACCTGCTGTGCCACGCTAATTATTACCAAACAGGCAGGATGTGCTGGTGTTTGCCCCTGCAGGAGTCTGCAAGAAACTTTCCCTCCCAAAGCTGTCACTGCCTCCAGCAAGGGAAAACCAGTCTTTGAGTTCCCTAAACTCAAACTCTACATCTCTGCATGGCAATGTTTGCAACCCAGAAGGGATAAAAAGGGAGGAAACATCTGCCTCAGCTAAAATAGTAATGCAAGGTACACCTGGCCCAAACTGATCTGCAGAGCTCTGGCTTATAGGAAGTCAGAAGCAGGGAACTGTGGGTCCAAAACTGGCAGTGATGTCTCAGGGGTATACTTATAATAAATTATTCTGAAACATATGTACTATAAAATTAAGTATGTGTGTAACTCCACCCTCAATTTCTGTCTTAACAATGTTTTGTGCTCTGTCTCACTGTCAAGGGAGCCCAGCTGCACTTGCAAATTAGTGTTAATTTTGAAATGCAGCTGTCATATGCAGTGGGTCAGAGTAATGAAAGAGGTTTTAATAAAAATTGAAATTAGTTAAGTCAGAGTCTCACAAGTAGTTTTTCCACAAGAGGAACAAAATACTAATACCTCCTTTGTATTCCTCCAGTAATTCAACATTCCAATATCATGTCAGTCACCTTATTTGCATTTTGTCATATTTTGTGGATTATTCAGTATTCAATTGCGGATCCTTCAGAGTCAGTGCAGTGTATCCTCTGAATGCATATTACTGATAGCTCCACAATCAGTATTCTGCACTCATAACATGGAAGGAATTAACTGATTTTATGTGCTTATGACATTCAGAGTAAAATATCTGAAAGATATTAGAGTAGATAACATCACTGTATGCATGCATAATAGCATGTATCCAAACAATAAAAATTATAGTGAAAATACACACTGCTAGATTCAGTGTACTTCCCCACCAATAACAAACTAACCAAAATTTAATAACATTTGTGGGTTTTTTTAATAGAGTCTTATTAAGGAATATTTTTTCTACATCCTTTTGTGTCTCACTCCCTAGGCAGCAATCCTGCCAACACTTTGATATGTGCTTGACTTCCAGTATCCATGTAATCCCAGAGGAGTCAGTGGGACTATTCACAGCCTTAAACAGAAGGACATGAAGGATAGAAGAGTTACATTGTCTCCCTGAAAAGAGCTCATCATGACCCTTTGGAATGGCCAAAATCTATGGAGCATAACAGAAATGTGCTCTTGAGAAAGGAAAAGCTATAAAGCTCAGTTTGGTCCTGATACTTGCAAGCCCTTTGGAAATGAATGGCAAAATCGATGTTGGCCAATTAAGAGGGGGTTTCTCTCCCTGACTCCTGAGGTAGCCCCAAGGGCTACCAATTTATGTCCCTTGGGGGACATCCATTTTTGTCAGTCATCTTTGTTCGTGCAAATGCAGAATACAAAAGCGATTATCCAGTTGAGATTAATTTCAGACCTAATCTGCTGGGTTTCTACATCGTGGAATTCCCTGGATGTTTCTTGGGTTTGTCCCTCTGTAATCAGATTATTATTTGAAGTTCTATCCATCACAATTGATTTGCTCTGTAAGGCTTTAAATTGGTGTGATGTGTAATCTGCTAACATCTTCTGATGCTTCTTTCCTCAGTGCTGCCTCAGTCACTAAACAGTGCCTTGGTGTCAAGGTGTTAGACAAAGTAACATGTGATGTATTTGCTAGTTGTAGGCAAATAAGGAAAGAATCTTGAAATAGGAATTTACAAATGCAATGTAGGTTTATTAAGTGCCAGAAGCATTGCCAGAGTCTGTCAAACTTCACAATTTTTTGGACCTTTTAGTCTCCTTGCCCTCTGCCTCCAGAAACCTGTTATCTATTCAAAAGGTACTATCTTTTAGCAATTCAGGGGTTTTAGCATTCACTATCAGCCACTGATTGATTTTTTGATATTGATATTCTACTGGAAAAGATGCAAAACACAAAAAATCCCCAACCTTGCATCATGTGAATTGTGTCAGACAGGAAACCAATTGTTGGACCTGAAATTTCCTGTTGGACCTGTTTGAATAGTAATTTTGTTCCCTGTCCTAATGTTAGTCAGATTGACTGAAACAGCCACATAATGAATCATGAAACAACATCAAGCAATGAAGGTGTGAAAGCCTTCACTCAATTGTGTTTTAAGTTTTACGAGTTTCATTCCAGCTGGAGTGGAACAGAGTAGTGAACTTGAGCAGAAGTACCTATTAATTTTTACAGCTGGTTTGACTACCATGCTATAAACCATATTGGCTCGTGCCTGATATTGGTAAAATGAGAAGTAGTCCCTTTCATACATGTTGAGTAGGAAAAGCAGCAGAAGTGAGTTACTTTATCGAGATAACCAAGGGTCTGCGTTGCCTTTTAATGAGACTCATAATGCTGATCCACAAAAGCAGGGCTATGTTGGAGGCTGCAGGATGGAGTGTCATTTTCACTTTAAGGCCTGTATTAAATGAAGTAGAAGGATCAATATAACACCCAGATTTCTCATTTCCAGTAGCAGAGAAGAGATTCTTGCATGATAATGGTTGTAAACAAAATAAGTCCTAGGAAATGACGTGTTTTTCTGTGGAAATAGACACTTGAATTCATTGACATAATGTGGAGGTCAAGAAATTAGTAGGATTAAAAGCTAGCCAGAGGCATGGCTTACACAAACATCCACTGGTGCCAGAAATCATGATAGTGAATCAAGGTTTGATCTTCAGCATCTGAAGTTGAATTTTAAAGTTGAAATGGAAGAAGGGAAAGTATTTCATCATCTTCTGCAACACCCAGACCTGTCTGCAGTGAGAGGCAGCTACAGATGGAGCTGGACCTGCTGTGAAAAATGGCTCCCAATCATTTTTCATCTTTTATAAATCATGGCATTTTACTGACCCACTGTTCCATTTAGGGTTTAAAAAGAGGCTAAATTCAAAATATTGCGAAATGGATATTATGAGAGCACAGCTAAAGATGCAGTTTTTGTGCAGCAGTCTCTGGGCTCAGCTTTGGAAGCTTCTTGGACTTCTGGTGATAAGATCCAAGATCATCAGGGAGTGCTTGAAAACACTCCAAGAAATTTAAGGTACTTGCTGCTACCAGGCAAGGACAAGGTAAGGAAGATGCTCTAGCAGCTTCAACAAGCATGATCAGCTGCCTTTGTTCCAGGTGCCCAGAACCTTTGCTACAGCCACCCCCAGCTGAAGAGGGCCAAGCATTCTTTTAGCTGGTGCTCAACTAAGAAATATATAGGAGTGCAGCTCCCAGAGCACAGATAATAGCATTTATACAAAAGGGAACAAAGAAGAGGGACTCAGGTCAATTGTTCTGCTGCAAAAGTCTCAGACATGGTGTTAACACACCATAGAGTGGTTTCCCTGGCAGCTCTCCGTGCCAAGGTAGAGACTTTGACACAGAGTAAGTTGCAAATGGTGGATGCAGCCCTGCAAATGTCCTAGGCTGTGGGGAATGCTTGGAGTCTCTCTCTGAGGCCAGGAGAGATGGCCCTTTGTCCTACAGGAGCTGTGCTGGCAAGTAGAGGAGTTACAGGAGAACAGCATCAGAGAAGAGGAAAGCGAGATAGAGAGGATCTATCTGTTCTGAAATGAACAGCTTGAAGACCTGAATCCCATCTGTAACAGCAGTGCAGGTGATGTTCTCCCCTGGCATCGAGGTAAGTGCTACCTCTGGAGAAGGTGAAGGCTGGAAGTCAGTGACTTCTAACGCTAAGAGAAAGGCTCCTGCCCCACTTAAGGGCTTGCAACTGCAAAACAGGTTTACTGCCCTCAAATTTTGAAGAGGGTCTTGGCTATGTTGTCGCCACAACTGATGACATGTGATGATATGCATGTTACATCTGTTAGAGGTATCCAGAAGCACAACCTTTCAAAAGAGGTGAGCAGCTCTCTCAGAGCCTGCTTTATGCTAGACCATGAAGCTGGGACAGCTGAATCTCTTGCTGGCTTTTCTCTTGTTCTCTTGTGCCATGGGCTAGAATGGAACAAAGCTGTAAATCACTGAACTATCAGTTTTCACTCAAGTGCTCTGGATGGAATTTCTCTGAGCTCCGCTGCCAGTTACCATTGGAACAACTCAGTATATCCTTCAAAATCAGCACTGCAAAAGAAGTCTTCCTGGAACTACAAGGCATCCTCACTTCAAATGAGAAGTATTTGGACAATATAGTAGTGATATTCTTTCCTTTATATAGCAGGGCAAGTGTTGGTACATGTTTTGTTGTTCAGGGTTTTTTTACCTCTAAGCTGAGGTTTCTCCTGTTTATTTGCTTTAAAGGTGTTTTGTGAATTGGCAAAAGATCTTACAAATGCTGTACAAGTTTTTATTCTTGTTTTAAATGCCTCCAATTCTCTTTCCATGGTCAAGGCAGTATACAGATCAAATGACTTCATTCATGCCGAAAAAGATTCCCATTCACTGTTTACAAGAAACATTTCCTTAGATGAGCAGTTTGAAGGTTTTATTGGTAAACAAGAGTTTAATGGATAAATCTACTTTTCCCCCAGGATAAATACTTGGAGTATGAGGCTACTGCTACAACATATTTGAAATGTTCAGTGTCAGTCATGAGTACAAAAAAGGCCATGTGCTTTCTCTCTTTACATAACCTGCATTTCCTTAGGAAATACTGACATTAGGCCATGTCCTGTCTCCAGTGGCCGGTCTCAACCACCCTGACTAACCTATGTGCTTACATCACTTCTTTCAATCTCTGAGATATATTGAAATATAACTTGAAATCTAATGGCTTAACTGTGCTCAGAAAACGTGATGCAAATAGAGATTCTCCTAGGAGTACAATACATCAAAGGCACATTTCACTAGAGTGTCCTTCAGATAGAGTATCACCAGAAGTTCCTTTAACTGAAGAGTGTTCTGCAGACAAAAGCCAAAAATGTGGGACACTAAAGGAAAAAGCAAAATCTATGGGAAGTGATACATATTGGACAGTTGGTTTGGGCTTTCTTATTGCACACATAATTTTCCTTTTATATCTTTGATTTGCTGGGAAATTATGTGTCTCTGTTCTTGTGATTTTTATTTTTTTTCCCCCTGATGATTTGTCATTTCCACTGCTGGCTTTAAGTTTCAAGACTACAAATAAGGTAAGCACCCTGGACTGTACCTAACCAAACACTTCCTTACCTGCCACACAATTTCAAGCACTACGTGGCCTTGTAGAGGTCACATTTAGACATTATTTTGTTTGGAATTCTAGCGTGAAATGAGTTGCAGAACTGTGCTTCTTCCTTATCCATCTTTAAAACACTTTTAATAGCACTATAAAACTTTCATTTAATAGTATGTAATTAATATTATTTCTTGGTAAGTATACCTGCTAGACAAATTTCACCACCTTGTTCAAGGATACCATCTGCTTTGGGTAAGAATATATAGTGTCAAAACTATAAAAGAAATCTTGTCAAAGCAGTGTATTCTTACCTCTTGTATGCTCTGTTCATGGGTTTCCCAGCTGACTTTTCAGCAGAAATCCTGTGCTATTATAGCTCAGCTGTAGCCTTTCTTTTGTTCAGCTCTGTCACTTGATACACTACTCACACATCTGGATTTGACAAACTGTATGAGTCATGCAGAAACCACTATCCAGCTATAGTTCATTCAATTCACAGAATCAAGTGTTTTTAAAATCCCATCTTTTCTCTCCAGCATAAATATTCCCAAGCATCACCTGGTTTCCTCATAATGACAACAGTTGTCTCCAATTTCTGATCAATTTGTTTATTCCTACCACGATTGTCCAAAATGTTGTTTCCAAAAATAAAGGAGAGCAAGTACTTTAAGAATTTTCAGTTTTTATTGTGGTGGAAGTGTAACAACTGTAAGGATCCACAGCATCACTTAAATGAAAGATAAAATTACTGGTTTTATGAAGTTGTAAATTTAGTAAACAACATACTTGGGGATGACAAATGTCTGTTCTTCACATATTAGTCATAAAAGACACTGCTGAGTCTGGGTCATTAAGCTAAAGAAGAAAGAAAAGGCTCTGATTCTTCATCTGTTGAAGTCCCATGGGTGTAAGTTCAATAAGAACAGTACTACCCTCTTTGGTTTCTTAGATATTGTTAATCTATATTTAAAACCTGTGTTTTAATTAAACCTGAAAATTAATTTGCTTTAACGTCTGTGTAAAACAGATTAAAATTAATAAAGTCTGACCTCCTTATGTGTTACCATGAATGAATAATTACTCTTCAGCAGCACAGGACAGATTGTACTGGACTTTCTGGCACAAGTTAACAGTAAGAAGTTAAAGGAAGTCCAGGAAATACCAGAAATCTTGAACTGCATTAGAAGTTTAGGTTTGCAGTTTCTCTTTATGTAAATTGAAAAGGCATGTGCTGGCCTTTGTCACTAATAATAATTATGGAAAATTACCTGCATAAATTGAATATAGGAATATTCTAATTTGGAGCTTGAAACTGACTGCCAAAAAATTAGTTCCTAAGGATGGTGCTCTTTAATAATAATGCTAATTCAGGTATCGCCACCTGGTCTAAATTCAAAGTGAAGAAATGTCTTCCTAAATCCTTTCAGTGCCTCTCGGAAGCTACCAGTGTTGGCTACAACTGTTTCTTACTGTTCCAAATGTGTTCAAAGGCTGAACTCTCATTTAGTCTCAGCTGAAAAAGGAACCACCTACAAAGAGACACATGGTGGTATTTTGGCTACAGATACTGGCAGTGTAATTAACTGAAAGCACCACAACGGAAAATCCTGCAGTAAAACAACATATTTTTAATTGGTGAAATAAAATTCACAGAGACTTACATGAACCTATAGTTCTTCAAAGAATGGTACTCACATTGATCTTCAGTGCTAATGAATTTCCCTGCATAGCTATTTTCTAGAGAGTGGACTTCTACCAGGTGAAGGCCTGATATTTGAGGCATTCCTGCCTAACCCAGTGCTGCCCTGCATGGAAGGGACCTTACTGCTTCAGGGTAGAGGCATGGGGCAAGTTCTGAAGCTGGCAGCATCCCAACCTGTGCCTCTGAAACAGCATCTGAGTGCTTCCCTGGAGCAGGGTCAGCCATCTGCCCCTCCTGCTCCTAGGGCAGGGCATGCACAGGTGCCAAACCATGGGCAGGAGCCGTGGGATGCTCCTGGGCCTCCCTGTGGACCACAGCAGCTGCAACCTGCTGGACTTGAGCAAGGCCTAACTGTGTACGTCCCTGCCAGCATGGCAGGACTGTGAGCACAGTGGGGTTTCAATACCTCATCACAGGAGATGAAGTGCTGGAGAGCTGAGATCTCTCTCTGCCACAGGTACTGCTACTTGCTCCTTCAGTTTTTTCTGCCCAAACACGGACCCTGACTAAAACTTAGCAGATTGTGTGGTTCAATGAGGCTGTAGTGGGACTGCAGGTAGGCTGCTTTCTGCTGCAGTAGTGTTGTTTAATGGGCTCAGATTTATCATTAGCCTTGGTAGGCACAGCTCTGACTGGCAAAGCCCATGGCCATTTGCTAAAAGGAGGGGTGATATGGAGGTGCTTTTGCTTCTTTATGGCCCTCATTTCTCCAGATGCACTATTTCTTTGTGTTTAACCCGTGCAAATAGTCTGTCTCAACACCCTTTGTGTTCTGGGGAGGGGAGCAGAGCAGTGAGAGAATGAATTCCTTCAGTGCTAGAAGCTGCTGGATAGATTTACCCAGAAAATAGGATTTGTTTAGCATAAGAAAGAGAAGGTATTGAGGAGGATTCATTGCTGTGTACCTCTGCCTCACACCAGGGCACAGAGGAGACTGAGCCAGACCAGATGATCCAGGTGGGTCCGTCCCAACTCAGCTTATTCTGTGACTCTCTTAAGGTGCACAGTGATAGGAGAGGCAGCAGATACAAGTCAAGGGAAATGGATGTGAGATATGAAGACAATTGTTTCCCCCTGAGGGTGATGCCATGCTGGCATGGGTGCCCAAGGAGGTACAGCCTCTGTTGAATGCATTGGAGGACATGGCCCTGTGCAACTTGACCTCACTCAGCTGTTTCCTCACAGACTAAATTCTTCTGTGGAGTCTACAGTTTGATGCTGCTAAATGGATATCTGCCTATTTCTTGTGTTCAGTAACACACCTTTTGTTATTCCACCTGGTACAGCCCTATCTTCCTCTGTCTGTATTTTCCCTTAGAGCAGTGGAGGAATGAAGTACTGTGAAACAGGCTTCTCTGAAGTTTCTAGTAATGCAGGATGTCAGTCTATTTATAGCAACATCTGTAGCTTGGGAGACCTTTGGTAACTTCCTTTCAGAGCATATATATCTCTTCATCTGATCTGTCTCCCATACTCAGCGTGACATTCCCTGTTGCACTGCATTTATTCAGCATGTAGTGCCTATTTTCCAGAGACAAGTAACAGCATAAATTCATTTATTGCAACTGGTGTGATTAAGAAAAAATACAAAACTAGATGTTGAAGGTTAGTCTGGGATTACCTGTTTTGGAGGAAGGAGAAAGCAAGTGCTGAGCCTGGCCCCAGTGTGTCAGACTATGCACTATGACTGAATAAGCTTGACCTGGCAGGATCTGTTTCTCTGGTCAAAGTCAAAGGGTCATGTGGAAGGGGGCTCTGTGGCTCAGGTGGGGTGTAACACACAGCAGCCTCAGCACTGGTCTTGGTGTGACACTGGATTTTGCTGCCTTACACTGAAATTTCTCTTATTTGTATTTTCTCCCATCCTAAAGCTATTCAAAACTTTTTTTCTGCCAAAACAGATATGCATTATACATGACACACAGCACAAAGCATTTTCTTTTTAATTTTCAGGGAGTCTGTTAGTGCCAAAACATAAACTGCTTAAGAAGGAGGAGGAAAACTGGAGTAAGTGATATTTGGCAAGATCCACATGTTCCATTTGTTTGTGCAACAATCTCTGTGTTGACTTACAGCTTCAGAGGCAGCTGTGTAAATATGGGACTGTGATGGCTGAGGAAGCCAAGAGACAAGCTGTGGAAAAATAACAGATAAAACCAGACGTGTTCTGGATGCCACAGGGTAAGGCAGAGCTGAGCTATGCCACAGACGTCTTGCGCTGATGCAACAATACCTTCAGTATCCTTTTTTGGAACATCTTTCCTGTTACTGCTGGGCTGTGTTGTGGTTTGGGTTTTTGTTTGCTTTTTTGGGTTTTTTTAAGGACTTAAAACTAAAGTTTCATCATGAAAGAGACTCAAACCACTCCTAAAAAGGCTAAGAAGACCTTCTGATGCAGCCTGCCAAACCCTGCTTTGCCAACTGACCTTTGTGCTCCTGAGCACAAGGGCCAGGAAGCCTTGAAGGTATCAAACTGTGGTGTTTGCTGGCTTCTTATAAGCTGGATTTACTCATTTGTTTCGTGAAGCAGTCCTAGGAACTGGAAACTTATGCATTTAATAAGTGCTGGAGCTACTGCCACCCAGACCCTGTGGGAGCTGACCTTCCCCAGATAAGGCCAGCACAAGCATTTTCTTACAAGGCTGATGCTAATGCCTGCAGCCTGCTGAGCAAGTTAAGCCTTGGCAGCCTCTCTAATTTCTTTTTGCTTCTGATAAAGCAGCAAAAAGATCATGGGCATAAAGAGGCAGACTGGATTAGAAAACGTTATCTCTTGGATTTTTAAATTGCTAATATTAATCTGTAAAGCATATTAATTTCTGTCTAAGTTTTCCAGAATTAAGAAACATTATGAAGCAAATATTATCTCAGCAATGTTGTGAGACAGTTCACAGGTAAATGCTGCACCTGAGCAATTTATCTAACTCTCAGTTTTCAAAACACTGTCTTTATCTTTTTTGATCAGGATGTTACCTTTGTCTTTCTTAAAGACATTCTTATGACTTCTCTGCATTGATTTTTAGCTTATAATTGAACACAAAACTTTCCCCTGCTCACCAGATCAGATAATGCTGCTGCTCATTACACTTTTAAATTATTCTATAACAATTGATATGATATTATTTCATCCTAGGATTCTCACTTCTTCCATGTCTGCTGCACTTCATAAAATCCTTCTCCATCCTACTTCTCCCTAAACCAGTGGTCAAATAGGCAGATGCAGTGGCATTTAACTTGGTGCTGTAATTCAAAAGCTCAGCAGGCATGTCTTAAATAGGCTGCAAACTATGGAAACATTCAGTTTCTCTTTTGATGCTTTCAAGTTTCATCCTTTTTCTCAAATTTTAGAATAAAATTGATCTAAATATATCTAGAAATCCCCAGCTGGATTGGTTTTGTCTTGTTCTGGGAAGAAGGATGAAGTTTTGCTCATCACAGGGAAAATTGAAGACAGTTCTCATAATAATTTGAACTGTTTACCATCAAAAATTTAAGGAAAAACCCTTCAGGAAAAAGGTGTTGCTACCTTATGTAGTGAAGTCGAGTTTGTTTGCTCCTCTGCCTTCGCAAGGCACATTTGAGTGGTGTTATTTGTTTTTTAGCAGCATGACTGCAATTTCTACATTCCTATGTTCTACAAAAATTTTGATTAGTTTTTTCCATGATTGGTGCAATTTTATTTTTTTCTCAAATCAACTATCATGAATCATAAAATACCGTGAGAAAAAAATTATGTTAATCAGCTGATGGAGTTAAGCAAATAAATATCCTCTGCTTTCTTCCCTGCAGGTCAGGATTGTATTTCGATTATAGGAACATCTTCTCATTCCCTTTCCAGGGATATTTCTGCTCACATTGCAGGGGTGAGCCTGTGCTTCAATTGACTCTCTCTGTAGAGTTCAGGAAAAATTTGAGTCAGAGGGAGAAACTGGTTTCTAACTACAAAGAAATAAGATGTATTATCTTTTCTATTTTTCTTCCAAGGGGGACAGTATTTTCTTGTGATGTCCCTCTGAAGCTGTGTGAATTGAGATGGGATGGGACATTTCTCTGTATGAAATTAAATAACAGTTTGGCTGAGCAAATTAATCTATGAAGCACCTCTAAAGCAGTTTACTAGGCCCTGATCCTATATTGTTGATTGATTTCAGTGAAAGATGTGAACCTTAGGGGCATGCTTCTATGTGGAGTTACTTGGAGGAAAAAAAATAAATCTGTTGAATTGTTGGATAACTCCATGTGTGGACCTGCAGGATAAAGCTTTTGACAGTTTGGATCCAAGCAGATAAATAGAAGTGTTGATAGCAGGTTTCCTGGTGGATGCAATAAAAACTATTTACCCAGTCACAACATTCTCTTTTGAATTTGAAGAGAGGAGAGGTCCAAATAGAAGATAATAGCTTGTAAAATGGGCATAGTTTGCCTTTCCACAGAGCCATTGATAGGTAAACACCCAGCATTTCAAAAATATTTTGCCTTGAGATTTAAAAGTGGTTTTCACCCCCATTTTATAGATGAGGAAACTGAGGCATGTTGAATTTTAGCAACTGTCTGATATCAGAAACCAGGAAAAGGGCAGATTCAAAAATAACAGCTGGGTCTGGAGACCAGCAACCTAATCACTGAATAATGTTGCCTTAAAGCTAAAATGCCAGAGGAAAAAGCTGAAATATCTTTCTTCTCAGCTCTGTCTTTACCCATGTCTGCATATCAGAGTCACCGAGCTGGAAAAATATGAATGTTGCATCACAGCATGAATGAACTAAGTTGTCTCTTGAGCAGTGAGTGCATTTCCCAGCTGGGTAAGACACTGCAAAGCTTTTAGGAGTTCCCAGCACCATTTCACTGAAGCAAGATCCTCTTGAGGAGGTCCCAGTTCAATGTTCCTTTTATTTTTCTTTTTCTGTGTCTGAGGGACACAACAATCTCCTGTTTCTAGCACAGCCTTTGCCAGAGCCTGTGTCAGGATGCATAAACAGAGGCCTCTAGTGCAACAGAAGGTATTTCAGAGCTTCAGGAGCCCTGACTGTAAGGGTCTTCAACAACTTAAATGGTTATGTCTTTATTAGCTGAACAGGAACATTAGCAAGAAAAAATTCCAACAAAGAGAAGTGCAGATAAAATCAGTGCCAGGGTGATGAGACTGCTGCTGTTTCCACATCAGATTGCTTCTTGCTTAGCTACTTAAAAAAATTAAAGAAAAGAAACCAAACCCAAACCAAAACAGAACCAGACATCACACTAAACCCACACCACCCAATCCCTCTGCAGCCCTGACATCTCAAACTAACTCAACTTTGCACCAAGTAATCAGAGTTTGCCTCCTGCCCCAAGGCTCCAGAGGAGGATAGTGTGAACCTTGCTCTGCTTTGATATGGCTCCCAGCTTCTTCTCCAGCTGCATTTTGACATGAAATGGAGAAGGTCAGATTGCCTTCTGGTGCATGTCTGGGCCAGTAACCACTGCTGGTGGCTTGTTTTTCCAGCAGTATTCAGAGGTGATGTGCAACGGGAAATGAGTTAACTGTTTGACAAGGGACAGCTTTATTTACAGACTGCTGCCAGGCTAAAATCAGTTGAACTACATGAAATAATGTGCACTGGTTTGTAAAGAGAGTAGAAAAGCCATGACACTGATTGGCAGTGAAAAGCCTATAAAGCAGCACACATCAATGGAGTAATTGACTGCTTCCCTCACATAAGTGATTTTTCTCCTTGCCATACTCTTCGTGCACTTGAGCAAGCTGTGCTTCATACTGGAACATAGCAAACTTAAATAATTTTCTGAAAGCTATGTAAGATATGAGACAGAAATTGGGTGAGAGAGCCTTTAAAGACAGTAATACTAATAACAATAATTCAGTGGAAAAGACACTGTCTTTGAAGCTGTACAAGGAGAAAAATTTCCCTTACAGGAATTCAATCAAGTAAGAGGGCAGGACAGCACTGACTTTGCAGATCTAATGCACCCATCTCCTTGTATCCATCTGCTTGCTCCAGTCCCAGAGCTTCTGGGTAGCTTGCTCAGCAACACTTCCTTGAGTGTTGTTCAGTTGTTTCCAGGGATCTGGCATTTGAATTTTGGAAAGGTGAAAACTCTTTTGTTGAGCTCCTGCTGGCCTTTGTTGCCAGTAATGGTTTTTCCAGCGAGTGTTGGCTTTGCTCCCCTTATAAGGAGGATCAGGTTTTCTTAAAAACCCAGCAGGAGTCTGTGCAACTTTTATGTCCGAAGCAAGCATACATGCAGGGCACCTGCTGTGCTGCACTGCCCTTCAGCCAGGCAGAATTAACCTGCACTGCAAGATTAAAGGATAACCTTGAGTATGGCAAAGACCTCAGAAAAGCAGAATTCTGCTCTCAGAACAACACCCTGCAATAAGAAGAGATAAGCCTGAGCCACAGCACCAGGTCTGGAGCCAAGCTGTTGTGAAGTTTGGCCTGCTCAGAGGTAGGGTTTCTTCATGAACACCTCCACCACAGAAAACTTTGAGGTTTCTTGTTCTTTGTTCTGGACTCATAATCCCAGGCATTCTACTGTTGTGTGTGTTCACCTTATGGGTTTTCCTTGATCTGTTGCAAGCTAAGGGGCAGAGTGGGGTTTGGAATTTTTTGTTCAGCACTGCTTTAATCTTCAATGCTATCACATGCTATTCTTATGGGCTTACACAAGATTTTGTGAGCTCCTGTCATCACAAAATTTAAGGAGGCTGTTGCATACCAGCTATGCAGCTGCACTGTGGGATCAAACAAAAGGAGCCTGGTCCCTGTGAAATGTGTGGGAACTAAGCCTTGCTTAAGTGAAAGCATCTTTGAACGCTTTCCTAGCTTCTTGCCATAACTACCAGTGGGTTATACAAGGCAAAGAGGTGGTAGTGTTCTCCCCTTGGAAACTGTTTTCCAGGCAGGGACAGGAAGGTGCATCAAGGAAGAAGGCAAAGAGCAGGCAGTGCAAGTGTCCTGCTGGGAGTTTCCCTCTGCTCTCTGTCTCTTGGTTTCTGCTCTTCAATGGGACACAGGGCTCACAGCTGGCACAGATGCAAAAAAACCCAGCATCAAGGACAAGCTGCCAAAGCTGACTGCTGGTGTTTGGTACTTCAGTGGGGCATGTGACTGCTGAACGTGCCTCTCCTCTGTGCCTAAAGGGCTGAAGAGGATGTAACAGATCCATTTGCTCAGCGTGAAGACAGAGTTCAGTGACATGTCTCAAGGGATCGCACTAAATTGATACTGCGGAAGATAATTAAATTGTGTGGCAGTTTATCACAGGAGATGCCTGGATAATCAGTGATTCCAAAGGCCTTTAAATCATGGGTTTGTAGCCTAGCTTATGAACTATAAGGAACTCCTGTGAATTTTGCTTGGCTGTTAGATTCTGTGGAGGAGCAGTCAGTTTCTGTCCAGTTCCATGACCCCACCTCATTAGAAATGATGAACTACTGACCTGGCTGCCAGCTCTCTTGCTTTCAAATCCCCATCGGGAATTTCACACAGTGTTAAAACCATCAAGTGAGTGCCTTGATATGCCACTTCCATTCGCAACTTCTCCTCTCCTTTGTCAGTTATTCCTTCTACGTTTTCCTCTCCTTAAGCAAATCAGGAAACATTGTCTTCATTTCCTGTATGATTCCCTCCCATATTATGCTGGATTCTGCTAGTGGAAAAACAGAGCAGCAAAACCTTATTTTCCAGAAGAGGGAAATAACCTGATTTGCTGGGAAACTTTACGCACAAAGTCCTGTGCTTGCCATGCTTTTCAAACCAGCCTTTCCTAGCTAGATCCCAGGGTTAAAGCATCATGGAAGAGACAAAATCTCTGAGACACACCTGATTTTGTTGCCACTGAATGATGTTGTTTGTCATTCCTTCTGTCAGCAAATTGACTCAAACCCCTCAGCCACAAGTTAGGACTCAAAAGGACTTTTAGTAAATTAAGCCACATAGTCAATAAAGCATCTCCAGTATATCCCAGATGTTTTGCCTGTTCCACTTGGATGCTTCCTGCACCAAGCGGAAGCATTTTATTTCTTCTTTTCTCTGTCATCCTCCTGGTATTTTTTTAATTCCTGCCCTAGTCATGCACAGATGCAAATTTCTACCTTAAGCTTCCAGACCTGCGTTAGCATATGTCAAATTCATCATGGTGACCTGGACCCTGGGAGCCCAGAGCATCGCAGCCTGAGAGCACCTGGGACTGTCTGTGTTTGTCTTGAACATTGATCTAGAACCTTAGAAATCTTCCTTCCTCAGGATGACTTTTTTCCTAATTAATGGCTGCAGATGATGAGATGTGCATACACATATGTGAAGAGAAAGACAAACAAAAACATTTGTGCAGTTAGCAGCTGCTTTCATGCAAGCAAGTATTTTGCATGTGCAGCTTAGACGTTTTCCTCCTGCTTACAGACCTGTCACTCTCACTGGGCTCATATATTTTAACACTGATTAACTAGAGATATCTCATGTGATTTTTTCTCTTCAGTCAGTAATCACCCAGTTCCTGAATTAAGAAATTATGTACTTAAAACTATTGTATTTTTCCTGTTAGAACAAGGAATATTGGAAAAAAAATTGGACAAGTAACTTTTTTATCCTTTTAGTATCTGTAAGCCAGTCTCTTGAAATGAATGAACCCCTGTCTGTTAAGTTCTTTCAAGATGTAAGGCATTTATAGTGTTACTTGAAATCCATAAAATAAATAAGTCCTCAAACTCAGGACCCAGCTGCATCAACATGAAAAAGCTGTCATACTTCACACATCTTGCTATCATTTAGGCTTTTCTAAAAGTGGATTCAGTAATTGTTTCCTGCTTTCAAATAATATGGTTGAACTGTGAATTTAAAATACGCCAGATTTACCAATTCACTAATAAGACAAGAACTCTGTATTTCAAACTCTCAGTTGCAGGAACGATGCTGCAGTCAGAAATGCTTTGCACACTTCCATAATCCTGCAGCTCCCATCTGTGTATGTGTAAAGCTTAGATTTGCAAAATACCTTGTTAAAAGCAGGGTTTCTGACGTTCAAGCATCAAACACATATAAGGGAAGAAAGGGCAGAATTAAGGCAGTCTTTTGCAGGTATAATTTGCTATCCACACCTTTGTTGCTGATGTATATATGTTCTGGTACAGTCTTTAAAAATATCACCTATTCCTTCTTTGCCTACGCTTTCTCTGGGAGTTCATCAAGGTCATATAGGGAAAGAGAATAATAAAAAAACAGGGGCCCTGCCTAAAAAATTTGGAAGATATGGAAGTCCATAGAAAAATATTTTCATGAACCACAGAACCAATAAAAACTCTTTTCCCATGGTTTCCAGCCATTCATTCTTTAAACTCCTTCCCCTACTTCTGTAACTTCCTTGTTTGCCTAAGCATATGTCTGCATGTTGTGTCTGAGCCCATTCTAAGTCCCCAGCTCCACCCAAGCATGTCAAATCTGAAGAGTGTTAATTGTCTTTGACATCACTGACCTTCTGTGAAACTGGGTTGAAACTGCCCAGCAGGTTCATACGTTCTTAAGACAGAGAGGTAGGTGGATGGATGGATGGATGGATGGATGGATGGATGGAGGCTTTGATCTCAATTTTATTAATCTTTTAAATTATCTGTAAAAGATAAATATGATACCAAATAACTCAGTTTTGCTTGTACAACAGATTCCTGTGGGGTAACAAATTTAAGTCAACTTTTCCATAGACAGTTTAATATTTGTACTTGTGATTTTTCTGAGCTCCTGGTTCAAGGAAACTGGCATGTGGAAGTGTTGCAACACTACATTTGCAGTCAATGGGACTGTGTAATGTTAAGCAGTCACAAAACATCAGACCTATAAAATCTTAAATTAGGCCAGAACATGCTGATGATTCATCAAGATACTGTAGGGATGACTGCCAGCGATGACCCCTGGGAAAATTTATAAAGGTCCTTTTACTAGGGCTTGGCTGGTGATGTTGAGACCTTGGAGCTTTATGCTAAGCAAGAATAAAGCAGTCTATTGAATAGCTGCTCACCCATTCACTTCTGTCTGGATATGTTCCAGATGAGGTATGTTCCTATAAGTAAAATAATTTGTCATTGTAGGCAGAGATAGTACCATTTTGAACACAAGGCAATTATTTCCCACAGGCATGGTAGGAATGGAAGAGGGGAGAAGCAAGAGGTTGGACAGTCTTGATTCAATATTCAAATTCAAAGTATTTAATTTGCAACTGAAACAAAAGTTCTTAACCAAAGAACATTGTTCTTATATGTTTAAGAACAAATATAAAGTGAATATTTTTCAAAAGCTTGTTTCTTGTGTGGCCCCTACTATTAAAGACTTCCAGCAAGTGATCTATATATAACTGCAAAACAGAGTGAATTTTGAAAAGCAGCTGTCATAAATCCCAGAGCTGGGGAGAAAGGAGGGAGCAGGAAGGGGGAACCATGGTCTAGCAAGTCATTTTTTGTCCACCAAAGACCAGACCCTGACATGCAGTAGAAAGCAAAAATGAAACACAAGGGCATGTAATTGTAATGAAGTGGTATCCCTAACATACAGTCTTCTTCCTGAAAAATACAGTACATTATTTCTCTGTTGGAGTGCCAGCTTTACCTGTACTGACAAAAAAAAAAAAAAAAAAAAAAAATCCCCCTGTTCCCTTATCATTGTAAAAAAAGGACATTTTCTCCTATCTCATCATCCAGATCATACCAGAAATATTTTCATCCTTCAATGTTTGCTTTTCCTCTAGTTGGTGTCTTTTGTCAGTGTGGCCCTGATGCTATCCAGAACACTGATTTTTTTTTGTTTAAGAGTTGTGTAGTTTCTTCACTGTGGGATGTCCAAAAATATAAGATATGCCAGCAGGTCCCAAGATGACAAAATATAAAAGGATTTTCAAATTATGGTTCTGTCCTCCAGAACTGAAAAACACATTTTAGAGACAAGCAGACAAATCTTAGTTTTAAAAAATGAGGTCTTTTCTCATGCTGGCAAGCTCGTTAACAAAGAAAAAGATACTGTTTGCTGTCCAACCGACCATGGCACCCAGTATAAAGAAAAAATTATTGCCAGCTGAAAACTTGAGTCCAGCACATTCAGAGACAGCTAAAAGAGTGTGATACTTCCTAACTGTTTCAATTACTGTAGGACTAGCATTGAGAATTTACACATCATAAGAGTCTCAGTTTCTCCCATGACAGCCTCAAAAATCATTGATTCTCTTCTCTGCATTCATTGTGGTACAAATGATGACAAGGATTATATGGATATCTAACAACTTCAGTAAGATTTTACATAGTTTGGTGATCTACCCACACAGAGAAACTGGTCTTTCCCATTGTATTCATGAGGCAGGAGATTAATTAATTCCCTTTAAAAAGAGCAAATTGAAACAGAGATGATTTGCAAATTTCCTTTTAGCGAGCCACAGGTACATCTTTATGGTCTTTCATGTGAGTCATTTCCAGCAAAGCTGGAACAGCTGGAAAACAAAAACAGAAACAGGCATCATATGACTCACCCTCATGTCAACTCAGAGAAAAAACAGAGGTAAAGTTCAGATGTTCCAAACTACAGAAATTGCAAGAGGTGTACCCATGAGCTTGCTCTTTGTCCTCTTGGTAGGAGAAATAATGGGGACTGAGAAAGTTCGATTGAAAGATTAGGATTTTATGAACTTTACTACTGGTGTTGATAGTGTCAAAAAATTACTGACAAAGAATTTTCAGTATAAATTTTAGAAGGAGAGAATATCAGCAGTATGCAGAGCCAAATAAAACAACTCATCCATCAAACTGCAAAAATCCTTTACCCTTTAAACAATGTTTTCTTCCTTTCCCAATTTATTTTGCTTTGCAGAGTGACTCCTGTACTCAGCTGTGGAATTTTACTCTTCCCCTAGAAAAAGAGAGCAGTGATCTAGCAATCATCAGGGTCCAGGACGACCCTACAGATGTAGGAGCATGTCCTGTGTGTGACAGAGGAGCCTTTAACCTGGTACTGCTGACTGTGTGTGCTACACCTCTTCATGTTTTTAAGCAGAGGTGAAAAGAATGGGATCCATCTGGTCCTTATTCCTTCATAATTCAGGTCTGCTGCTGTTGGAGGGAGCAAGAAAATGGGCACAGAGGGTTAACCATGAACTCTACATTGATGACATCAAGAAGAACCACAGCAGCTTTAAGATAAATAATTTCCTTTCATGTTCCCATGCTGGTCTGTATCTGCACAAGCTGTTGTTGTCTTCTTCAGGTGGATGCAAATGAGAAATTGATGCATCAGCCTGTCTTGCATTGCTGCTCCTCTGAGCTGGCAGTGACAAACAGTGGAGTTCAAAGTACAGTTCTTTCAGAGGTCAGTGGCCTGGGCCACATGTTGGCCTTGCCAGTTTTTCATATTGACACTCCTCTAGATAAGACAGAAGATGCCCCTGAACTTTGAAGTCTGGTAAAATACATGCGCCAGGCAGTGGATTGTACAAGGAAACATTCATGTCATTTGTTTTGGACTCTGGGATAAGATAGCCAGGCTGTAGTCAAAACCAGACAAGGCCACTTTCTGAAAGATTGTCTTATCAATATAGTTAATAATAATAGCAAGTTATTTTGTCTACAAGTAATAAATGTAATTCCAGTTGATTGTTTTATGATTCTCTGTTTTGCAGAGAGCAGTCCTTATCCACAGTAGTAAGGAAGAGATCGGTCCCAATCTCAGGTACAGTGGTTTGTGTTGTGGATAGAGTACTACATCATGAGACTGAGGTTAGGTCCTTGTCTGAGGGCTGGATCAGAGGCTGTAAGAGTCTGTATTTACTACATCTGTAGGAAGCCTGTGAGCCAAAAGTATCATGGCCTGTCTTAAGCTGTAAGAGTGATGCTGGCTTTGTCCCTCTTGTTGTATGGAAAGGACACTGAGGAGCACTGACTTTATGGAAAGCATAAAACAGGATCTAGGACCAAAGTCAAAGAAAGTCATCTGACCTAATAGCTACTGCAGTTGATTCAATATTCCCTGCATATTGGCCCTCTACAAAAGAAGTTTTCATTCTGGAATATGACACATTTAGAAAGTGAGTCCTACCCAAAATCATTGTGTCCAGCCTCATTTAAATAATGCTTGACAAGGCAATCCAAAGAGTAATTCAGCAGATTCAGGTTGAGCTCAGCATCTGTTGATTTGGAGCCACACAGGGAAAAAAATCCTTCATATAGCCTGTTGCTTATAGGATGAACAAACAATCAAGAAGAAGAAATGTGACTATTAAGGAATATAGCAAAACCTGGGGAAGCAAAATGCTCAGTGCTAAACAAATGGATGGAGAGTGTGCAAAGATAGCTAGCAGCATTTCTAGGACATACAAATTAAGATCACCCAGACAACATGAAGAAAGTTAATTCTTAATGATAACATTCAGGGTATAAGATTTTGTGGTTTTCCTCAGTTTCTTAAGTCTTGGAGATCCATAATGACATATAGGAATGTACCTTAGTAACTGTAGTTTGCAAAAGGATTTTATTGGGTTTCTCTTGTCCCCAGTACCTTTGTTTCCAATACGTCAATGGCTGTTTACATTCAGCTATAATCAACATGAATTTTCCCCTTTAAAGATTATCTGCCTTAGGAGAGACACTGGAGTGACTTTGACAGGAGCAAGGCATGTTGATTATCTTCCACACCCACACTCACACCTGTACGTGGGAAGCATTCAGGCCATGCATTTCCCAAGGCATCCTGAAGGCCACCTTGGACTGCCATCAGGACAGTTTGCTACCATTAAACTACATTTTTAAAACCATCAAACAACTACACTGCTACACTGTGACCATGGTAGTCTAATGGATGTCAGCAAGAATTTTGTTTACTGCTTTGTTTAAAGACAGTGGCAGTCTGGAGATGCTCAGTTTCATAATCTGCTACATTTAGAACTACTAGCTTTAAATTAATTTTATACTGACACTCAACACGCAAAATTCTTTCAGCTTCCCCAGCATTTGCTCTTAGCAGCAGAAATCACGATGAAAATATGGATTTTGTCATTGTACATAAACCCTAAGTATATCTGAGAGTATCTTGCCTGGGGTGTGTTTTTTGCCAAGTCTTGAAGAACGGGTTGAGAGTCGGTACCATGAAAAGCAAAGTTTTGAGGATAAAACTTTCCTCTACAGTGTTAGTCAGTGGTCCTCTGACAGTAAGTGAGGAGTTAAAGGGACATTTCAATGACCAAGTGTCTTCAACCTGTCATGGGCTGTAAAGAGAGAAGCAAATCAAGTGCTTGTGAATGCTATTCAATACTGAGGCACACACAGCCACCAAGGACATGAATTCAGGGAATGTGATCTTACTTGTCCATAATTCATGCAGGCTCTCAGTGAGATCCATGCTTTGTATTTCATTCCTAATGTATCACATTTCAACCTGAATACTAACTTCAAGAATCAGAAGAAAGTGAAGTTTACAGAAGAATAATAATGAAATAGTTTTGAATAAAGCAACTTCATAGGAATTTTTAAGTTAAAAACATATTTGGTTGGTATGAGATTTTAAGCTGCTGGTTTTACCTACACTTTACAAATGCAAAAAAAATTGTAAGTGCAACATTGTCTGTGTCTTTATATATTATATATGTGTACATACTGAAGGATGTATATCTACATGTATGTATATGTGTGCATATACTCATGTCACTGAAGAATCTGAGTGTCCAGTATATGTTCCAGTGTTTCAAGGGTACAAACTCCACAACATAATAGTTATGCATAAGCAGGGACAGTTTCAATTGTTCTGTCATTTGTGCTGAATAATTGTTGATAGGTGCACCAATACAGTGTCTATAGTTGAGACACAAAATTTTTGTTTATCATTTTCCATTTCAGTTTTACATTACCCTACCAAATAATTTAGTCTTCATTTCTCAAACCCATAGTAGCAATGCACAAGAGCTGTTATTCTAATGGTCCTTATTTTACTATCCTAGGTACTTCTTCTAAATTAAATTTTCCAATCATTTGTAGAAGTAAACTGAGATAATATGCAGACACAATTTACAGTGGGCAAAAAGTGTCAGGTAGGGTGATGATATGCATCAAGCTAAGCAGATGCAGAACTGTTTTGGCTACAGAAAGGGGTACCTCAGGTTTCCTTGGGAAAATACCCTGCCATTCCTCCATGCTGTCACCTTTCAAAGAATTGCTGACAAAGGCGGGGTTGTCACAATTAGCACAATCTTTTATGCAGTGTCACTTCCTGAGAAGGAGCTCTGATAACAGGCAGGGATGAGCTTTAAAAATTTTCATTAAGTGCACCTGGCAATGTGTGAACTGGACTGTCTACAGTGTATTCCACTTGCCATGTTTGGCAGGGTGGTGAAGATGGAAGGGGAACTATGATGATGATTTGAGCTTAGCAACCTCCCAGGGTGAGCAGTAGAACCTACAGAGAAAACAAATGGTTTCTGAAGTATCAGAATTGGTCTGTGGGTGACCTGAGTTCAAAGGACAGAGAAAAATTCTTCACACACCTCCGTAAATGCAAATAAGGGCAATCTGTGCCTAAATTAGATGTTCTTCCCACCCCAACCCCCCACCCCTACCCAGTGTTTTTTAGGAAGAATATGAAAAAATCCTGACATATGGTAACTGTCATGTGTGAGCTTGAATTTTTGTTCCCTTTTGTACTTTGAATGGTTTAAACCAGCTCTGCACATTTTTCACTAGCAAATGACTCCTACAGCCCTGCTGTTCTGCCGCAATCCATCGGTTTCATGGGGTGCTGCACAAATGCATACATTTGTTCTTGTCATAAATCCACTGTGCAGTTTGCCTTCTTTCTGTGATATTCTCCAGGACACTTGTACACTCACTTCTAGACAGTGATCTACAAGCACAACAGAGCTTTGAGGGCCTGATGGACCCACACTAATGTTTAATTGCATAATTGTTGATCAATGTTTTTCCACCATGTGCCTCTCTTCTCCGCCAAGCAGATGTAAGTAATCATTGACATACCTGTAAGCAGTGTTTCCTAGAAGAGCTACCACGTATTTCTTCTGTAATAAAGGAGTCAGACTGACTGATGGTAGGCATTATGGATGTCACCTCCAGCAGAAATACTATGGAAGAGGTGAGCACAAAGAGCTACGGAAGGGAAGGGAAATGAAACACAGAAACACTAATTGGGAAATACCTGGCAGAGAAACAGCATGGCAGAAAACAAGGTTAGAGAGTTACAGATGAAATATGACCCTGCAATATGATGCCAAACCCAGGAAATGGTATGTAAAAGTCATGTAGTACACATGGAGATAATTACCATGCTCTACTCCTCCTGCAGAGGCCTCTGGAGGCTGGAGGTGTGTGCTGGCTTAGGTGTGTGCCAGCTAAGGTCACCACATTCTGAGGAGGCTGAGAGAGAGAACAACAGAAACCAGAGGTTCAGAAAATAGGACCTATGAATAGAAGTTCAAACAACCTGGCTGGTTTTGGTCCTACCCAAGAAAATTCAAGTGAGATGTATGTATTGTAATACAAAAAGGGCTATAAAGGTTATAGCGAATGGATCAATAAAATTGTTGCTGTATAATTGTTTGTCACTCTGCTAAGGAAAATGGCAAAATGAAATTAGTGTAATTTGCAACAAGGAGAATTCAGCCAAATAACCAACTTTGGAGGTTTATTTTTGGGTCTAGTTTAGAAAGTATATTGATTTAGGCTGAAAATTAGACTAAGCCTTATATTAAGAGAAATGAAGTTCTTCAATAACCTTCTAGTAGGAATAATGGTGATAAAATGATAAAGCTCACTATTTTTAAGGTGTTGTTGGGGTTTTAGTTTAGTCTTAGGTTTTCCTGTTAAAGGAATTTTCTCCCATATGCATGTTGCTAGGGGACAAATAGCTGTACTTAAGAAAGACAAAAAGGGGAGTGGGGCGGGCCTGGCTACTCCTTTGTCTACACCTGGGTGTGGGGTCAGTTCGCTCTGAGCGTCCGGAGAGAGAAGCTGCAGAGAAAGGAGCTGCTGCTTCTTTCTTTTTGGCCGTTCTTTCTTCCTGCTGGAAACAACGCCGGGACCCCAAAAGCCGCTTTCCCTGCCCTGCTGGAGACCGGGCTGTGGCTGCCCTGCCCCGCTGCTGCTTCGAGCTTTCGCTACGCTGTAGCCCTGCTCGCCCTGCCTGCCTGGGCTTCCGTGGGTTTTTTCCCATCTGGATACATCTCGTCTGCCACCCGGGATTTGCGTTCGTCCCTGCCGTTCCAGCCTGCTGTTCCCGAGAGCCCGGGATCAGCTGCCCAGCGGTTTGTGAAGCCTTTGTTCCATCCCTTCCCGGGATCCCAGGGCACCGGTGCCGCGTGCTCCCCGAGCTCGCTCCGGAGCGCCCCCTGCAGCCGCGGGGGAACCATCGCACCTGCCCTGCTCACCGGGAGCCGCCAGCGCCCCTGCCGGCTGCGAGCGGAACTGCACCCGAGGGGAAAGGGCCTGACAGCCGAGAAGGCTGGCACTGGGTCTGTGATTGCTGTTACTGCCAGAGTTGTTGTTGTTTTGTTTGACTGGTTATATACATATATATATAGAAAGAGTAAAGAACTGTTATTCCTATTTCCCACATCTTTGCCTAAAGGCCCTTGATTTCAAAATATAATAACTTGGAGGGAAAAAGGGGTTATATCTGCCACTTCAAGGGGGGCCTCTGCCTTCCTTAGCAGACACCTGTCTTTCAAAACCGAGACAGGTGTACTTTAAATCCATTCTTTTTTCCCCCACAGTGCTACATGGCCTTTACAAAGAGCAAAAAATAAATGTTATTTAGCTCTTCTGAAAAGATAAAGACGTAACACAACAGGACCACTTAAAGTGCCATATCAAACTGGAGTACTGACCTTACATAATCATTTTTCTTTCTATTTAGATATATATGTGTACAGATTCTCTTCTAACTGTACCTACATATGCCACACAAATCTATGGCAGTTTGTCCCACAGACAACAGGTAGAATATTATGCCTTTTTCTGTGTTGTCAAGTATTCCTATTGAATTGCATATTCTACAGTTCTATTGTATGCAAACTGGAAGTTGACATTAGAAGACATTTTTTTCTAATGCAGCCTTAGATTTTTATCCTTTATAAAGCCATCATCTCATTGATAAAGACTTACCACATTTCATCATGGGACATCAGTACTGAAATCTCACAACCACAAAGGATTTCAGGACCTGCAGAAACAAGGTTATGGAGTTATAAAATTAGCTTTCCATCTCTCCTTTGCCCCTTTGATTGTTGCCACGTATTGCTGTCCCACAGTGTTTCAGTCCAATGTTTTGTAGGGACTCACACTCCCAGCTCTTTTATCCAGGGTCTCTACCATATATGTGGTCTTTAAGAACCACAGTCCTGCCGGGAATCTGGGAAATGTCTCATAAAATAAAACAAGGGTGTTTTCTTCCACTAGATGTCTAACCTACCTGATAGCAGCTGCGTTTAAAAGTCTCTGGCTGGCCCATACTGAATATTTAAAGACAATACAAGCACTTACAGTTCGAGGTTGAGGCACAAGCTTTGCATGCCACAGATTAAGACCCTGGAGGAAGGTAAAGGACTTTGCTGGTTTTTGCCATGTGTCCCTGAGAGGTGCCCAGCCAGGAAGGACACTCCTGTGCTGGTGCTCCAGACTCCACAGAGGAGGAACTCTACCACACAAGAGTAAGCATGGTAGTGATTGCATGATTATTTTGAGATGATTTAAGTAATAGTTGCTGCTGAAAGAGATGCTACCCACCCCTCTGCTCCATGAGGCGCTTTCCCCAGGCCTCCTTGCATTCCCGATTACATTCATGTATTCTCATGCAAATGAGGTCAGGGGGCTGCTCTGTCTGAAACTCCAGAAGAAACCCATATTTTCCAGCCAGATCACTTTTTGTTCTCCCTCACACATTAATGCAATGCCAGTGCAAAGCTGGGAGCAGCAACATCTCCTATGGTGCCAGGGGAGTGTGAGATCACACATTTCAGCTGCCGTCTGCATCTAGACTGGCTGAAAAATGCCATGAAAATGCAGCCTAGTCTGTCTGCTGGTATGCCTCAGGTTATTTGGATGAACCTGGCAGACACGCTTAAGGAAGCTTGAGCTGCTTCTGGTTCATCTGCAGAAAGATACTCTCATCTCCTTTTGAGAGAACAAGGGTAGGCAGTATTTCTGTGGAGCACCACAAGGCTGCAGGGCCAGGAAGACTCACTGATGTCCCAGAAAACAGGTCTGGTGGGTACCATCACGTACTTCAGGTGGGCACATAGTTTATGAAATATGTAATACATATAGAAATGCGTATGCATAAAAATTGAAGCTAAAATATATTTCTGTGTTTTGTCTCCTAATTAATTAATTCTACTTTACTGTATAAATTAATAATACAATTTCTACTTTCAGGGGAAGGGTATTTCTAGAGGCAAAAGGTTCTCTCTGATTCATTATTTCTGTCTTTGTTATCACATTTTGGTGACAGAAAAGGGAAGAAAGAAAATTACAAACTGAACGGCCTCATGAAATTATAAATTATAAATGAGGAATCCAACCTAAAGTATGTGATAGGACACCTTGCCAATCTGGTTTCCCAATATTTTACTATTTTTCTTGGATACTGTGTGCAGTTTTGGTCACCACAATATAAGAAGGACATTAACCTGTTAGAGAGTGTCCAAAGGAGGGCCATGAGGATGGTGAAGGGCCTTGAGGGGAAGCCGTGTGAGGAGCAGCTGAGGTCACTTGGTCTGTTCAGCCTGGAGGAAACTGAGGGGAGACCTCATTGCAGTCTGCAACTTCCTTGAGAGGGGAAGAGAAGGGGCAGGCACTGAGCTCTTCCCTGTGGTGACCAGTGACAGAACACAAGGGAATGGCCTGAAGCTGTGTTAGGGGAGGTTTAGGTTGGATATTAAAAAAGGTTCTTCCCACAGTGAATCACATGGTGTGGCTCTTGGGGATGATGCTGTGCAGGGTTAAGAGCTGAAATCAATTATCCTTGTGGGTGCCTTCCAACCCAGCATATTCTGTGATTCTGCAAATACCATCTCCTTTCCTAGACAAGAAAACAGAAGTAATGCTACTTTTGGTTTATGAAATGACTGAGTACCTTTTTAGTTCCAGTTATGTTCCAGGAATGTTAGGTAGTGTGATAGGTGAATTCCTAGTTCTTACATACTCTCTTCTTTTTTTGTCTCCTAAAGTTGCATAGGAGGGCTTCAAACCACCATGAGTAATAAGGAATTTTCTAAAGAAAATTGCTCTTGACATGTTTTTCTTTGTAAATAGGTGTGGTATTCTGCTCAGTGTGGCACAGATATTTGCTTTTTGGTGTTGCTACAGTCTGTTGTGCTCAGAGGTGAGCAGCCTGCTGTAAACTCAGCTCTGTCCTCCAGGCAACTCCACAGATTTCTACATGGCTCGTTCCTTGCCTGTGTTTCTGTTACAGTAA